>NC_071092.1:29158420-29471215 GCF_027358695.1 Spea bombifrons | reverse complement strand
GCGTGGAGACCAGGCCAAGTTGCGGCACCAGGATTTTAAAAGTCTGTACGAGTGACTATTGGTCGCAGGCAGGGGGCTCGTCTGCCATCAGCCAATAGCAGAGGAGCTCCCTGCCTGCGACCAATAGAGTCGCTCGTACAGACCTTTAACTCTTCGAGCAAGGAGACCAATGGTCTCCCAAGGCCAAGTTCCGCGTCAGGAGTTAAAGGGCCATGCGACCGACTCTATTGGTCACCTTTCCCCCACGAAGAGTTGGCCGGTGCCCAAGTCTAGTAAATACATAATCTATCCAAGTTATTGCAGTACCCGAATACCAAGCAGTCATTTTAGAGCCTGACAACAACCTTTTGAAGAAACATAAGATGCTCTGCATGTAATTACACATTGAATGGTCTTTCCAGCACCGCATTTCTAAATTGAAAGCATTGGTGAGGATGGCTCTGTTCAAACAAGCTTACAATCTAGAGAATTGTCTTGACCTTCCTTGAAAAAAAACCTATCTCCCCTGCCAAAAAGCTGACATTTTGGGGGATCTGGGTCCACTGTGGTCTTTTCAGGGAATTATAGGTTGTTGATATTATATTCCTTCTTTGAATAAATAGAAAAGAAATAGAAACGTCCTTGTATCTGAAAGAAACACAAATTCCGTCCATTAAAATAACATCAAATGTTGTAAGTGACTATTGTATCTGGAAACAGCTGTTTTTTTGTAGAATATCTTCATAGGCATTCAAAAGTCCTTTATCAGCAACCATCACTCCAGTGTTCCAATGGCAAATTGTATTTAAGTTTAAAAGGCGAATTGATCATTAGGAAACCCTTTTGCAATTATGTTAGCACAGCTAGAAAGTGACTACAAACATTTGAACAGTAGTGTAATTTAAGGTGTTTCTATTTTTGTATGAAGTATTAGGGTGCTTATTTAAAACAGTGAAACTATTCCCTCTGCATATTTAAGGGCTACTGTTTATGTAATTTAGTGAAGAGTGACCCAAGTACCTATTTCTGTATCTTATTAATATTTGATGTATAGATATTATTGTGTCATATGTAATCATTATGTCAGCGAGGATTATAAAATAGTATGTATGATATTGAATTGTAAATATGGCAGCATCTTTTAGGCTGTATGTGTGAGTCTCAGGAAAGTGTGCTCATCTCTCCACTTTATAAGCATTGCAGTTTTATATGTGCCTTAAGCACTGCGGGGTTAACTACAAGGGTTACCCGCGACCCCTTATTCCTGTCTCCTGAAACCGGTTTAAAATTCTTTAGTAAGGGCCCTTCCGATCTGGACTGCAACAGTCCATATCGGAAGGGCCCTTTCTAAACTATTTTGAACCAGCACGGGGAGACAAGAACATATTGGGGTCACGTTAGGTCACATGACCCCATAGTGAAACAGAGGCTCCCGCAGAGAGAGCTGCAGGAGCGGTGAGATATAAGCAGGGGCGGGAGGGAGGTAGGATGCATTTATATGTATCAAGTTCAGCCTTTCCCATATCTGTTAATTGCTGTTGATCCATATATATTTGTATGTATGTGAGCATGGATGTATAATTGTGTGTGTGTGTGGGTAAGCATGGATGTGTAGGTAGGGTGAGATGGATTGTGTATTAGAATGAATGCGTACATGTGTGTTAGTGAGTATGAGTAAGTGTGTTTACATATGTGTGCCAGAGTGTATATTGGAAGGTGGAAACAAGGGGCAAAGAAGGCACAGACAAGTTGTTTGGGGGCAGTGATGGCACAGACCAGCTGTTGAAGTTGGGGGGCCCTGGGCCAATTTTTGCACAAGGGCCCTGTGGTTTCTAGTTAAACCCCTTGCCTCGAGTTCTTGACCTGTGAGCTGTATCAATGAATCATACAATTAACCTTTGATAAGTTTACTACATGAGAACTGTTTTTTTGTGTAAATTGAAAAAACTATCGAAGTAATTCTGAAGATTCCATTTGCTCATAAAAGTATTTTACTATTCATTTTTTTCTTGGTTTTGGGATCACTTTATATATACAGTATATTTTATAAAATAAAAATAAAATTAGATCCAATTTTTGAAAAGCATGAAAATAGTTTTTCCAGTATTAATCAGATAAATAAAAATTTCAAATCAGACAATATACGACCTAACTATGAACTGAGTGAGTAAGTCATTTCAGCAGAATTCCCGGAGGCCTTAAAATCTGTAATTTTGCGTGGATGTCCTTCCCATGTGTTATTGGTTTTACTGTTCTCTTTCCAAATACAGAAGCCAAGTCTGCAATGAGGCAACTTTACTGGAGCTCCAAACATCAGGATCAGAATACACAAAAAGGTTGAGATCAAACAGAAATAGGGATTTTACATTCTGATTGGGCAGGATATTGAGCTTAGGTTTAGGAATGTCTTTAGGTTAGCAGTGCAGAGGTGAACAAGCTTGCTTTAAATGTTTTTAATTATCTAAATATTGTGACACAGTACCCCTTCACTTTGGTACTCTGTCCAGGAATCTTTACTTACACACAGTCTTCCAGGCTGCAGAGACGGCTCAGACACGAGGAGGGTAAAATAAAAAGGCTGGGCCTGTTTTATTTTGTCACCACAGGCATTACAGAGAAAATAAATAAATCAAAACTAAAAGCCTTGCTCTCGTGAGCACTAACTAATACAGGATTCTCAACCTAACTACAGTTGGGCGGCTTATCCGTTCCAACAAACAAAATAACAAAATTGCATGTAATATTGGCAGCACTCAGTATTTCGGCAGCTCTCTCCCTCTCTCTCAGGGAGCCAAATGATCTCTCTTGCTCTGAGATCAGGAGACTACTTAACTGCCTCTCCCATCAATTAGTGGAAACAGGTGAGTGCTTAGGAGAGTATCCAGGAATCTCCGGACTGGATTCCCACCTGCTGGTCTTCGGCTGCTCACAAAAATGTGGAGTGGAGCACTGGCCCGCCCTACTCTCCAAATGCTCCACCCCAGGGACCCAAAATACACAAATAACAGACATCCAACAATTCCATTATTTGACAAGACATCTCCCTGGGGCTGGTAGAAACTATTGTGGGTAACCACCCTGCAAAATATAAGGGGATATATACATTCCCTCCATTATCATCCCCTGCTTTCTGTCACAATATATATATAAAAAAAATAAGGTTTTTTGGAATATACCGTATTTGCTCGATTATAAGACGTGTTTTTTTCTGTTTTTGCTCTGAAAAATACCTCTCGTCTTATAATCGAGGTCGTCTTCTAATCAGACCTCATTCTGCTGGGGCCGTGCTGCTTACCGTGCTTTGGTTGTGAGCAGCGTCTCTGCCACTAGCAGCAGGAGAACAGGAAGCTAGCACAGTCCTCACATAACTCTGCCTCCCCGCTCCTTCCTCTGGGGGCGGGGCCAGAGAAGTTGCTCGCACAGCCGGGCCCCTGCAGAAGTCTGGGAGTGAGAGATCTGCAGTTCAGGTAAGGGGGTGGGGGAGGGTTTTTGTGATTAATGTGTGAAGTATGTGTGATTAATGGAATGAATGAGTATTTAAATGTTTGTGAATGAGTGTGTGTGTGTGATAGCATGGATGTGTAAGGGGGGTGGTGGTGGTAGCATGGCATAGGGAGGCTGTAATCACACTACTATCATCCCCAGGTTCCAGCATGTACTGGCTGCCTTGGCTTGATAGGAGTGTGATTGCTGTTAGCAGTTATATATATATACCTCCAGAAATGCATTTAACCCCCTATATGCCACTCAGCCCCATGATATGCCTTTTAACCCCCTATATCCCAGAGTGGCATATAGGGGTATAAGGCATATCATGGGGCAGAGGGGCATATAGGGGGTTAAAAGGCATATCATGGGGCACAGTGGCATATAGGAAGGTATAAGACATTTCTGGAGGCAGAGTGGCATATAGAGGGTGTGTTCATCACTCTCTGTATTTGAGAGCCAAATCAAAACGAGTCAATTATGTGTAGATAATAGAAAAAAAATATCAAAATAATAAACAGAAAGTGTGGCATTTAAGTACAAAACTATGGAAGAAATAAAAGTGAAAGATGAGGCATATGAGCTTAGTCAAGTGGCAAATTAAATATGATTCTCCATTTGGGTGGAACTTCCAAAAAATAATTTTAAGGGAAGCAAAATGTGAATCAAAAACATTTTGATGCACGTGTATCCAGTTATTTTTCACTGTATTCATTTGAAAGTGAAAATGTGAAAAACATTTTTTACATGAACTGGGATAATTAGCTAGTCTTGGCTCATCTTTTCATGATGTTCCCACCCATCACCTGTCCCGGGAGAGAGATACAGAGCCTCTTAGCACATTAGCTATGAATGGTACACAAAGACGTCCTGTCTGAGAAGCCCTGCCTTGGAATCACTTACAGATGATAGAGAAATGGCCTTTTGTAGCGCGCAGTAGCTCAGGAATGAATTCCACTACTTGTAGCCAATTCAACTCCACGTAACATACTCTGGCAGGGCCAGCCTAAGGGTCCCAACAGAGGAGGATGAATGAATGAGTTTAAAGAACGTATGCTGACTGCACACTTTATAAACCTGGCCTCTAGCAAACATTTGTCACTAAATTAAAAAGAGAAACTAACTGAACACAGACACATATGATTTTTCATGGCAAGTATAAAGAAGTAAAAAGTGTGCCCATCACAAAGAATTGTCCATGCAAATACGTCAAATTTGTGCTATGTGAAAGTTATTTAAAAATAATTTTCTAAGCTTATTTACATATAATACTGGCATGCTTTTAGTTTCGTTATTAGGGGACATCTGCATTGGCCAAAGCCATATAAATATATAGAATATGTAACACAGCAAATGCATGAAAGACAGATTTAATAGGGACCTTCAGGTAACATGGGTCACAGAGCAATCTGTTTCTAAAATGCCATAAATGTTTTGTCTGCTACAGTGCATGGCAGCAGTGTAAAATGACTTGGCAACTACACTACTAGTTAACTGGTATAAACATAGGCGATCCATGAATAAACCCAGGTTAGATAGACAGATGTTTGTTATAAGGTTTTTTCTACATGATTTTGGTAAAAGGAGCAACATTCAATGGCCATACCTGTTAAGTTGTGGTAACTCCTATCTTACAATTGAATGCTATAATATTAATTATTTTAAATGAATATACATGGAAAATATATCAAAATCTACCTTTAAGCCATTTAGCATTAACAAGATTCCTACCTTCCACTAAGATTTGGACTAAAGCATCACTGTGGACTTAATGAAATAATTTAGTGTGTGATATAGCGTAACATGTTTTCTTTAATTATTATTTAAAACAAACCCAGGGAATAAAAGCGCAGTAGAGTTACTACTGTATAAAATATGTGTAAGTCCCATAATGTTGAGAATGAGGAAGACATTTGGTAAATTCTGTGTATGTGTAGAATAAGTTGTTGACACCTGAGTATCCAGAGTCAGATGTGCTTTTGACTGCTTTTAGATTTCTGATTTCGTGTGATTGATTGAAATCTTAAATCTTCAGTATGGATACCTCAGAGAAGGTTCCAATTGTGCAGTAGTGACACCTAGAGGACATTTTAAAAACTACCGAGAAGGTGCTACAGACGTGGCCAAAATGATTTGAATGTATTGGTCTTAAAGTTTGCTGATTCAGTGTTCTTAGATATATTTTTCTCAGCCATTACTATGGTATACTGAAGTAAAATTACAAGCATTTCATTAGTGTCCAGGGTTTTTATTAGACTTGGGCACCAGGGGGCTCTTCGTGTTCGTCTTCGTGTTCGTCTTCGGGGGAAAAAAAAATCTTCGTATTCCGCGAATATTCACCTGTTCCTGTCTTCCACGGGCGAATATTCGTGGACATTCTTCGTGTTCGTTTTTTCCTGTTAAGGGGTTAATACGGGGTTAACGTGTACCGCAGCAGCTCTGGCGCCAGGAGTTTAAATGTCCGTGTGAGCAACTCTATTGGTCGTCAGCAGGGGGCTCGTCTGCCAATGGTTGATGGCAGACGAGCCCCCTGCTGGCGACCAATAGGGTTGCTCGTACAGACTGTTAAACTCCTGGTGCCGTAACTTGTCCGGCAGATACCATTGGTCTCCCTGTTCTATCATTTATTAACTGATAGAACATGGAGACCAGTGGGATCTGCAGGACAAGTTATAGCACCAGAAGCCTAAAAGTATGTACGAGCGACCAACAGAGTCGCTCATACAGACTTTTAAAACCCTAATGCAGCAACTTACCCGGCAGATCCCACTGGTCTCCCTGTTGTATCAGTTAATAAATAATAGAACAGGGAGACCAATGGTATCTGCCGGACAAGTTGCTTCATTAGGGGTTAACTTTTTAAAGTGTGTACAAGCGACTCTGTTGGTCGCTCGTACAGACTTTTAGGCTCCTGGTGCACTTGTTGCACCTTAAGGGGTTAAGGGGCCGCGCGAGTGAGCCTATTGGTCGCTTGCACGGCCCTTTAACTTATGGATTTCCGCTCCCGTTATCTAACGCAGCATCGAAGGGGTTAACGGGAGCGGAAATCCATAGGTTCGCTGTCAGGGGTTACAAAGGACGTGCGCGTGAGCCTATTGGTCACCAATTGGTTGATGCCAGAGGATGTCCCTGTAGGCGACCGATAGGCTCATTCGCACTGCCCTGTAACCCGTGACGGCGAACCTGCGGATTTCCACTTCCATGAACCGCCGTGATGCCAAGGTAAGTTAGAAGGGGAAGGGACCGGGAGAGTGGTAGACGAAGACGAAGACGAAGACGATCACGAAGATCTTTGCCTACGTTTTACCGGCGCTGTCTTCTCTTCGGCGTGTCTTCGGAACGAACACGAAAACGCACTCTTCGTGTTCGTTTTCATGTTCACCCAAAGACGAATGCACAAGTCTAGTTTTTATTGACAATGACATTAAGTTTATGTAAGAGTCAATATTTGCCGTGTTTCAAGACCTCTGCAATCCGCACTGGCATGCTGTTAATTAACTTCTAGGCCACATCCTGACTGATGGCAGCCAATTCTTGCATAATCAATGCTTGGAGTTTGTCAGAATTTGTGGGTTTTTGTTTGTCCACCTGTCTTTTGAGGATTGACCACAAGTTCTCAATGGGTCTGGGGAGTTTCCTGGCCATGGACCCAAAATTTTGATGTTTTGTTCCCTGAGCCACTTAGATGCACTAGGCATGGCCATCAGCCAAGCTGACCTTGCCTGCATAGCTTTAGAAAACAAAATATTGCATAGGCCATGTCACAATGTAGATATATTAACATACATATTTCAAGGCAAAGCCTGCTGGATGAGTTGCTTCTTGGTATGTGAAGGCGATGGATTTTTTAATTGTTCTGTAGAAGGCTAAGGCAAGGTTCATGAAAATCCGAAGTATTATTTTGCTAAACCAAAGTTTAAGACTGTAGTGATGAAGCACCCCATTAAAGCACCATCCTGCTCATTAAGCATGAGCAGTGATTCCAGGGCCACGTGAGGATACATTACATATAACTTTAAGGTACCATTTTCTTGAGGAAAAGTTTGATGGAAAGGGGACAAAGCAAAAGAGATAACCTTAAGAAAGAATCTTGAGAATATCACAGAGGTAAGGCCAGAAGATTACAGTCTTATAGACATCTTGGTGTATGTTTATATAACTTGAAGACAGAAACATATAGTTGGACTTCTACAAGTACAACTGACAGAAACGTTATAAGATAGGCAAGCTTAATCATAAAACCATTTTTTGTAAAAGTCATAAAAACATGCACATTGAAGGAAATTTGCACATATATTATCAATAATTACTGTTACTGCTTATGACTATATAGGCTTGTTTGAGCAGGGCCCTCTAAACCTTTTGTTTTATAAATCCATTGTAACGCGATGCACTACTTGTTATATCTGTTTTAGTCTTTCCACACAGTTGCAGAATATAATGGTGCCATATAAATCTGTAAATAACAACAAGATACTTTCTAGATTAAGGGTGTGGTTTAGATCATGTATAACTAATAGTGCTAGGAAATACACATTTCGCAGAGTAAAAATATTGAGCTGTGATGTCTCTGCTGTACAATAAGTGCAATAATTATACAAATATTATGATGGGCATACCTGGGAACTTCTCGGCTCTGGCTACCCGGAGCCTTCCCTTGCGGGACGCGACCAGGACTGCCCACTGACATCAGCAGGCGGTCCCGCTGACGGCAGCGGGAAACACAAAACAGCCCTGACATGTCCTGGCACCAAGACGTTACCAGCAGATCCTTAAAGTCCTGTAAGCCGCGGGGTGGGGCCTCCATGAATGCACTCTGGTGCCATGTGTTGTCCAGGTAAGCGACGCACACCCAGCAATTCACGTGATGTAAACGTGATTCATCAGACCAGACCACCTTCTTACATTGCTCCATGGTCCAGTTCTTAAGCTCACGTGCCCATTGTAGGCTCTTTCGGCAGTGAACATGGGTCAGTATGGTCACCCTGACTGGTCTGCAGCTACGCAAACAAACTATGATGCATTGTGTGTTCTGACACCTTTCTACCAGAGCTAGCATTAACTTTTTCAGCAGTTTGAGCTACAGTAGCCTTCACCACTTTTTCCTTTCTTGGACCACTTTTGATAGGTACTGATCACTGCAGAGTGTTAATACCCTACAAGAGCTGCATATTTGGAGATGCTCTGACCCAGTCGTCTAGCCATCTGATTTTGACCCTTGTCAAAGCCGCTCAGAGCCCTACGCTTGCCCATTTTTCCTGTTTCTAACACGTCAACTTTGTGGATGAAATGTTCACTTGCTTCCAAATGTATCCCACCTACTGACAGGTGCCATGATAACAAGATTTTCAGTGTTTACTTCACCTGTCAGTAGTCATATGTTATGGCTGATCGACGTATATATACAGAATTTGTTCATGTGATATTTATTGACTCTCAAAATCAACATAAAACTTCTCACCACAATCTTAATTCTTAAGATAAACTTGTATGCATCAGTGGCATTTGTGACATACTCTCTTTTACTATGTCTTGTAGAAATTACATTGCCAGGTGGCAGACCAAAACATTAAACACTGCTGTATCTGCTTTAGTTTGACTTGGCTTGGTGTGAAAATGACTTATGCATTCCAGCACAGCTGTAAAATGTCTCCATTCATGGAGACTTCAATGACACCAATGCCATTAGTGCCAACTGAACTTTTTTTTGATATGTTGGAACTCTTAACCTGATGCCTAATCTAGCCCAAACATGTACATCTTTTATCTTGCACTTTATTTCTCTCTTAAGCTAACCTTGAAATTTTAGTTTTGCAAAGGGAATATGAATCCTGACTATTACAATGTTTTCCTCCCAGCTCTTAAAAGTCATACTGAATTCCCTTATCACCAGAAGATTTGTAACCAGGAAAGAGAACTGTAATGCCCCAGAAAAATATGCCAATTTCTCTCTCACTATAGTAGAAATGCATTAATACTACCCAAAGTGTTTTTTTCACTTTTCAGACTTTTTGTTCTTAGAATGACTATAAATATAAATTCCAATTTTGCAAATTATTATTAGCTAGGGACAGCATTACCTCTGTAAAACTGCCTTTTTGTGCGTCATGCCACATATACTGCACTATTATGGGCACCAGGGAAACATTGCCAGGTTCATGCTAGCATTCGCCACCTTTTCTAAAGCAATCATTAATCCTCTTAGTGGAATTTATGCATATTTTTGCAATATTCCATAAGCTGTGCATATTTATTTACCACTACTAGTGAGTATGCACCAAGATCAAGGCACTCACATTAGAAGAGAAAATAAATACATTATTTGAGTCACTTCCTACAAAAGATGAAATAAACATTTTGTTTTAAACATCTAGAAAAGGACAATCAGGGAAAAACATGAGAAATCATACGTAAAGTAAGGGCAGGTATTATAGCAATAACAGATATAGGACACAATTAATAGAACATTTAATCTTAGTTGTTTTCAAATCCCAATATAGTTTAATACATTTGTTAATGACAATATGTGATGTCATGTTTGCATACCTCCTAACATTTGAAATGACACCTGTTTTAGGGAGTAATGCTAGAAAAGTATTTAGGGGCAGGGCTTTGACAAGACTTTGTATGGCTTTGTGACTTTTGTTTTTCTATAATCTCCTTTAATATTACTTTTAATCATGACATCATAATTCTCCACGCTGTGCTAACTGTAAGTGTTTTCCTGTTGCCAACATTGCGAACACCATATGACAGATTTTTGAGTATAGACAAAATAATGGAGAGCACAAATGCAGAATGTTGCCATAGATGCCACACACCAAAGGCCTTGTTTGTGGAAATTTGTCATTAAAACTCTTTGTTTGCTATATAGGTTAATGATCTTAAGTAGCAATATTATTTGTAACATTGCAAAATACATTATATTTTTTTATTAGAAATTAAAATTATTGTAGATCACTTTTTGAGCTATTTATCTAGAAGTATGAAATATGATTAATAACCTTTTCCCTACCAGAGACATAACATATACCGTATTTGCTCGATTATAAGACGATCCTGATTATAAGATGACCCCCCAAAATCTGAATATTAACTTAGGAAAAAAAGAAAAAGCCTGAATATAAGATGACCCTAAAGGAAAAAAGTTTTACCAGTAAATGTTAATTCATGTAAACTACTTTTTTTAATAAAAGCTATGATTGAGAAAAATATTTTTTTTGTTTTTATTTCCTTGTATTTTCCAACCTGTCCCCCAGTTACGCACATCTGCCCCCAGGCTTGCCACACCAATATGGCACTGTGGCCCATGATATGCCTTTTAACCCTCTATATGCCACTGTGCCCCATGGTATGCCTTTTGACCCCCTATGTGCCACTCTGCCTCCAGAAATGCCTTATACCCCTATATCCCATTCTGGCATTTAGGGGGTTAAAATGCATATTATGGGGCAGAGTGGCATATAGGGAGGTATAAGGCATTCCAGGAGGCAGAGTGGCATTAAGGGAGTTAAAAGGCATTGTATAGAGCACTCTGCCTCCAGAAATGCATTATACCCCTATATGCCACTCTGGCATTTAGGGGTTAAAAGGCATATTATGGGGCAGAGTGGCATATAGGGAGGTATAAGGCATTTCAGGAGGCAGAGTGCTTTATTAAATGCCCCCTTAACACCACTCTGCCTCCTGAAATGCCTTATACCTCCCTATATGCCACTCTGCCCCATAATATGCCTTTTAACCCCCTAAGTGCCAGAGTGGCATATAGGGGTATAAAGCATTCCAGAAATGCCATATGCCCCCATTTAACACACACACACACACTTACCGTTGCTTCCAATTTCCAGCTGTATTGCCGGGGCAGCGGGTTGACGTCTACGCGATTCGCTGCAGCCGGAAGGAGGTGGAGTTGGCAGCGGGGGTTTGTCTGCGTCCGTCGCGCATAACTTCCCCGGCTGTCAGAGATCAGAGTTCCCCGCACCGGTGCGCATCGCGTAGACGTCCCTGCATCGCGTAGACGTCAACCCGCTGCCCCGGCAATACAGCAGGAAGCACCGGTAAGTGTGTGTGTGGGGGGGGTGTTAAATGGGGGGGGGAGACAGGAGGATCCAGGTCCCCTGCAGCGGTGCGGGGGATCTGGATCTTAGTCTCATAATCAGACCTCTATTTGAGGTCTGATTAGAAGACGACCCCGATTAGAAGACGAGGGGTATTTTTCAGAGCATTTGCTCTGAAAAAAACCTCGTCTTATAATCGAGCAAATACGGTAGTTGCAGGTCACATAGTAATATAGATTTTGGAGTGTGTCTGTAGAAATGTTTGGCCATTCGTCAATAAGAGTATTTATGAGGTCAGGCACTGATGTTGGTGAGAAGGCCTGGCTTCCAATCTCTGTTCCAGTTCATCCCAAAGGTGTTTGATAGAGTTAAGGTTAGGGCTCTCTGCAGCCAGTCATGTTCTTCCACAGCAAACTTGTCCAAACATGTCTTTATGGACCTTGCTTTGTGCACTGGGGCACAGTCATGCTGGAATAGAAAAGGGCCTTCCCTAAACTGTTCCCACAAAGTTGGAAGCATAGCATTGTCCAAATTGTCCTCCTATGCTGAAGCATTAAGATTTCCCTTCACTGGAAGTAAGGGACCTAGCTCTTGAAAAACACCATTACAGTTGGCACAATGCAGTCAGACAGGTAACATTTTCCTGGCATCCGCCAAACCCAGACTCGCCCATCAGACTTTCAAAGAGGGAAGCCTGATTCATCACTCCACAGAACACGTTTCCACTGCTCCAGAGTCTGGTGGCGGTGTGCTTTACATCACTGAATCCAATGCTTTGCATTGTACTTGGTGATGTGGGGCTTGCATTCAAGCTCCCGCCGCACAGTTTTTATGCTGATAGTAATGCTGATAGAAGTTTGGAACCTTTCAGTTGTGGAATCAGCAGAGCCTTGGCAACATTTACGCACAACGCGCCTCTGCACTCGGTGACCCCGCTCTGTGACTCTACTGGTCGCCGGCAGGGGGCTCGTATAATACTGAAAAAGTTAGCAGCAGCATTGACATAGCTGCATTCATATGACACTAAATAATGAATAGGAAAAGGCAGGTGCTCAGTCTCCTTATTGGTTGATGCCAGACGAGCCCCCTGCCGGCAACCAAAAGAGTCGCACTTACAGACCTTTAAATCCTGGCGCCAAAGCCAGGTTTTCCGCTTAGTTTTTCCCTGCCCTAATGAAGCTGAGGTGCATTTAGGGCGAAAAGACCGTCGGGTTAGAGTGTTAGGGATTTATTTTTCTTGGGCTACTGGTTTTTTTTGCGGGTTTGTTCTCTTGGTTAAACGTGCGGCCAATAAAGAGTTACTGACATCAGTATACCATAAAGCTAAATTTTGTAAATTAAAGGGAAGGAGATGCTTGCTGTGTCCTCTACAAGATACCATGCAAAATTAAATTGTGTTCTGTTATCTTCCTTAAAGGCATGTTCTAAACAATTATCAGGAAATTTTTTAAAGCCTTGTTTTAATAATTTGAGTTTGTACTATAAAGAAAATATTCCCTGAACTGTTCTTTTTATCTGTATTGAATTGTGCCTTGGGGTGTTTTCATGCTGGTCTTTATGATCGCAACTGGGAAATCAATATTTTTTTCAGTGTTCATTATTTTAGATGTTTTTAATCTTTGTGATATCTTATTTTCTTTAATGTAAAGTTTCTAAAAATTAACTTCTAATATAATAATCACATTAAAGCTATAACTAAAATGTATTAAAAAAAAAAGAAAAACTGTCACACTTTGCTTCGGTCCACATTTAAATATAATTATTTTATGTTTGGAGGACTGCTTATGTCTGATAATGTCTGTCCTGCATCCCCCTTACCTCCGATTATGGAGATCCCCTTTTGGTATGGTGTTTGCCTCATGTAGTGTAATGTAGACGAGAACAGAAACAAAATCGGCCCTGGCGCTCAAATTTCTTAATAAAGCAGGCAGTTTAAATCAGAGCAAAATCTGAAGAAAAATAAAACAAAGGAAGCAGTCCTTGTTAACGGAAATAGGTTGTTTTGCCTTATAAGTTTATCTTGCCAATTAACCAAAGGGAAAATAAGTTCATGACTAAACAGTCCAAATGTTAGAAGCAAAGAAAAACATAAATCTATAATTTGTTACCAAAGTCTTGAGGTAAGTGATTCCTCAGGAAGGTAATTCCTTTATGGTGAAAGGTAGAGCAGTTCACAAACTGGCAGGCTGTAGTTGTGGAAGCAGAGTAGGACTGGATTCCATTAAGGTTTCAGCAGGTGAGTATAAAGTCCACAGGTTAAGTCCGTGAATAAAAGGTAAGTAAGCAGTTCAACCTCTGGATATCCAGAGTGAGGCAAGTAGAAACTCAATTCAGAGGTGAGCAGGTTATACTAAGACCTGAATATTAGAGGGTTAACATGAGAGACACAGGAGCAAAAGAAGCATGCTGTAGTCAGCTCATTAAGAGTGCACAGGTTCAACTGACATAGAAACCTTAAATAGGCTGTTCATTTTCAGTGGACCTGTGAGCTTCATCAAGAAAACAACAAAATGAGTCACATGGCAAGAGACAATAAGAACATCTAACATTATTACCAAAATGCCCATTTTACTGGAAGAATTAAAACTGTGAACCTTGAAATGAATAGGCATTTGTCTCAAAAGGGGTTGTTTATGGATATAGTATAAAATTCTAATTAAAACCTAGCGAGAAGTATTCTTGACATAGCAATATATAGTCTAAAATAATATTTTGTGTCACCCAAACTGTCTGCTACACACACGTTTCCACACATAATTTCTTCACATACTTCTCAGAACCAATCCTATTCTCTCCCTCCACCTGCGTATTTATCCTAGTTATCAAATATCATTACTGTGTTATTCCTTTCCTTTGCATCGTTCATATGACTGTTGCTTCTGTCTGTCACACATAATACCATCCCTTTTCATTCTCTGATTTATAGTTTTTGGGGTTTTTTAACTGGCTCTGTCTTTCTCTTTATTTTATCTGTTTAGATCTTCCCTGCTCTGTATTTCATTTTGTTCCACCTCATGTTTCTACTTTATGTAATATTTATTGAGAAACTAAATGTTATGTTTCACATATGCCTTCAATTAAGTAATTTAGAATTTTTATGCAGGCTCTCAAAATGAATACATTGAGGAAAATGTCCTAGAAAATGTGAGCAGCAGAACAGGATGGAGCGGGGATATAATTGACTTGACTGATGACGATGAGGCAGACATAATTGACCACATACAACAGTTTACTATCATCGACTTGACAGTGGAAGACACGGATGAAGGACCCGAATTGTCTGTTAGGAGCAGCCTCAGAGACATATTCCCTGTACGTGTCACACCACCAGCTTCTCCAAGGTCCAGAGGGAGAGATATATTGAGAAGACCCTATGATGTGGAAACCTCATCTTGGCAAGGTGGCAGAGTAAGAAGCAGTTCGCCGATAAGTCCCCTATGAACTCTGCAGCTCTGGTGAATGGGACTGATGCACTGTCACCCTGTCCCCAACCTGACATGGTGTTTTCAAGAGCCTCTTCTTTATTGTACCAGGCTGGATAGTCCAAAGACAGATAATTGAGGAACAAGCAATATCTGAAAGCTGCAGCATTTGTTTTAGTGACTACAAGCGTGGACAGACCATAATAGTCTACCATGTAACCATGGGTTTCATGGGCACTGCGTAAAGCGCTGGCTGCAGCAAAACCCCAACTGCCCACTGTGCCGCCATAAAACAGTTACACGGAGAAGAGGCAGACCTCATATCATAACATCAAGAACCTATGAAGTTGATGAATGAGGCTGCCTTTAACCATAATGTCCATCCCCAGTTCCTCTTCTATGAAACACCACTCATAATAATAATATAACAGAAATATACTATAAAACTCTGTTTTGCAAACTCATTATTTAACCCCTTCAGTTTTTGGTACCTGAAGTCTCAGAGCAATTTTGCCATTTTTTGCGGTATGTCGGTTCAGCGATTATTCCCCTTTCCTGCAAATAGTGTACCCATGTAAACTATATACTGTTTGTTTTCAAGGAGAGAGGGCTTGAACTTGGAGCTTATACTACAGTGGTTACTTAATGCTTAATCCACTATCTTGCCGTTATAGCTTATTGGGACTGTTATACCAGTGAAACCCAGTAATATACTGGGTAATGAATTACTTACCAGAAAACCTAAAAAATTTAATTTAACTCAAGTGATTATGTTGGAGGACATAACAAAATAATAAGTCTTTGGTACGGTATTATTTGATTTGCAAATTTACATTGGAAATGCATTTCCTCCACAAAGGATTTGAGGGCAAATCAGAAAAAAATGTTCAAAAAAACTTTGCATGACATAGAATCTTAGCAAAATGAATGTAGAAATAATTGGTCTCCTGGAGTACCTAAAAGGAACAGAAATTAGCTGGTTTCCAATTTCTCACGTTCTGAGCTTGATGATACATTGACAAAATGGGGAACGGTACGTTCATATAACTTTTGTACATCAAGTCACAAGCTAGACGGAGTGAAATCTTACAGTGAAATTCTATGTTCCCTAGATAGACTAATATTACACGGCTGTAATCCACATTTGCTTTTAGCTTCAATGTTGGTATGTGGGGATTGAAATGCCAGTTATGGTGCTTTAATTAGTATGAATCAAAGTTATAATATTGAAATTAGTTTCCTTTTTATATATATATTTAAGACACTGCATGTATTTTCAAATAGTTATTTGGTTTTGTTTTAGCGGTAGTGTTATAATAGAGGATTCCCAAGCTTCATAAACCTTTGCACCTTGTTTGACTTCAAAGATCAAAGTCCATTCCAGATACAAGTGGTAGACTTGTGCAAATACATCAAAACGGTGGGACAAATTTTCCTTTTTGTTTTTGGTTCATTCGTCTTCAGACAACAAATTTTGTTTCCTGCTTTGTTTTCTTTTCCCTCCACTTTTTAATGTTGTTCTCCTGGCCTCTTCTGCAACAGGGTGGAGCCTCAGCGAACACCCTTTCCTCCTATTGGAGGAATGGGGGAGAGGCTGTCCTGGTGGTATGTGCAAAGGCTCCATCCTGTTACAGAATTACTACACCAGGCCAGAACAGAAAGGGCCTGGATACTTTCAGTAGTAGCCAGTTACTGAAATCACAATGTACTGGACTGTTATTTACTTAGGTTCAATCAAATGGAATGATGCAAGGTTGAATGATCAATGTCTACATATTAAAAATTTTAATTGGCTTTAGACAGCATGTCACTGGTTACAACTTGGCATTGACATGAATGGCAATAAAGGGGTCTGCAGCAGAGCTGCTAATGACAAAGCGAGCTGAGCCAGTGCTGCTCACAGTGACTTGTGTGCCTGTGCAACGAGTGCCTTCTTTCTGCCCAGAGATGACATCACAGTAGGTACCAGCCGGAAGACCTGTGTTCAGAGTGGCGTCCATATTCCTGAAAGAATAATGTGAGATTTTTCAGAAACAAAATCCTATGATTTATGTTAAGCTATACTGTTATACTGAAAGTATGTGGACATTGCTTTTAATTATTACGTTTAGATGTTTCAGCCACACCCATAGCTAAAACATGTATAATATTAAGGAAATAGGCAGCTTTTTCCATAGACATACATTGGGCGTAGAACAACTAGTCAATTTGTGAAATTTCTGCCCTGCTAGATCTGCTTTGGTGCTATTACTGTGACATGGAAGCGCTTAGGAGTAACAGAACCCCAGTCACAAAGTAGGTAGAACACTCACACTCACAGTGCATGGCCCTTGAGTGCTGAAGCTGGTAGCATCCTTAGTACATTTTTTACAAATAATGTTAGAAGTTATTTGTTGAGAATGCACAAGTCCACTTAAGGCATAAAGTTCTCACCATGACTCGTTGTTAAAGACAATAAACCCTTTGTTTCCACGTCCAAAAGCAACTTGATTTCCTCCATTGTCCCACCAGTTAGTAAAGGATTGCCCATTAACCACATTACGGAAGATCACCATGTTTCTGGAAGAAAAGTACATCATTGTTTAGAAAATGAACTTAAGTTAAAAGAATGCAAACACAGTACAAATAGCGGAACATGATGGTTTCCAAAAAGTGTTCCTTACTTAATCTGGCGCCATCTATGTTCACAGACCCAGTCGTTGCCACAAGTAGAGTCAGCATTAATTATGACAGATTTGGTTGACCCATCAGAGTTGCTTGGTGGTCCAACCCAGTCATTGACATCCTAAATAATTGAGAATGCGTAGAGTGAGGCATTGTAAATGTGAAGAGTGTTTAGAACGCTTTACCCCACAATGTGGAAGGTGGTGCCATAGTGATAGAACACACACAGGACACATAAATATGCAATCAATAACCAATAGTTCATTTCCACCAGCCAGTACTCCATGTGTGGGAGGATACAATGAGTAATGACAGTGATGTAGGATGCATTATATTACAGCAGAGTAAAGAAGCCAGAACTGTTGGACTCTTATGTGCATGTGAAAAACTTAAGGATAAAAGAAAAGAACCTATTTTAATTAAAAAGTCTTGTGGTTTTATAAGTAAATTACTATTACAATATGTTCTTCTTGTGTTATACTCACCCTAATTACTGAACTTATTTTCCAGCAAATCTAAATCCTGCTAGATATTTGTGAACAAAATCACAGAATATTAAGAAAATGCAGTTTTTACCTTTCCATTCACAAAGCTTCTTGGCCAGCGGTAACTTGACATGACGCGCGTTACTCCATAGGGATGAGCAAGCATGAAGCCAACTCCCATTTTGTACAAGCTGGGGAGGCCAGAAATATTGATTTTTTTTTAAAATGGAAGTAACAATCAATAAAACAAGTAAATATTTTGTCTATAATAAAACTGTCTTACCGAGCATCCCAGAAGGTGAGAATAGAGGCTCCACCAGCACCGTGACCTCGCTGGTTATCATGATTGTCTACAAAGACCAGGGCTCTGTCATTTGGCATGAATCCCCATCCTTCTCCCCAGTTCCTTCAAAAAGTAAAATTGTTAAGCCAATGTTGCTTGTGTTTATTATTATTGCATTATTGTGCATTATTATTATACCTGGGAACATTCTATATGAGCTGACCCTGAGATGCTTGAAATATTAATCTTTTGATAGCCTATCATTAAGATTGCATGTAGTGACGCGCCAAATGTGTTAACCAGATGGTTCTAATACAAGTCCTCATGGAAACCTTGACATGTCATTATTTAAAGATACGCTTAAGTCACCTGCCTTTAATCATTGACATGAACCATAACAAACTGGTAGCAAAAGCACAGCAGTGTAGAATAGGAAGGGATCAGTCCAAGACTATGCTACCCTGTGAATCTGTCCCTTAATCAAGAGACCCTGAGATTGGGGCAAAAACCCTGAGAGGTCCCAGGTATGATTATCATGCACTTACTTCAGGTATGCCATCTTTTCACCATTCCATTTGCGAATGACGTTTCCAAGTTTTGCACCATATTTGAATTCTGTTACACGTCCGTTTCCAAAATATTGACTTGCTGAAATGGCTTCTCCGCCTAAATCAATCACCTACCGGGAATAAAGACTAATGTTTAATTTTACAGTATACTATTACATGCTGCGGTGTCAGTAACTTTATATTTAATTAATTAGGACATATGATATAAACCAGAGAAAACAATAATTGAATGTTTGCCAACCTTATCTCTAATAATAATATCCCAAATATCAGTGTATTTGAATATTATCATATATACATCTAAATGTATGTATAAGAGTTCAATGTTGGTGATTCCAAACAGCAAATATATGAACTTGAGTAGCCCATGTATTAGCAAATCACGTTAACATAGCTTTATTTACGTGAGCAAGTTAGTAGGTTTTCTAGATTGTGATCCTATATATATACGTAGCATTTAAATACTGTATACTGTAACAACACACACTCATACTTACCCTTTACTTTGCCATTGTTAATGTTATTATATTTGACCAATGTGTATGCATTTGTAACCTTTTTACTATATCAAAGAAGCAACATTAATGAATGCGTGTTGAACTGTGTTTATTCATTAGTGGCAATTAAGCAGCTATAGTCAAATATTTTACCTCCTGGAAGATGAAAGGACGGGATCCACTGGGAAACCACTGAGTGTTCAGATTGCTCAGTCGGCCTACAATGTTTTGGATATCTCCAGGCCACATATGCTTAGCTGCGTCAAGTCTGAAGCCAGCAACTCCAATGCTGATCAGAGTGTTCATGTATGCTGCAATCTTGCCACGGACATATTCTTTCTCCAAAGCCAGGTCCAATAGACCTACAAGGCGACAATCTCTCACCTGTGGGGGGGGGGACAATTGATATGCCAATGAACTTAATCATACTAATCAGCAATCTATACGTTGTTCATTGAAATAAAATTATACCTGATAAGCATCACTGTAGTTTTCAATCTCTCCACTTCCAGTTTTGCATTTGGCATCATTAAAATCCAGAGAGGAGTATGGCACGCCTGGAAAGTCTTTTGTGCCAGTGTTGTACGCGCTCCCGCAGGTTGAACGAGTTCCGGATCCACCAGCTGCTCCACACATGTGGTTGATGATAGCATCCACATAGATGTTAACCTAACAGCGTACGAAAGTAAGTTAGTGATTTTGGTGCAATTCAACTTAGCAACCTTGACCATGACAAGTATGGATGATAATAGTTAGAGTTCCACAGTGCAACCTGGAGGTTAGAATTTAATACTTAGAAATATTAAGGTACGCAACACACATTTAACATGTATTCTATGATTTAAAATTCATCTAGATTGTTAGCCTGGTCCATTTATGATAGTGCTGGACATGTTTCAAACAAGAATGCATCTTTATCTGATAACATCCTGGAAATAAATGTTTTATCATCTTGCATCCCAGCAGAGGAAAGATGACATTTATTAGAATTATCATACCCCAACATTGTTACAACGGGTGACCATGTCCCTGAACTGCTGCTCGGAACCTGATCGGGTGCAGAGTTTGTAGCTGATAGGCTGGTATCTCTCATACCATGGTCTGTTGGGGCTGGTGATGATCAGATTTTCATTAGGTGGGGAAATCTGCAATAAAACAAAACATCTCAAAGTATGGTTCTTTGCAATTTCTAAAAGTATGCAACATTGCGAAAGCAGATGACATAGAACAAGAAATATTCTATTTAATATAAGTGTACTTCAATATGTATTCCTTGGTAAGTCTGCCAAGGACATGAAACCATCCCTTTGGCAACCAGTGGGTTAATCCATTTTCCTTTCTGTATAACATCACATTTAGTTACATTTAAGAAAGATTCATTTGTGTACCAAACATTTTTCAATTTCCAAATAGTTCCTCTAAAGGATAATTACATTTGCGGTTTCAATGGGAACAGAGCGCAATCTTTTGGGCACCCAGCAATGAATTCTTGGTGGACTCAAGTTCTTAAACCAAGTTGGGGACTAAAAGTGACTGGGAGCTCTATGTTTTAACACACGTGTTTTAAGGTTTAAGAATTTTAATTAAGATGCATGTGCTTAAACTGTGATATCTAAACATTCTGGCCTATGCGCGGCCCTTGAGACCTGGCGTCCCTCTCCCCAGCTTTGGATTGTATGGGTTATGTCGATAGAACTCTACTAAAACTACATATTCATGTAACTAATCCTGTCATAAAATATCAGAACTGCAAAGTTTGCAACTTATCTATGTTTTGTACTATAATATTAGTATTAGGGTATTTTGGATACTTAATAATACAGTCTTTCTTAAAGGACTCTTTTTTGCAACTTGCAATTACTATAATATATATATATATATATATATATATGTGTCTGTGTGTGCACAAACAATAGCTCCTTGGATTTAATACAAATTATACAATTCTAGTAGACGATAATAACACCCCTGTTACATTTCAGTTACTATAGCCAAGTTTAGAACTGGCATACTATAGAGATCCTGAGGGTTCAATTGGTTTTACTATAGTTATTTTTAGGACAGGAAAATCTTGCAATCTAACCTTTTAAGTATTATATTGTATCTAAAAGTAAGCTAAGGAGTCAAAGAGTCCACTTACCTGGACACCACCAAACCCATTGGGTGCCAAATAACGTTCACATTCTGCGGCAATGTCTGCCCATCGCCATTCGAACAGATGGACAATAGAAGTCCTGCCGGATCTGAGATAAGGATTGTACTGGGCAGAGCAAAGCCCGGCAAGCACAAGGAGAAGTAGTAGCTTCATCTTGTGTTCTACTGTGGCCAACAATCTTCTTTCTTGCCTTTTTATACTACAGGATGGATAGCAGATCCAAGGTGAACCTGCTACTTAGCAAACCTGCAGGTGACTGTATGCCAAAAATTCTCATCATTATGTAACTCATAATTCTTCTGCAGTCTGCATAGAAAATGTTACCTTGAGAATGCTAAAGATAGCTGTAAGCATTACGTTGTTTATCAAATAAAAAATGTCCACTGTACTTTAGATTTTCGGAAACAAACAAAGATAAGTAGAAGATCTTTGTGAGGGAGAGGTAAAAGTGAAGGCTATTGTGAAGGCTGACTTTTCTAAAACTATAATACAGTATTTGTAGGTAAATCTTTGATTTGTCTGGATGTTCTGCTAAAGGCAGAAGAAGATTTCCTTACATTTATTAGCAAGACTAAAAGAAAATTAAGACTATGGTACTATGGGAAGGAGAAGAAGGTTGCATTTAGGAATTATAAGATGATAAGTGCAAATATATGGTATAGCTAAGCTTAAGGATGCAAAACACATTTTTTGCATTATCAAAGGTGATAAAACCAAGTTTAGATATAAATGAGAAAAGAAAAAGTAAAGAATGAAACATTATTAATTGAAGGCAAATGAAGAATTATATATATATAAAGATTAAGATGTAGCTGACTGCCTAAATAAACACTTCTGTTGTTTTTACAGGGAAAAGGACCTCAGAAAGGAGAAACAATTAGACACGAAGATCATGTGTGTTAACAGAGGAAAAAGTTCTACTTGAACTCTCTAAAGTAAAAATAGAGAAATCCATGGAGCTAATGGGAAATACCCAAAGGGTATTAAAGCAGCCCTGGAAATATTTGGACAACAGCCCCATATATTTTTTTTGCATGGTGAAGCTCATTTTCCATACACCACACAGGGCCTTGGGGCAGCCCAACTTCACAAGAAACTTGTCCCACAGTGCCACCTTTGCACCCAGCTTCTCTGTGCTACCACTGCCCCTTAAATACCACCACATGCCTCTGAAACAACCTGCATGTGCCACCTCTGTCCTGCCATCTCTCTTCCATAAACAGCCTGAGCCACCTCTGCCCCTTAAACTGCCTGCCTGTGCCACCTGTCCTCACAATCTCTCCTATTGCCTATGCCACCTCTGCTCCTAAGCCTTAGAAAGTCATTCACTCACTTACTGAATTCACCCATTCTCTCTCCGGCCCCCCCTTACCTCATCTGCGGATTTCACTGGTCCGGGTGCTGGCTGAGCCATACTATGCAGCCCGACGGACCCCTTACGCAGGCCCGCAGCTTACCACTGCGGCACCCGTGCAACGAAATTCTCTTTTCCCTCGCTGGGGAAGCAGGAAACCTGTGCAGGAGTGTTTCCTCACACAGTGTGTGAGCATAGACATTTGTGAGGCCCATGTTCTGCTTGGCCACCGGAAAACCCCCGGGTTTCAGCAACATCTCCTGAGTATAGTGATACCACCCATGAATAGGTTTGGCAGGTTGTTTGGGAGATAAAAGGCCACATTTGGGACATGTGCAATTCAGTTTTTCAACTTGGAATTTTGACATATGCCCACCTGTCTTATTTGGGACAACTTTGAGGCTTGTCAGTTCAGTTTGTCCTCATCAAATATATATGTTTGAAAACTAGACACCGCAGTAGTAGTAATACTACTACCAGCCTTTGTCAAACCTTTGCTCACACATTTTACTTCAGGAATGAATGTACTGATCCTGGTATGTGTCACTGTCAAACAACACCTCCTGAGTGCAGTGATACCACCATGCATAGGTTTGCCTGGCTGTTTCAGGCCGAAAGGGATGTGCACATTTTTCAATATTAAACATTGACATTTGGTGAGCCTGTGCCCATGTCCTATTAGAGAGATCTGTGGACCCAGCCAATTCAATTTACCAGATGTAACCATATATTTTTGAAAACTAGACAACCCAGGGTATTTCAAATGCTGGTATTTAAATTTTTTATCAAAGTTTGCAGAAGTATTCTTTTGTGTTTCCACATATTTTAGGTATGCATTTACAGTTCCTGGTATACATTGTCAAACACCACCTCAATATGTGCTCAGCAACATCTCCCGAGTTTAGCGAGCCCACCTATGCATAAGTTTGGGGGCTAAAAAGTTGCAGTTGGGAGATGTACTGTTGTTATCTGGTCAGTTCGTGCCTATGTCTTATTTGTGACATCAAACCATATATATTTTAAAACTAGACACACTAGGATATTTCCAATTCTGGTATTCCAACTTTTTATGCCAGGATTTTTGGGAAGACACAGCACCAATTTTAGGACTTGCTCATTAATATATAGTTTTTACATTTTTTTATTTTTCTTAATACATTCTGGACATATTATCTTTGAACTGGATGATTCCCCTTATAATGCCATGGTCACAGGACAGATATATACACCAACTCTTGTGTCAGAGAAGAAGATCCAAGGGGACCAAAAACATGTTTGAAAGAGAAGCCCAGTATGTAGCAATATAGTGCCCCCAAAGCACATCCAAAGGTTCTGTATCAAAAATCCATGAAGGTATCAAAATTATTTAAACTGTGTAAACAACAGGCTATCTTCAAAAGGAAGGGATAAAAAAAATAAATAAATAAATAAAAAAAAAAACCTTTTAATGAAGGGGGTCTTCTAGAGGCAAAATCTCATGGTGCAACAATAGGGGAACTAACTTGGAATAGGTACAGTTGCCACCTTTAACTGTTTAGGGTCCTTCTATGCAGTTTTGTTGAATGTATTATGGATAATAACAGTTGACACAAGTTATACAACTGGTGAGGGTGGTCAGATGTTGCCCGAAATATTGTTCATACTACCAGTTATGCGTTAAAAAAGCATAATAAAATTCAGCATTTTGTAGTTTACACAGGCCTTTTCAAGTAGCACGTAAATAAGATATTTTGTAACTATCGAAGCTATGTTTGGGGAGGAGAGTTATGGAGGGCACAGCATTTTACAATTAATTTAATTTTAGGAATACAAAGTGCAATTTGAGTAACCACATACTGATCCAAATCAAAACCAAGCACCTATACTGGATATGCTTGTGATTTTATAGACTTTAAATAGTAGGAGAATAGAGCATAAGGAATAAACAATGAACTGCAAGTTTGCAAGAGGACAGTCTGCTCCTTCTACGCCACTCTGTCAACAGGTGTAAATAATGTTGTTAATGTTCGCTATCCCCTACTGTAAAGGTTCTACAGAATCATCTGGAGCTCTATTAATATATGTAATGTATACATATACAATCCTCTAGATTGTAAGCTCGTTTGAGCATGGCCCTCCTCACCTGTTGTCTCTGTAAGTCAATTTGTTATGTTACATACTACTTGTTATGTCCCGTCTACCCATCGTACAGCGCTATGGAATTTGATGGCGCTATATAAAGCAATAATAATAATGTATAAAACTGTTAAAACAAATGTAATATGCAGAAAAACTTTCAATGCACCACAGCATTGAGTTCCGGTGCATTGTATGTTGGTAAACTTATGAGATCCTAGATGTACAATCCGATGCTTTCATTACATAGTTCATTGGTTTTTGGTAATTTCTTCTCGCATTTTTAAAATGTCTACTGATTCTTCCTAAAGCTGAGTAGTACCTGTCCTCTTGCCAAACAGGATGTATAAAATATACCACCAAATGTTGCTACATAGTGAGATCATATAAATTCATAGAACAGTCTACAACATAATGCTTTAAAATTTTAAAAAGTAGGTATGGTAAACTTTAAGACAGCTTCTTCAGAGTTTTAAGTGTATGTGCACATCATGTTAAACAAGATACTGTCCCAATAATTATTAGGGCACAAAACTGACCGAAAATACATATTTAATCTCCTCATTAAATTTCAATACTTGACTGTCTACAATACCTTATAATGAACAACTTTATTTCCATTTGGCACATGAAATTAACGCTGGACAAGTAAGCCATTTTATTAACTTAACCCCAAACAATTCACCAATACACTACCTCGAAATACCATCAAAAGCAACACAAAATGAAAGAGACACCAAGCACCATTTTATAAAAATATTTATTTACATGCTTAAAAAACAAAATGTACACCGTCCAATAAATCTAATATAATTCAAATATACAAGTCATTTTTCACCATTAGTTACGCGTGGGTCTGCAGAATTGCGGCTGCTCACCTCTGGATGACATCACCTGGAATATTAGAAATAGATTAAGTCTCCAGTCTGCTGCAGACATCCTTCTGACAAAAGGATTACACGTAACGCAGGTTGTATTTTCACCTCTGAAATTCTTAAACGTACAAATAAATGCATATCTAAAACAATTTATAGCTCAAACAATTTATAGGTGTTTGTAATCATAAAATTGCAGGAACTAAAAGGATCAACGCTTCAAAAACTTCTAGTCAAGTCCCAAGAAATGCGTGTACTTAATAAAAACGTTCCTAAGTACACTACAAATGAATGAATCCTTGTCAGTTATGTATTTAAAACACCAGTAGCGGCCAAGTAACGCACCATCCTATTTTAACATCAGGTAGAGTTAAAATTGAGCAGAAGATGGGCCAATTCTATACCCTTGTCAGGCAAAAGTCATATATAAATCTGTGAACACCTTGAAGAGCCTATGGCTCTATTGCTGACCAGCCTACAACAAATAGTCCATAGTCTATAGAGGCTTTCTTGTTATATTCCACTAATGAGGTATTTTAAAAATACATCATAAAAGAAGAGGAAGACCTAACTCTTCAGATATTGAAGATATCTAATCAAACCACTAAAAATTGTGCTGGATAACTATTGTAAAAAAAATAATTGCAATGAAACATTTTTTCTCAGATGGAAGCCAGTTATTTTTCACTACCACTTTGACCCCCCCCCAAAATAGGGGTATTTATGAAAATAAACCTTTTTTTCCCCCCCTATATTTGTCTGACTGGCCTATTTACATAGCTGGACATGAGCCGATTTCCTTTATTGGGCTTGATAAAAAATCAAGTCACTCACACTCTGTGAATGGATTACTACATGCAAAAAAATATTGCCATGACCCTGAGAAAGTGGCTTTTGACTTTGGGGGGACAGGGTAACAAACAAATAAAAAGTACTGTACTCGACCCTGATTATAAACACAAACATAAGACGAAAAAACCTTGTCTTATATTCGAGCAAATACGGTACATCATTGTCGAATTCTAAAATAGGCCCATATACAATTTCACCCCAGAGAAGTCTTCACTTAATTTATGCTTATGTGCGTTTGTGTATTTTGCAGAATTTGTGAAGTAATATTGTAGAAGACAGACAAAGAATTGGAATTTTCTAAACTGTCATTTACATAAAATATAATCCTCCCGTTACGCTTTTTTGAATGTGTAAAGTTTAAAAAAAAAAAAAAAAAAAAAAAAAGGTATACGTTTTAATATACAAAAGGATACAACAAGAAAGGATACATTTTCATGCCACACAAGAGCAGTTACACGGCCATCTTTAGAGAGAAGAATAGCACAACTGTTTTGTTATACTTTAACAGAAAAACAGAAACCACACTCTTTTAGCAGAACGTGTTTTTCTTAAAAAAACAAAAAACTGTCAAATCTCTAATCGATACCTGGGATTTTTCACAACACCTGTTTCTCCAGCAAATGAAATGAAATCCAATGGTTTTTACACTCACCTTCAAAAGTAATTATATATTATACACACACACACACACACACACACACACACAGATCTGCTTGCAGCATGTATACTACATTATAGTATTTGTGATTAATGTCTTTTACACACAAACACAATACCGTAAAGATCGGTACATTTACTTTTCCATGTTGACAAGTCACGTTTTTCCGGCTTGCAAACATAAGGGATAATTTTAAAGGCCTGTGAAGTCTGTATGCTGTCGGAACAAGTTAATTCTACACAGCATGAATATATGTTTTAGTAATGAAATGGTTTTCGGTATCAGGCCATAAAGTTTCCCGGTCTAATGAAACCGTCTCTCAACATTCACCAGATAAACCAAGCACATCATTCTTCCCATCTTACCGCTTACCTTTTCCCTAACGTTTCTTTTCTTTTTTACTGTCATTAGACTTGGGACGAGCCGATCGTGCAAATTGCTGTTGTTGATTTAAGGCAATTAACAGATTGTGAAGAACGGGTTTGCTGTTGTTGGGACATTAACAAACAATCCATAATAGACACCAATATAAAATATTCAAATCCTTAAAGAGTTCTACCTATTAAAGTGGTAGTTTGCAGGAGAATAGCAAGTTCACTTTGCATTATTAGAATGTAATCTGTGAGCTTCTCTAGCGAGAAAAGCCACGTTGGCCACTTAGATCACAGTTTAATACACGTTAATTAAGCATATAGGGCTAACCCTTACACATTGTCCCTGTGCAGTGCAGGAGATATACTTACCACCAGTAATCATCAACACTGCCGGATATGGAACTACCATTGATTTCAAGCATGGGTTATTACACATTTTTTTATTAAAGAGGCTGCCTGGGACACTTGAGTGACGCTTTATGATAAGGGCATGAATAATTTGTATGAGGTACAGCATGCATAACGTATCTACCTTGCCTGGAATTACTATTACTAGTCTGCCAATCCACTAGCTGTAGACAAAAACAGCTAATATTGCAAAATGTGGTAGAGGCTGCCATCTCTAAAATCTATATGTTTGATATAATTACTTTGTCTGTAAACGCCATTTTACTTATATTAGTACAGGAACTTTAAAATCTTCAAAAATATAAAGTTATATAACTATGGTATTTTGCAGTGTATATTGATTTGTTCAGCTAAGAGCCAAAAAAGGAGGTTTAAAGGGTAATTGGGGACTTCCTACCATGGGGGTTGGCAAAAATCCCACCCATTATGAGAAGCACTTTCTGCATACTATTGAATGTTAGCAACACTTCCCAGCATATCGACCAACAAAAGGATACAATCACCATTGGTTTGTCATGTAGGGTGTATCCATGAACATATTTTAATGCCTTTGATGCAATAGTCTCATTCGGGAATCCAATGAAAGCTTGTCCCTTCATTCTTCCTTCCTTCATCAAGCGAATGTCAAACCTGCAAATACATTAAGAAGCAGAATTAAAAATATACTAGTGGTAATAGAAATAGGATTTTCTTTTACTTTGTTGATGCCGTACCAAAACATGGTATTCTTTTCCTTGCTGTTAAGCAAATGTACAGTCTGCACAGTCATGTCTGCTTAATCATAATGAATGTCAACATATTTTGACAGCTTTGTATTAAATGGCTGTAGATTTATAAGTCAACTTACACATAAGCAAAAGGGGATTGGTTCTGACATATTGCACTAGCGGGTAACCACTTTCCAATGTATTGTCAGCATTGTAAAAAAAATTTATGATAGATCACTAATCAGATATTTCATTCAGGGTAAAACTGAAGGTCATTCAAACACCATCAGTGATGGCTAAAAACCAGAAAGGAATATAAATACACACTGCCTATCAGGGTAGAAAGAGCATACGTTGAACTTACATATTCTTTTCAGTTTCCGATGTAAGGTCAATAAATCTTCCAAAAATAAACTTGAGCTCCTGATGAAATGAAACACAAAACACAATATTTATAGAATACTTTCTACAGCAAATGGATAAAAGTAGAGAACTCCGGAAGAATATTCCAGAGACTACCAATATTATTGTCCCACTGATCTTACCTTTTCATCTACCTGCTTTGCTAAGTTCTTCACATACAGTCTGCAGTTTGGTTCTCCTGGGTCATAACCTTTGAAGACTGAAAGATTTCTCATTTCTGTAAAAATAAGATATGGCATTTTTATATCCATTCGTGATATTTATACATAATACACATCCCCACTATTTATCATGTACGCCTATATTCTTACCGTCTTTAGAAAGCCTTCCTTTCTCCAATTCTCTCCTAGAAATAAAGTCTTTTGGCATTTCATCTTCGTCCTCCTCATCACTCTGGTCTTCTTTCGGAGCGGGAGCTGGGTAAATCTTTCCGAACCCAGGCACAACCTCATTTGTTGCTGCCAACTCTTCAGACTCTAAATGAAGACGGAGACTTATAAACAATAATAATAATAGTAATAATAATAATAACAATAATATAGTCCTATAGTCCCTGAGCCTGCTAATAGCGATACAACCCCCCCCCAAACCCTCCACCAATCCCTGCAGGTGTCCATGGTAACGCCGGGCTGGAGCAGTTCCTGCATGCCGGCAGCTTGTCAGCATGAACAAAAGCGTTCTGGTTGCTGCTTACATGTACATAGTGGGAGCTTTTCATAAAAATATTTAGTTTTTGTAAAAAAAATTTGTTTGACATTTTTTTTTATTTTTTTTAGATCAGTGCCATCGTTGCATAGATTGCAGTATATAACTAGTCCCAGCATCACAGCACTTAAGGGTAAGATTAAATTGTATAGCCTAAACATATATCCTAAAGATAATAGTAGAAAAATAAACTTGCGTTAGACAATTTTGTGTGATCACACACACTGTTTATTCCCCCAATTTACTTCGCCTTCTTGGCTACTGACCCATTATAGCTCAAGCTTTAAAAGGGTTCCTTTACAAACAAAACCTCGCTGAGGTCAATGCAGACTGTGCCGACAATTCAAGAGATGCGCACACAAACCCGGGTGCAGCAGGTTTCCCTTGAAATGGAGCGATGTCGCAACCAACATTCACTAACCTCTAGAGTAAATCAGAGCATTAATACAGTACATAAAAAATATGTTCTTCCATAAGATATCGTAACTTCCTCTAAACTTCTCTTTCACTAATATCCCCTTTGGTCATCTTATCAACAGTTTAGTGAATTACTTTTACAGTCATTTATTTTTGGTGGTGTTACTTACCGTTAGCGGCTACTGGTATGTCCGCAGGGATATGGAACTCCATTTTTTTAGGGCCTAGGACACACGGTGTCTCAAATACATCATCAGGTTGCAATGGTGTGTGGTTATTACTGGAAGTAAATAAGAATAGGGACAGAACAATAAGAGGCACTGTTTGTAGTGACCTATAAAGGGTCTAAGGAACATTCACATGTACCAGAGTAACTGTCCAAGCTTCAATAAGTGTTCCCACTATATAAACAGTAATATTTACATTTAACCATATAATCTTTGCGACCAATTATAACTGGGGGTTTATAAACTAATGGCAAAAAGTTTTTATACACTCCTCCAACAGAGTCTACCACAAATCTGTTTTCCAATTATGTACCTGTGTGGAACAGTAGGTTTTGTTATTAGATCCTTTATTTTCATCTTTTTGCGTGGTCGAGGTTGCTTGTTTGCCTTTGCTCTCTTCGGCAGAAGATCTGAAATCATCTTCAAACGAGCCAGCCTAATATTTAAGAATGGAAAATAAACACAGAACGGCATCCAAATTAAATACGATAAGGTTATTTTCCACCCTCTATAGCCACGATACGCAAGATTTTTATTTCTCTGTTAAAGTATTTTTTTTTTTTTTTTTTTTTTTTTAAATTCTTTTTATTTATAACAAATAAGAGATATAAGAGATACAAAATATGAAAACGAGAGACAAAACACAAAACACAAATAGGCATACAGTATTACTTCGACGTCTTACATACAGTTACTCAGTAATTTCTTATGATAAAGTTAACTGTTTACATCTTTATAAGTTCATCCTTGATGCCTAAGTGGTACAGACATAATACAATACATTATTTAAAATGCTGTCTGGGTCATTGGGGCGAGCGTTCACAAACATATCCCAGTTTTTATTCTCTCTCGATATTATAATACGGTCAACACCCGTCAGGTTCTACATTATTGCCCATTGCAGGGGAAAAAGGAGAAAAAATATAGGACAAGTAAAGTAAGTTAATCTAGAGCTTTCTCCAAATGTTTTAGCCAAAGATCCCATGAAACAGATTTCTTTATAGAATAGAAATAAGATTTATATAATTGTCTTTCCATTTTGATCTGAAATTTCAATTGCGTAATAGCCGCATTCCAACATATATCAGTATCTTGTTTCCATTGCCGAGCTATTGTTATTTTTACAGCGATAAAACAATGGATAATTAGTTGTTTTTCTTTCCAGCTACAATTTGGCCATTCTAGATGTAACAGAGCAGATGCCGGAGATCTATTAATAGTTTTTTTTGTTAGAGTATATACTAAATCGAACATCTTAGTCCATACTTTCTTTATTCCCTGACAGCTCCACCATATGTGGAGAAAACTGCCCTTATCTAGTCTACAACGCCAACATAAATCAGAGCAATTAGAATACATCTTATGTAATCTCGTTGGAACCAGATACCACCTATTCAGAATTTTAAATTGTGTTTCCGCCAAAGATAAAGAATGGATTGATAAGGTGACATCATATAAGGATTTTTGCCAATTTTCGAGGTCAATTTCTATATTTAGTTCTCTTTCCCAGATATCCACAATCGATGGTTTTCTTACTGCTAAAGTTTGGATAGAGTTAATTAAGTCTCTACATTTAGATAACACTCTATCCACATAATTACCCGAAAAGATCCTTTGAATATTGGGCATAAGCCCCTGATTAACTGTTATTATCTCTTTCTGTATAAAGTTTTTAATCCTCAAATATTTAAAGATATCTGAATTATTTAAATGATATTCTTGTGTTAATTGTGGAAACGTTTTAAGTCCTGATGTGGTCATAAGTTGATCAAATGACACTATACCTTTGTTTCTCCAATCATCCAAATTTATGTTTGGTATAAAATATTCTGCGGACTTAAGTTTTGAAGTAATTGGGATTCCTGTTAAAGTATTTTTAACAACAAATGTTTTATTAAACATTGAAATAAACACTGACAGTATAATCAGAAGGTAAATGATAAACTGCCAACAGATGCCACAAGACGGAGGAAACACTGCAAAAGAAATCACTTGCATTGCAAAATAAACCTTTGATCTGACACATGTAAATACATACTAGTAATGTAATAGACACTAATGTACGAAAACCAACGATATACATATACTGTGCTCCAGATATGGCACATGAGCCTTATGTGGCGCACGGTATATGTAGAAGGGATGTTGCACATATGTGGCCCTGTATAATCAGTTATGACAGACATAAACCTTTAGGGAACATCAAACAACGTGCATACAAAATGATGTGTGAGAAACAAAAAAAATAAAAATAAATGACTTGATCCATTTGGGAAAATGAAGAACTATGAGACTTGCCGACTGAAAGTGTAACATTTGTAAGGACTGAAGCACACCTGTCTTTTTCATCCTCATCACAACTTTCATATTCTGACTCTTCCCGACTAGAGACCTCCATGTCATAGTCATCATCCAGCTCCGGAAGCGGGGGGTTCTCGGGAAGGTCTGGAGGGACAGGTGGGTACGGCGTTGGCACGGCTAGGTAGTCTGCATACTGTATGTAGTTCCAAATAAAAGAAACAGCTATTACTTAAGACACAATCAGCTGTCATCTGTTAAACAGCAAGCCGTTTTTATCATTTTAAATACATTCCGTTACACACGTGTATAACACATAACAGCTGCTTTCTGGACCATTTATTTGCAATGATTTTACTCAATTTCCATACATTATGTCTAAGCTCAATAAATGTTATTGTTATAAAATATTAAAAACAATCCACACTGTACCTTACTAAACATTGCCATGCTCATATTTCTTTGTAATATTTGATTCACAGACCCCTGAAAAAATGGGAATGATTGTTCCTAAATGTTATAAAACTCACCAAGGGAGGCTGCGCAGTAAGAGGTCCAAACGGGGCAGGCAAATTCATTTTATTCATTAAGTGTAGTACCTAAAAGTAAAACGGCTCTTAGGTATATTTTTCACAGCACGGGAAACAGACGGAAATGTGAAGAAGACTTAAGTTTTTAGAATGTCACTGAATTGACTTTCTTTCATCAAAATTCTATGAAAGAACATAAAATACAGACAAATAAAAATGGGTTGAAAAAGTACACCAGAAGAGGATAATTTGTTTACAACTCTGTATTATGTCTGAATAGGTCAACAACAACCATAAAATTATACATAAGAACGGCAAAAACATTAGGTAAATCAGTTTTCCGGAGGCTATGCCAATCATATAAGGAACAAGGTATTACCTGTACATAGAACTTTGGAACACTGGCTAAGGCGTTGGCAATGTTTGCAAGAATGGTGCTGGTCGGAGGCGGATAGAGGTATTTCAGAGTGGATTTTATTGGAAATACAAGTCTGTAGGGGTACAAAAGTTTGGCGAAACACACCAGTGATAAGTGTAATGTAACAAACACAATAAAACTACTAGAGCTACACTGATTGCTCAAAGAAAAAAATACTTTCAAGTATGAAAAATCAATACCTACGGTGTAAAAACATTTATACACAATGCGCATCTCCTGTTTGACTACAGAAGCAATCTCAAAAAAAAGGAAAAAATATGCTTTTTTATACTGACAATCAAGCACTAAAAGCATCTATCGCTTGTGTTTTATTTATAATGCTTATTTTTTTTTAAAGTGGGACTCCAGTCCTAGGTATCCCACAAACCAACAAAGCATATATAAGTTATAAGTACTTAAATTTTCTAAACCTAAAGGAAAAAGATCGCTTCCTACATGGAGTGATAATTTGGGAAACAAGACGGCTCCTAGAAGCACACACAGGGACTTTCGTTAGACAGCCCCGGGGATGTCTACACTGGAGCCCGGGACTGGTGGTAAACATCACATGGGGAGAGATGTGTTAAGTAAAACACATCTAACGTATGGCAAACAGCTGGGGTGGGGGGGAATACAGGAGGATTCTGCAGAATAAGCTATCATAAGCATCAAGGTGAACACGATGGCTGAAGTGTCCCTTTAATTAAAAAGATTTGTAGCCGTAGCATGTAATTTTTTCTGTTATTTTCCATGATCCGTCAGGGATGATCCCATTGAAATCCTACCGCTAATCCATTTAGGAAGCTGTAACTTTGATAGTTTACGCAGACTGTAGAAAGGCTTCTAGAGCTAGATCTTCTGCTGTGCCAAAACATGTCATAAAGACACAAATCTATATGGATATACCAGTTGGCTCTAACAATAATAGGCTATTGTCGCTGAAAACTTAAAGTTCACATTATAACCTACAGTGGAGAGCTCATACAAACCAAAAGGCTTTTCAAATGTATACAGAAAAATCTTGATCATTTGCAACTGTAGCACAAATCAGATTACTTCCAGGAATAATCCCTGATTCGGAATGTTTAACCAGCACACGTTATATAACAGAACACCTGTATAACGCACAATATATAACAAACTGTTTGCGAACACCTGTCGGAAAACCTTATCAGCTCAAACCTGGCAACTCTGCTGTAGTCAAACTATATAATAGTGTAAAGCGGATAGAGAACAAAATGGATTATAAATTAGCATTTTATGCTATGTTAGATCAGGTAAACGGTGGGAATAATTTACATTTCAGAGAAGAAAGAAGAAGTACAGACCCATGGTTTGGTGCAATTCCTTGTTCAATAGAAACCTGGCTTATAGGCTTCACGTCTTTTCCATCATCTGCTGCCTTGGCACTAAAAATAAAATACATATATTAAAACAAGTTACTGAAACTACAGCAATGGATAAAATGTATAAAAAAAAAGCCACTCCACTGAGAAATTAACGACTTTACAATGCCTAGAAAGCTCTCTCAACACATCTGTTCATTAGCTGCAAAATACTCTAAAACCAAAAGGTATTTACTAAGCAGCAGGCAACTGGTCTCTTGGATAAGTACGTTTTTTCTGTATCACGTGCTATAGTGGACCAGACATTCTCAATTAAGTTCCATAGAGGGCTTTAGTATCATCCAACTTGTTGCTACTCTGGCAATAATAGCTTCTAGCAGACTTAGCTGGTGGAAAACAGTTCAGCCTTAAAACCGACGTATAGAAAACTTTCTGGGAGATCTGGGACTAATCAAATCAATTCAAAATGACATAAAACAGACTGTTGATGTGATCGGTTTGCCTGATCACATCTAGTTGAATTGTTTTACTCTGCTGTGAGAGCTGCATCATATATTTAAAATTGCTATCATACACAATCATGACGAACCAAGAAAATCCGCATGCTCCCTGGTACTGGCAGTTAATGCACAAATCTACTAGGATTGACCGTAAAATTCCAGTGCAATATTTGCTGAGGTGTTACCGTGGCTTTTACCTTAACAGAAAAAGTACGGTGTGAGCGTGAACACGAAAATACACGTACTAACCTTTTATTCTTCTCGGAGAAGGGGGGCTGATCTGGTAAATGAATGTGGTTGTCTTTTGCATACTCAACCACGAGGGTATGACCCAAAACCGTAAGTTGGTGGAGCACCGACAAAGCCTGAACATAAAGAAATGAAAATCCATATGAACCACCTTAGTAACTTTCCAATGACAAATACAGAAACCCGACGAAAAGGGGACATTGTAGGGGCCACTACAGATTACAGTCTCAAAGTCTTATCCTATCCTAGCATACGCTTTACAATCCTAGTGCTGCTTGCGCATGGGGTACGCTTGTCCACAGCCAGCCCCAGCTCTTGTAAAGTGTGTGTGTGTGTGTGTGTACTGTGCTACAGTCTATAGTTGCACAATAATAGAAAAGGTACACATAGTGCAGATTTTACGTGCGGCTCGTGTAAACTGTCACTGGATGAGAGCCTGAACTACGTTTAAGAGGATCTGCATAATTAAATGCGCCGGGCACAATCCCATAGAGAGGAAAACTAACCTTTGCAGCTGCAAATTCATTCGGGTAAATGGCAAAGGCTGCATTTTTCTGAAATAAAAGTAAATGAATGTTATAAGCACATCACAGACATATACTTAGCGAATATACCTTCAGGGCTATATATAAACACATTTATTATAGCAGCTGCTGCAAACTAAAGAGCAAAAAGCGCAGCACATAAAACCTTAAGTTATTAAGTCATCGTGAACCGGCTTCCAGCACTCTGAGGGGATGCAGATCATTGCACTCCCGTAATGTGCTGCAGTATACGGCAACACGGCCTCTCTCTCACCAGGCTTCCCCGGGAACATAACCGCACGCTCTCCGCCCCGGTCCTCTCCAGCAGCTCTCTCTGCTCATTCGGTTTTAGTTCAGCCGGCAGGTGCCGGATTAATAAAGTCTTAACGCCGCCGGATTCAGGCATTGCTTCAACCCGTGGCTGAAGCCTGCCGACTAGGCCGCGAGATTCTCGGCTGAACACTCGCGAGACTTCCATCGAAGCCGAACATCCATCCTATGGATGACCAGGAAGCATCAGAAAGAGTGATGAGGGCGCAGCACGTCACTGCCACCCAGTGGTCTATTAACAAACTGCAGCCCGAATGATTAAATTGGAGTTAGGGAAAGATTACTTTATGCCTAAACATCGCATAACGAAACACTACTTATTGCATATTATAACACCCCGAGTATGGGTATACATTGATTTTATATAGACATATGAAGGTGTATTCAATGTTAACAAATGGCAAAAATAACATGCAACAAAAAAATGGTAACAATACACTTTTTAGGTTGGGTTACTTTTTCATCCGGCTGGTGGCCGCACACTACAGCACCGTACATGATCTTTCTATTTTTAAACCTTCACATGGACACTATGTCCACCGCTGACATCAATGGGCCGCATCCCGCAAGGGAAGGCTCCGGGCAGCTGGAGCACAGAAGTTCCCAGGTATGCACATGGGGGGCCGGAAACTAAAAGACGCAATTTGCTAAAGCCATCACCAGGGACTTATTTTCCTGAACTGTAAAATGCATTTTATGTGTCATAACCACTTGGAAACATAGAGATCAACTGAATTTCACATGCGGACCCTGCATTGTGTGTATAGATCAAATGAAAAACATAAATATTTAATAAATATCCTAACAAGATCTACATTTGTAATAATGATAAAAATGTAAGTGTATAGTGCTTAGAGAGAGTGTATGTGTGCATGTAATTATGTGTAAGGGTAAGGAGTTGGAAAGGTTGTTTCTGTATGTACGTATGTATGTGCAAGTATATGGTGTTGGAGTGGCCGTGTGTGTATATGTGTGTGTATGTATCTATGTATGTGTAGAGCTGCCTCTGACCATTATCACAAATCATAATTTATATAAGTCATGCCCCCAACCATAGTCATATCTCCCACCACCATCATCATATTCCTTCCCACCATGATGTCCATCCCTTATCATTGTTACCCCACATTCCACCAAAATCATCACCTCGCCATTGCTACACCAAGCATTTTTTCCCATTCATACCCCCCCAGCATGCCCCGGTTCATATTTATGGATACGCGTGTTAATCCAGTTACCTACCTGTCCTCTGAGTCTGTCAGCCTGCCTTCAGGTTTGGAGTATGGTTTCCCTCTCTGTCTCTGTCCGTCAGTGCTGGACCACATATGATGTTATATCCGGTGTGGTGCTGAATGGCAGATGCACTAGGGTGACCACATTTTATTTCTGCCATTCAGGGACACACTATGAAGCGGATGAAATTACAAACACAGGTATATACCGTATTTGCTCGATTATAAGACGACCCCCCAAAATCTAAATATTAATTTAGGAAAAAAACAAAAAGCCTGAATATAAGACTACCCTATAGGAAAAAAAGTTTTACTAGTAAATATTAATTCATGTAAACAATTTTTTCATATTTAATAAAAGCTATGATTGAGAAAAATATATATTTTTTTATTTCCTTTTATTTGCCAACCTGCCCCCCCCAGTTATGCACATCTGCCCCCAAGGTTGCCACTCTGCCCCCAGAAATGCCTTAATCCCCCTTTATTTGCCACTCTGCCCCATGATGTGCCTTTTAACCCTCTATATGCCACTCTGCCTCCAGAAATGTCTTATATATATATAAATACCTCCAGAAATGCCTTTTAACCCCCCATATGCCACTCTGGCTACACTCTGGCTAACAGCAATCAAACTCCTATCAAGCCAAGGCAGCCAGTACATGCTGGAACCTGGGGATGATAGGAGTTTGAGTACAGCCTCCCTATGCCATGCTACCCCCCCCTTACACATCCATGCTATCACACACACACACTCATTCACAAACATTTAAATACTCATTCATTCCATTAATCACACATACACACACGCTCAAACCCCCCCACCCCCTTACCTGAACTGCAGATCTCCCACTCGCAGACTTCTGCAGGGGCCCGGCTGTGCGAGCAACTTCTCTGGCCCCACCCCCAGAGGAAGGAGGGGGAGGCAGAATTATGTGACACTCTGCTAGCTTCCTGCTGCTAATAGAATAGACGCTGCTCGGGACCAAAGCACCGGTAAGCAGCCTGGCCCCAGCAGACATTTTTTTGAGGTCTAATTAGAAGACGACCTCGATTATAAGACGAGGGGTATTTTTCAGAGCATTTGCTCTGAAAAAAACCTCGTCTTATAATCGAGCAAATACGGTATATATCACATTTACACAACATCACATACATTTTATATTTTACATATACCGTATTGGCCCGAATATCACCCCCCCCCCTGGAAGTTCTGGTAGTGGAGATTGCCTACGTGTATCGCGCAGACGTTCACCGGCGGCGGCAATGCGCGTAGACAAACACCGCTGCCGGCACTGCCGCCGGTGCTTCTCCGTCATAGAGTTGAGGGGTGCTTTGGTAAGGGGCACTTCTAGGAAGGAGAGTGGAATATCAGGGGGGGGGCAGAGTGGCACTTCTGTAATTAGGGTGCATAATGAATTACGGGGGGGTATTGGTTTTCTGTTTGTACATAACATATGCTGATGCCAAAAATGTTAAAATACATGTATTCCTGTTCATTAGATAAAATACTGTTTTACCATTCCACTAATGTGTACTTTTTCTTTAAAAATATTGTTTTCTTTAAAATAGCACCAAACTTTAAGGGTGCGGCCTATAATCGGGTGCGGCCTATATTCGAGCCAATATGGTATCTATCTCACATACACACTGATTAACATGTACTATTATATATTAATTATTAGGAAGCCTTGCAAACCATCAGATTTAATAATATACATACATACAATCATTACAGACATGAGCAGATTCAGGGAATGAACTCCTCTATTATCAGACATTAAACACACAGTCACACAAACAAACACAGTCACACAAACAAACAGACAGACAAACACAATCACATACACACAGCCAAACGCACACAGCTGGTGCTGGTTGGAGCTTACACTGAGCTTGGTGTGAAGGAGTGTTGATTGGCTGAGACTTCCTTCACTCAGACTTCTCATTGAGGATCGAGGCTGCCCAGGACCCAGAACTTAAAGCCCTATCGCGAGACTGTCCCGGGCAATTCGTGACATGTGGTAACTCTAAGATGCACAGTGGATGGGAGATCTGTGCCTCAATCTGCACAGACCTCTTTTACGGCTGTGGCTGCAGTGCAGATGGATGGCCGTACACACACATATACACTGCCCTTACATATGCATGTACACAGCACTTACACACTACACTTACATACTCCTGCCCATATACACACATATGCACTGAAGTTAAAAACTATATTTTCAAAGTAATTCCTACTCAAAATGTTTTGTACATGTTTTTTATATGGTTATATCACATAGTCTCATATAGAAAATATAAGTACCAGTAATGACCAACATATGTTCTCCAAAAGAATAGAATTAGTAAAGTATAGTAGCAAATATATTTTTGTATAATATGTAAACCACAGATAAAATCCCACGCAATGAAAAATTACTTATTATAACATGTCGCAAGAAAAATGTATATATATATATATATATATATATATATATATATATGAAAAAAGGTGAAAAATTTACAAAACTTTGGATGTCCATATCCAATGCAACCACCCATGCATGACATTACAATCTACACTCATTGGCCATGTTATTAGGTACACCTGTTCAATCGTTTATTAAAACAAATAGCTAATCAGCCAATCACATGTCAGCAACTCAATGCATTTCGGTATGTAGACATGGTCAAGACAACTTGCTGATGTTCAAACCGACCATCCGAATGGGGAAGAAATGAGACTTAAATGTCTGTCTGTACCTCTTGATGCATCTTGGTAGGAAGTTAGGTACAGACAGGCACACAACAGATAGAAAAGCAGGACTGGATGGTAGCTAGACAGAGGAACTGTAGTAAGGACAGGCGGACGACTTGGAAGCTCTTCTGGCGGGGCGCACGACTTGGAAGCCCTTCTGGCAGGGCGCATGACAGGAAGCCCTCTGGCAGGGCGCATGACAGGAAGCCCTCTGGCAGGGCGCATGGCAGGATGTCAGGAACAATTCATGACCAGGTACAGAGCCACAGCAGTAAGCTGTTCACACTGCAATGCAAAGGCCCTGACTGAAAGGCAGAGCAGGTATATAAAAGCAGGGCTCCACCAGGTAACAAGGCTCAGCTGCACTCAGTAATTAGATTTGGGTGCTGCAGAGAAGGAAGGGTGGCCACTCGACGTTGCAGGAGAACAGGAGAGAGAATAAGTATTGCGCAATCTTGGCTGACAGGATGTCACATTAAGTGACATTGAACGTGACATGATTGTTGGTGCCAGATGGGCTGGTCTGAGTATTTCAGAAATTGCTGATCTACTGAGATTTTCATGCACAACCATCTCTAGGGTTTACAGAGAATGGTCTGAGAAAGAGAAAATATCCAGTGAGTGGCAGTTGTGTGGATGAAAATGCCTTGTTGATGTCAGAGGTCAGAGGAGAATGGGCAGACTGGTTCGAGATAACAGAAAGGCAACAGCCAAGGTATGCAGAATACCATCTCTGAATGCACAACATGTCAAACCTTGAAGCAGATGGGCTACAGCAGCAGAAGACCACACCGGGTGCCACTTTGCCTGGTCTTGATTTCAGCTGCGACATTCAAATGGCAGGGTCAGACTTTGGCGTACATAACATGAAAGCATGGATCCATCCTGCCTTTTGTCAATGGTTCAGGCTGATGGTGGTGGCGTAATGGTGTGGGGGACATTTTCTTGGCACACTTTGGGCCCCTTAGTACCAATTGAGAATCCTTAAAAATGACACCTTACCTGAATATTGTTGCTGACCATGACCACAGTGTACCCAACTTCCAGCACTGTCAGGCTCAGTATATATATTGATGGGAGTTATGCTGTACCTCATTGTCAAAATGTGAATAAATCACTGGATTTGGGGAAATTTGTATTACTATAATTTTTTTAAACTATTCTAAAATGAATTAGGTTAACCTCTGTAAAGATATAGTGGAGGGGGCACAATTCTCTGCTTCTGAAATAAATATTCTTGCCAACATTAATTTTTTTTGTGTGCCACATACAGGATCTGACCTGGGTGCCAAATACTCTAGGTACGCCCATAGGAGGCACAGTTTTCTGTTCTTCCCTCAGGCGCAGCTATGTTTTTTTCCCTCTCACTCAGTGGGTTCTTTAAAGTCTCAGTGCCGGATGGTACTGACTAACTTAGGGTAATGCTGTTTGGGGGCAATGATATCACTGACGACCTGTTTGGGGGCAAAGCTGACACTATGGGAAGGGAGTGAAAATTACCAGGGCCAGCCCTACCATGGAGCAGCCCTTTTTTTTTTTTTTTTTTTTTTTTTTTAAGCGGAAGAAATAGAGGGGCACCAAATGGTTTTCACTTACCAAGTTGTCAGTACCCGCTCGGCGCCCCTCTCTCTCCTCTGCGAGCCCTCTAGCTCGGTGCCGGCTTATAATGCTGAGCACCGGAAGATGGCATCGTTTCCGGCGCTCAGTATTACAAGCCAGCACCGAGACCGAGCAGGGAGACTCGCCGCAGGACTGCTGAAAGGTAAGTACAAAGGGGGGGGGGATAGGGTAGATAATAGGGAGGGAGAGTAAGGGTAGATAATAGGGATGGAGAGGAAGGTTAGATAATAGGGAGGGAGAGGAAGGGTAGATAATGGGGGGGGGGCGGCATTTTAAACTTCGCCCCAGGCAGCATTATGTCTTGGACCGGCCCTGCATGTTACATGGTAAAGTCGGGTAGCCCAAAGAGGTGGAGAAGAAAATGGGCGTTGCTCCTGGGGTTACGTTTGTTAAGGGGAGGAGTTAGCAATATTGCCACACCTGGGGGAGCCAAAACATTTTTTTACACCCAGGCGTCAGTTACCCTAGGCTCAGCCATGAAGGTGCTGATCGGCAACCCACCCTTTGCTGAAAAATAGCTAATAATAAATAAATATTTATTATCAGCTATTTTTCAGCCTGTATGAGGCAGATAAATCCACATGAAGTTCACAAGGTCTTTATCCTTGATAACGCTGAAACATTGGATAAGCTCTCATGGGTACAGCCTTACCTCAAATTATGCTCTATTAGATACTTATGTATTCATTTGTGCTGTTATGCTGATGAAATCTACTACTATTGATTGTGGACAATACATTGTTATATAAGCAATATTGATGTGTTGTCCATTTTTTGTCTGACAGTGGAACTGACATCTTTATCTCCCTGTAACAAACCATCTACTAAAGCTGGATATGAGTCCTTGTTTCCAGGGCCGGCCCGACAATGGAGCCGAGTGGGGCAACCGCTCCAGGTGGCACTTTTGAAGGGGCGGCACTTTGTCGCCCCAAGCCCTTTTTTTTTTAAAGCAAAAGAGAGAGAAAGGGGCCCCGCTTGGCGCCCTCTCTCTCTCCTCTGCAGCGAGTCTCCCTGTTCGGTCTCAGTGCCGGCTTGTAATGCTGAGTGCCGGAAGATTACCTCATTTCTGGCGCTCAGCATTACAAGCCGGCACCGAGACCGAACAGGGAGACTCGCCGCAGGACTGCTGAAAGGCAAGTACAAGGGGGGGCGTAAGGGTAGATAATAGGGAGGGAGAGGAATGGTAGATAATGGGGGGGCGGCAGGGACCGAGGGAGAGGAAGGGTAGATGGGGGGGGGCGGCATTTTAAAATTCGCCCCAGGCGGCATTTTGTCTTGGGCCGGCCCTGCTTGTTTCATCCACAACCACCTATGAGCCTTCTGTGGTAGTAACCCTAAAACTGGAGAGAATAAGACTCTTTGACTTTACACCATGATAAACTGTATGTAAATTGATGTAGAAACACACATAATAGATATATATTTAATCATTTGCCTCTATTTACTAACCTGTGCATGTGAGTTGGCAAAGCTGCAGTAGCATATGGTAGTATAATCGAGTGTATGCTACCAAAGGGTGCTGAGCACAAGATTTGAGAGAGATCCCAGAAGGAGTCTATATCCATTTTGCACCAAAACTAAACAAAACATACCCCGCTACACTTTAAAAACAAGATAAGGTGATATATAAGAGACAGATGTGGCTCTGTACAACATAAGAGAGCTATGCATATAAGGTATTACTGTAATCAGGGAATGTTGAGTTGAATTATTGTTTAGCAGTGACATCTACTGTTGCAAAGAATGCGTTGTTTTTGTGTTTTGGTATTTTTTTAAATACTATCATTCATAATTATGTTTTATATGTTTCTATGGTTTCAAGGGAAAGCCGTACTTGTCCGGCAAAAACAATGTCTAATTTGTGTCGGTAAATTTAACATGGAAAAGAGGAATCATGGTTTGAACCAAGGTATACTAAAAATATGAAAAACGTTTTGATATTTGGGGTATAAAAAAACCTTCAGTAGTGAAGGAGTATAAATTGTGGGAAAGTCCAGCCATTCGAATTAACAGTCAGAATAAACCAAAAATAGTCTTGATGGGTAACTAAAATTGAATCGTTCTATAGTTTACCTCATAGCAGTATTATAAGGAGTCAGAGTGTTTGTCTAGAAGACTTTGATAAGATACCACAGCTAGAACACTTACAAATGACCAATATGCAGCTGCTTAAAAACTAATATTATGCAAACATTACAACCTTTTTAACCAGAAACTAGTGCTTAAAGAAGTGGGATTTCCCTTTTATTTCAATAGTTCTGAGACTTCCAGACATGATATTGCCGCTTCTGAGAGGTGAAATAAATGAAGATGTTGCTATTTTTGTCACAGGGATGTGGAATTGTCCATCAAGTTATATAACTTAGCATAATAATCAGCAAAGAAATCAGCTTATCTCCATTTCTTGAAGTCTTGGAAAATTTTGTTTTAAAGTTCTAGGTCGTAAAGCTTGGTCTAGAATTGCGTATATTTCTATCTTATTTTTAAGGACGCTTATGGAATAATCATCCAATCTAACCATATGACCCCAAAAATAAAACTGGAAATAATGTTATTGCCATGCATTGTAAATTTGGAAAGTATGGGCCAAGTTCATAATTGTGGTGTCAGTATTTAGCTAGTAGGAGAGACAACTTATCCATGTTATTTATATGCTCTGTTTTTTCTCATTAAGAGAAAGGAACCCACTAATTAATAATATGCTAAGAATATGCTAGAAATGGATGGTGGTCTATACGTTGCCTAAACAATTAAAAAATAAAACAAAACCATATCAGCTCAATAAAAACAAAAAATACAACACACAACCTGACATATGCTCATCTTTTAGGGGATGAACATTCATGTTGTTTTGAAGCAAAGTACCCAAGTCAATATAAAACAGGATCTCAGCGGCACAGCCAACTCTTATCAACAAAATTCAATGTATAGTAATAGTTAGAACGCACAGTAGGTTTAATTATGACTGTTTAGACTCAGATAGGGAAGAATATGTTTAGAGGTAAGAATATGTTGGATTGCAGCTGGTTCACTAAGACAGAAACAGAGAAGAAAGGGTTTTGGATGAAAGAGGAGGCTGAGTTCTAAATTAGGGAGCAGTTGGAAAGAAAAGGTTTTGCAGGTTTTGGTTTCTAATGGTGGTTTTGTTTTGTGGCCGCTGTGGGTGTTATTTGAAAAAGACATGACCACTGGAATACAGGTGCCGAGCACGGCTATATACCGTATTAGGAGGGAAATTTGGGTTTTATAGGATTTTATTTGTTTGGCAGGCATTGACGCTTATCTAAGCAGGTTATGTAAAGTCATTAAACAAGCAGCTGTGACTGTTCTCACACTCACTGGATTTCTCTGTGCTTTAGGAATTCGTAACACACACCTGTGGTATACCAGAGGAACATCGACTAGATTGTAAGAGAGCAGGGCCCTCTTTGCCTTCTCTATCAGTTTGTTATTATTTGTCATTTTACATTTATCCTACCGACTCTAGTTGTAAAGGGCTGCGAAATCTGCTGGCGCTCTATAAATAAATGTAATGTAACGTAACATAGATATTACTCTGAAGAAGGTCTCCCAGCTAGTACCTAATGTAATGTCATCTCGGGTCAGAAAGAATGAACCAGAAAAAGATAATCATTGGCACTGACAGCTCTTTTTACTTCAAGATTAGCAACACAACTGAAGACCTATGTGTTGTTCTACCTCTGTAGAACAACACATAGGTCTTTTGAACTGTATGTATATCCTACACAACTATTGTGGTGACTGGCCATCTAGAACTAAGACTGAGGTTAAACTGAAATGAAACTCAGGCAATTGCATTATCATTCAGATGTCAAATTAACCTTATCATTGTTATATATAATTGGGTTTCCCTTGTGTGCCTAATTTATCATTATTCAGAGTTACAGTTAATAACTAAATGTGATTTATCTGGGCCAACTTTTCTATTTCTAGAAGTAGGATCCCCTTAGTGTAATGATTTTATGTATTCATTATATAAACCCAATGGATTATCACCTAGAGACACAGGTCAAGAATGAACCCTCTATGGTACATCAACCTGCTGCACATGGAAATATGTCATCCCAATAAAAGGTTATGTTGCTAAGGAATCTTCTGCGGGAATTTGAGAGGATGGAGGGACCATTTTCATTAAAAGGAACAGTTAAGCCAAGAAGATTTTTTTTTTGCAAGATTGTTCATTTAGAATGTAACCATTGGAATACCACAAAAGGTGGAAATGCAACCATGCTGGTTCTTCAGGATTTCAGGGATGGATATGATCTTCTTCCTTTCTTTATGCGCACAACTTTGGCAGATACTAGTGCCAAAGTGAGTGTTATTGAAACTGGCCTTTGCATTTAACTTGATAATATTATCTAGGCAACACAACTCTCTACTTGGTTTCCCTACATTATGTAACACTGCTTTGTAGGTGAACGTTTACATTCACATAACGAGGGCCTCAAAGACATACTCAATGTATTTATAATTGTCATTGTTATATGCTGCTTAGCATCACAACTTGCTGGTTTTATAATACTAATAATAATAAATACAACCATATACAGTAATCCAACACTGGGGCTAGATGGTTGCTGTTATGAACACAAATAATACATATTACTGAAATGTTACCCAGTGTGGATTTAGGAAGTTTTTTATATTCTATTGTCCTGCCTCGATACTAGCTACAGAGAAAAACAGATTATACACATTTTTTTTAAAATCCATTATATATCATATAATTATTAATTATTATTTAATTTTATTTATCAGCCGATTCCATTGGTTTATAAGGGTGCAGCTAAACATAGATGCTGCCATTTGTAAGATCTCTACATATCTTATTTCAACTTTTGGAAGTAACCTCTCGTTTTTATAGATATCTTATACTGTGCTCAACAATAACATCTAAAGTACATTGAAGGCATATCCCAGAGAGTAGGGGTAGACATCAACTGGTTTTGTAGTACCAAATGCCGCACATGCACCAATGATTTACAAAAGCCCGGTCATGGACACTGGTATCTTTATACAGACACTTGTTTTGAATGAGACTGTCTTTCAGCATTAGGCTACCTACCAAACCAAGCGACATGTGAGACTAACATTAAGCTAATTTATCATCTAGGCTCTGCCACAGTTTATTTTTACTATAACTGTGTTTGTGTCCTGCTTGTCAGGTTCATTTCATATCGAGATATTCTGAGCTATTATAAGAACCGTTTTGCAGTGGTGGGAATTTACATCTTATCACCACCTGGCTTCTTCTGTCACAATAAACAAGTGACAGGTGGCCTTTGATTTTGGATCACAGACTATGTTTCCTAACATCCAGTATTTAAAGATAGAAAGCCATAGACGTTGGTCGCATTAGTGGACAGGATGAAGCTCCTTCTGCTCTTTGTGGTCCTTGGGTTTTGCTCGGCTCAGTTCAATCCCAACACCAGGGCTGGCCGGACATCTATTGTCCACTTGTTTGAATGGAAATGGGAAGACATTGCAGCAGAGTGTGAACGATACTTGGGACCTAATGGGTTTGGAGGAGTACAGGTTAGTATATTTTGTACCCACAAGTAAGGTACAATATAATATAAAGATATGAAACTCTTATAGTAGATTTGTCAAAAACGTTCAACAAAATCTAGCCTCTGCTGCATTTGAAGGAGTGATTCTTAAATAGGATTCAGACAGTGACCATCACTATACAAAGGTTAATTACATTAATTAAAGGTTTACATTACATTAATGAAAGTTTATCTTATTTCAACAAAGCCTGATATTAGATGATGACTGCAAGGTCTTGTTAATTTTTTTTGAGGTTATGTATGAAAAGTCTTGGGTCTAATCACCATAACAACCAATCATACTAGTTCAAGAGACCATTCCATTGCATTCTATCCTAAGAACACTACTTTGCACCCAAATTTGTAAATGTGTATCTAAAGTGCACACAGACTGCATTACAATAGCAACACACAATGCATCAATAAGTTAAGATCAGAAGACAGTGCCTGCAAAATACATAGTTCTTATAATAAGTAATTGTTTCCATCATTTCCTCTTCCTTTTAAACTTAACTAGGAAAAATAATTTGTTTCATACTTATCTCAGACATTTATTAACTCTAGAATATTATGCAATCCTGAAAATAATTTGGGCACATTATCCCCCCAATGGCATTGTGAGGGCATCCATCTTAGCCTGATTTCCAGGGTTGCATATTCCAGTTATTATTACACATCTGTTACTTCTAGTGCAGCCTCAGAGGATAGAGCGGGAAGAAGAATTTAGTTTCGGGCATGTGACAAAAAAACAGGGTGAATAGAAACAAGAATGCACAGGATCGACCTATACAAAGGTAAAACGGTCCTATAGAGTTGCACAGAAACATCGAATTCAACAGCAGATAAGGAACACTTGACCCATCTAGTTTGGCCAAAATGTACAGTGTATTTTTCTTTATGTTCTTGACAAAAATGCCCTAAGTGAACCCAACTTCAAAAAGTCCACTAGCTTTTGAAAATAGTTTTTCCCTCATATTGTTGTCAATGTGTGTAATAACAAACGCTATGTGTGATGTTCATGTATATTCTAGATTTCTCCACCAAATGAGAACATCGTCCTCAGCAATCCTTTCAGACCATGGTATGAAAGATATCAACCAATTAGCTACAAACTCTGCACCCGATCTGGAAATGAACAGCAATTCCGAGACATGGTGACCCGTTGTAACAACGTTGGGGTATGTGCCACTTCTATGTTTTGACATTGACCAATTACCATATTTACCAAAATTTATTTAGCGGTATAAAGGATCTTAGCAGTGATGCTTAAAGCCAGGTTTCTTTAAGTAAATATAGACTTTAAATTAGTAATTAAGTGCAAGAATAAATATACAGATTTATTAAGTGGATTTAAATGTCCTCTTTTCAAAATAAAAACGGCACCATAATTCTGTTCCTAGCCGGTATGAAGGCACCATCGCCTTAGGACTCTGAACTAAATCCATATGATAGCTGAGCGTCACCATATATTTTACCGTTTTTTTTATGGAACTGCATATGGGGATTCATCAGAACCATATCCAGACATTTTTTTTGTCTCCCCATTGACCAGCTATTGAAATTTCCATCGAGTGTGCGGATAATCATTGTTAGCCAGCTGCAGGCTCATGAATATGCCCAAAAGTCTGTTTGGGGAAGTATCATGGTTGCACAATTATTGCACCCTAGTCTTAACTCTGTTACAAACAGGTTTCTTAATTGGAATACATATAAACCACGTACAATTGTACCATACCCTTTATCTTCAGATTGATGACTTTATGTGATTGTTTTAAATTCACTTTTTGTATCTGATGTTCTCTATATTTCTTAGGTGTATATTTATGTGGATGCAATCATTAACCACATGTGCGGCTCTGGTGGAGGTGCAGGTACCCATTCAACTTGCGGGAGCTACTTCAATGCAGGTTCAAAAGATTTTCCAACTGTCCCATACTCTTCCTGGGACTTCAACGATGGCAAATGCAGGACAGGCAGTGGTGAAATAGAAAACTACGGAGATTCATATCAGGTAAGAGCTTCAATCTGGGTAGAAGTCATTAGAACCCTGCTACTGGAGCTTAGAATTTCACAATGCCTTGTATAGTGATAAAATTATGAAATCAGGAAATCTTCAAAGATTTCAATTATATAACATATATAACATTATAACATAATTAATTTTCTAAAAGACTTTCGTAGAACATTTAAGAAGGTGTGTAATTCTATGTTTCTGTGTAATGAGATTAAATAATTTATTTCTTCCATATTTTTATATGTAAAAAACTCAAAGTCAAGATTAACATTTTAGTATTTCAGGCACGGCCATCTTGACCTTAAAATTAAGGAAAATGTTTACCAAGATTAAAATTGTCCACTTGCAACAGGTAACAATTACGTGGGCTCACTAATTTATGGATATGTATGTATGTGTGTGTTTATTTTTTCTTTTAATAGGTTAGAGATTGTCGTCTTGTTGGCCTTCTGGATCTGGCACTGGAGAAGGACTACGTGCGTGGAAAGATTGCTGAGTACATGAACAATCTCATCAGCATTGGAGTGGCTGGCTTCAGACTTGATGCAGCCAAGCACATGTGGCCCGGTGATATCAAAGCAATCACTGACAGACTATATAACTTGAACACAAAATGGTTTCCCAGCGGTGCCCGTCCTTTTATCTTCCAGGAGGTATTCAACATTAAACTTCTCCAATGTTTTTAAGAATGAAAATAGGAATTGTAGTTGTAGTTGTACAGAATATAATCATCACTTGTGAAAACAGCAGTGAAAATCACTGATGAATAAATAGATTTTCCCACATTTTAGTTAATTAAGGTAATTCAACACATTATTTAAGAAAGTATTACTTTTAGAATTATATACCCGTGAGTGGGCTCAATATACTACTAGTAACAGTTTCATTATTATTTTGCGTTGTGTTTTGAAGGTTATTGATCTTGGGGGTGAACCTATTTCATCCAGCGAATATACTGGCATCGGAAGAGTGACTGAATTTAAATATGGAGCTAAACTCGGGAATGTCATTCGCAAATGGAACGGAGAGAAGCTGTCTTACCTGAAGTAAGACACAAACAAGAGATAGAGAGTTTCAGAAAGTTTTAAGCACATAATATATCAATGGGACTTTCTGTTAAAAGTATAACTGGATGCTAATTTTGTTAAAAAAACTTTGGGAAAAATATAAGCACATTTATACTTTGCCATACTAATGACTAAAGCAACTAAAAGAAATGTAAAAACACAAGATTGTCTATCTTCACATTAATCATAACTTTCCTGATAAAAATGTCTGTTTAGATTGTCCAGATCAATAAGTAAGACTGACAAAGTCAGTAAATATATATGCACTTTCCCCCTCCTCTTTCTATCTATTTATAACATTGCTTTCTTTTAACAGGAACTGGGGAGAAGGATGGGGATTCATGCCTAGCGGCAAAGCCCTGGTCTTTGTAGATAATCATGATAACCAGAGAGGTCACGGAGCTGGTGGAGCCTCTATCCTCACCTTCTGGGATGCTCGGTAAATCTTAAAGAGGAAGAGAAGCAGATGATTATTGATATTTGCTCTCCAGTCTGAATGAAAATTAAATACAGTATATGTATATACTCAGAGACATGTTGCTAGATGACTGCAGACAATATTGCACACATGTGCCAGGCAAACACATATGCACATTTCAGGGTAGTAAAAGAGATAAGATGTACCTACTTAAGTTTGTTATTACATAGAGAAGGGTGAGCTGGCCAATGTATACCACAAGGTTAGTCGGGCCAAGCTTGACTACAGGCTTTGTTCTTCAAGTTGAAAGTTTAGGAAAGGACCACTCAATTGCCCATATGGATGTTTGGCAGGACCAAAAAAGTAAACAGAAGATATATTTTTGCTGACTTCACTTCAGCCAACACTCCTCCATTATTGACAAGCAGGGCTCCATCTTTATAAAGCTACATTAAGAAGTTCCTAAAAATTAACATTAAAAAGGCTTATATTACTGCTAGGTACTTTCATAGAGGGATCCCCATTACATGAATTTAAAAGGGCCCTAAATTTATATTGCCACCATTCAGACAAAATTATGTCTGTGTCGACATATAGATATAATAAGTATACCTGGGAACTCTTTGGTTTTTACCTAGAGACCTTGGGAGAAGCACCACTTCTTCGGGTCTCAATCCCACAAGCGGAAATTTCCGGGCCGCAGGAGCAGCGTTTAGACGCTCGCCACTCTCTACCCATGTCCATTTCCCACTCCTATACAAATGTAAAGCAGTTGGGCCTAACTGCATAACTAATTATTGTGTTCTTTTGTAGACTCTACAAAATGGGTGTTGGCTTCATGCTTGCACATCCCTATGGGTTCACTCGTATCATGTCCAGTTACAGATGGTCAAGGAATTTTGTGAATGGAAAGGTAATGTTCTAATATATATTTGTGTGTGAAAACTGTGGAGAAACACGTACAGCTTCGCTCTTCAACAAAAAAAACCCAGAAAGAAATGTTAATATTTTTGTGCAGGACGTAAATGATTGGATTGGACCACCAAGTTACTCAGATGGCTCTACAAAATCTGTCACTATTAATGCTGATTCCACTTGTGGTAACGACTGGGTCTGTGAGCACAGATGGCGTCAAATAAAGTAAGTCCAAATCAAAAGTTAGTAACTATAGAATTAGATTACATTTTTAAACCAGTGATACTTAACAATTCCTAGTTTTACTGTTTTTTGTTGATGATGCCAGGAATAAGCTCATGTTATTCAAATAAAACACTTGCCACAATTAATACAATTAATTAATACAATGTTACAATACTGGAAAGCCTTTTGTAGATGGACTTATTTTCTGCCCACATATATAATAACTACATTTCCCTGGTGCTGGTCATACAATGCTTTGAGTCCGATCGATTTGACTGTCTAAGGGGTGAAGTGGTACATTATACATTATTATTATCTTTTATTTATATAGCACCAACAATTACGCAGCACTTAATACAATACATGTATTCAATGGGTATGACAGACTAAGACAAGTCGATACCTTAGGTAGAGAGGGCCCTGCTCGCAAGCTTACAATTGTTATTAGCATCCAAACAATCAGTATTGTGTTCTACATAACTAGCAACACACAATCATAAAAGAACTAGTCTCTTCGGGGTGTAAGGTTAATTATTCAGAGAAGTCTTTTGGAAATTAAGTATATTTTGGTGAAACAAACCTATTTATTACTTATATGAAATCCACAAGTCCCTCCAACTTTCTCATGCCATGTAGAGGGTTTTTTTCTGTGAAGAGCTTCGTGGGCTCACCTCTTTAAGCATGATAACACATGTAGCTCTTGGGGTTCTTTCTAAGAAGATGTTTAAAGCAATAGATCTTTAGTTTTGTTTTACATTTACATTGGCACAATTTTAGCATTTAGATTTCCATATTTAAGGTTAATTACTATGTGTTTGCAGGAATATGGCTATTTTCCGCAACGTGGTAGACGGACAACCCTTTTCTAACTGGTGGGACAATGGAAGCAATCAAGTTGCCTTTGGTCGTGGCAACAGAGGGTTCATTGTTTTTAACAATGATGATTGGTGAGTTATATGAGTCATAGCATATACATATATACGCTAATACAGTCAATACATCAATACAATACAGTACAATATGGATTATTATCGAGGCGTAGGGGACTAGTTTACAGCATAGGTCAAAACCCAAAATTTGAATAATATTTATACATATATATCAGTGTCTCAAACTTCTAACCTGTATCTATATCACATTGTACGCATTGGTCTAGGGCTTTTAATACTGTCTTTTAATCATATTAGATTTGGGGTAAATCAATATTTATTGAAATTTTCAAGTGTTCAAGGGTGCAGGGATACAGAAAGGAAAAATCGGGGAAGGGAAATTAGGGAACACAGGCACCAATACCGCATTCAAGAGGTTACAACAGTCGGCATACAGTAGCACAATAACTCGGGAAATCAACAAGAATGCGAGGCACAGCCGCAGCATTCCATACGAGCAGAGTCACGGCGTCCCAACCTACGCAGTAGGCAGGTAGCAGCATTACATCAACACAGCATAGAACGCGCGACGACAGAAAAACAAGTTTTAGGAGCACACTAGTGAAAACTGACAGGGAACGTGATGAGGCGACATCCCCACGAAACAAATAGGACAAGGTATATCAGCAGATCACATAGGAGAATACAGAACACGGCCAGGTGCAGGATCTCCCAAAAGGAGGGGGAAAGGAATCATATTAGATTTGGGGAATATAACGGATTGAACATATATACACACACCGGTATATATATATATATATATATATATATATATATATATATATATATATATATGCTACCTTTTGCTCTGTGATAAATAAGGTAAATACACAGGGATTCTAGTGCCCTAATGCCCGCTCAATGACCTTGCCTACTGATATAGGAGATGACGTGCAGTTAAATAGTTGGGTGTGCATGATGTGCCTATTCAGGTGCTAAACATAAAGAGTACATTACAAATGCCTGCCTGTAACACTCACTATCACATCAGTACCATGTATATGGCGTTTACATTTCTGAATGTCATGTGATTCCTGTAGGTACATGGACGCCACCCTATACACCGGTCTCCCAGCTGGTACATACTGTGATGTGATCTCTGGACAAAAGGAGGGATCCAGGTGCACTGGCAGACAGATTACAGTGGGTAGCAATGGCTCTGCCCGATTCCAGATCAGTAACAATGATGAAGATCCATTCGCTGCTATTCATGTTGATGCCAGATTATAAAATCTGAAAAAAAAGACTGCTATTCAATGTATGAACTGACTTCTATAAACTGGAAAAGTCATTTTCCAAACCTGAGAAATATTCTCTGTACAACAAATGACATCTTATTTACTCATCTTGTCACATCACAGCATAAATAAACTCCCATGCTAATCTCTTTTTTTGGGCTTATCTTTTTAACGGCTGTTTAACTAGTTGAAATATATACCTGCTTATTTACTGAAGATAGCGAGCTGTGAATAAAGCTGGGTGAGAAGTCAAACTTGCAGAAGGAATATTTGTGAGCAATCTGTAACTTTTACGCAAAACCTCCAGCAGGAACACACATAGTCATATGGACGAATACAGTAACTCTGTTTACCTTCTCAAACTTTGCATGCATCATGAGATTATGTTACATCACTTGATGTAAACATAAGACACAGGTGACCTAACAGGCCACAGAAGCTTTGGGTTTTATTCTGTAACGATTCCATGATTTCACTCGCCTCTGAACTGTATCTTCCTTATTCTGTGTTTCATTTTCCTATCTAATTGGCTCTTTAGCATAGTTTATCATTTTTTTATTGTCTTTACCATACTACAATAATTTCCACAAGCCTACCGTGGGGTACTGGGTCAGACAACATTTAGGTTGTCAGATGATTTTGTAATTCTAGTTTCTAATATTGGTGATGATGTGGTCACATTGCCATGTCAACGTTTGATATTTGTACCATTCCATTGGTTTCTAGGTTAGTAAGACCACTTTTTAAGCTTTGCATTAGAATTAACCATTACGCATAAACTCCATAGCATTTTTACATTAATCTGGCTCTCTTTATTTATTGAATCATGTATTGCTAGATATCATTGGTTTATCCATATTACCCAAAGTTATTTCTATCACATGCATATGCTTAGGTTCCCTGTCTGCTCACGTATGTCCCATCCACAGAAAGGCTGATTTCAAGGGAACAGACTTGTGGCTTTTAGCTGTAACACTTTTCAAATGTTAACCTGACCTGGCCTTGAAAATCAGTCCCAGATGAAGAGATCCACAAAGATCCACAAAGTGGTGTCCAAATCACTATTTGATTGCTTCCCAATCCTGAGTCATATGGATAAGCAAAGACTACATAGTGCAAAGGTAGAGGGTTATGATTGCCAACACTCTTCACCCACTTATGACCCCAACAAAAAAATGTACTGTACCTCATGCTTTAATTTTTAGTCAATTGCAAGTTCTTACAGTTTAATGACATTTGAACCTCAGTTATAGTTAACAAAAGTATACCACCAGATGAACTTGCCCTAACCAGAGTCATTAAAATTGTATCACTTGAGCAACTGAACTAAGCATTAAAAAGGTATATTATCTTTCCCGAATAAAAAAATGATTTGTCTTAAGTCTCTGGATGCAATTTTGTTTTAGACTATGTAAGATAAGCAAATGCCAGTCTCTGTTTGCTATAGTGATTAGGTTTGTACCAATGTTTCTGGGTTCTTAAGCCTGAAAATTGAAAAAGATAGCCAGTCGCCTGAGACTCCGTTTATATGCTTAGCTGCCTGTCACATGAGAAGTACCTTTGCCTGGTTCAGGAGATTTGCAGTTCTGTTGAGAATACTTTCAATTATACTAAATATAACATTTCAAATTACCTTTTGGCACAGAAGTGAGAGGAGGGCTTGTTCAGATATCGAGAGCTAATATGATATATTTGAACATTCATACATTGTGATACAGCAAACAGAATATCCTGTGTGGAGACTCAACAAGTGATACATTGTCCATTTTCTTTCCATTGTTGTCAAAACACTATTTTATAGTGAGTATTAATTCATCCTTGCATGGTACTGTGAGTAAGGCAAAAGTCATCTGAATAATATTGTGATGAAACTACAAAGATTACTGATGTAGAAGCTTTCATAGGGCCATGAGGTCCCAACCGCACAGGATCCTCACTTGTGTAGGGAGATCTATACCCCTGAAACGGTTCAGACTGGTGGTGGTGTAATGGTGTGGGGGACATTTTCTTGGCACACTTTGGGCCCCTTAGTACGAATTGAGCATCATTCAAACGCGAAAGCCTACCTAAGTATTGTTGCTGATCATGTCCATCCCTTTATGACCACAGTGTACCCATCTTCTGATAGCTACTTCCAGCAGGATAATGCACCATGTCACAAAGCTCACATCATCTCAAACTGGTTTCTTGAACATGACAATGAGTTCACTGTACTCCAATGGCTTCCAATGGCTTCCACAGTCACCAGATCTCAATCCAACAGAGCACCTTTGGGATGTGATGGAACGGGTGATTCTAATCATGGATGTGCAGCCAACAAGTCTGCAGCAACTGTGTGATGCCATCATGTCCATATGGACCAAAATCTCTGATGAATGTTTCTAGCACCTTGTAGAAAGTATGCCACAAAGAAGGAAGCCAATTCTGGAGGCAAAAGGGGGTCCAACCTAGTAATAGCAAGGTGTACCTAATAAAGTGGCCAGTGAGTGTATATATGGACAGAAGTATTGCGACACACCTCCTAATTATTGAATTCAAGTGTTTCAATCAGACCATTGGTACAGGTGTACAAAATCAAGCACCTAGCCATGCAGTATACATTTACAAGTGACCAGATAAAACACATTTCTTTTATTTCCTATGGGATTGATATTCAACTGTAGGTTATAACAGAATGGCACGATCATGAAACAAAAATGGCAATAAAGAACAAAATGAAATGACCCCTGTTCAAAAGTCTGCATACCCTTACAGTACCTGATCTTGGCTGGGTATCAAGAGATCCCTGAATTTTCCACTTCTTAAAAAGTGACTAAACAGTACTGACTGGCATTTTCAAGGCTTTTGATATCTTTTTATATCCTTTTCCATCTTTATTAAGTTCCATTGCCTTGTTACGCAGGTCTTTTGAAAGTTCTTTTTTGCTCCTTATGGCTCATTATCAAGCCTGATCAGTACATCCACGTGAGAGCTAATAAACTCATTGACTATGTATACACAGACACTAATTGCAATTTAAAAAGCCGCAGGTGTGGGAAATTAACATTTAATTGCAATTTTAACCTGTTTGTGTCACCTTGTGTGTCTGTAACAAGGCCACATATGCAAGGGTACGTAAACTCTTGATCAGGGCTATTTTAGTGATATCTGTTATCATTATGATTTAAAAACTCGTCAAACAACTATGTGATAATAAATGGCTTAATATAATCACTAGCCTTAAATAAAAGACAGTTTTTGCCTGATCAGTTATATATTCAAGATCAATGCCAACAGTTCACAATTTCTGGCAGGAAAGGGAAATCAGTGAGCTTCTAGCTTTGTCTCTGTTAGGCTAGGTTTCCACTTGGGTTTTTGTCCGGCGTTTTTTTCTTGATGAAAAAAGCCAGGAAAACTGCCAAGAAAACTGCCACTGCATTTACCTGCGTTTTGGCGTTTTTTCTGCAGTTTTTTCTGGCGTTTTAGCCTTTCTGTGGAAATTGCTTTTTTTTGACCTTAGGCAGTTTTTCCAGCCTTTACAAGTTAGAAGTTTCACCCAGCTAAAATGGATTAGGATAAATGGCAAGTATCTGCCCTCTCCTGATGTCATTTACTTGGTAGACCCTTTTGTCTCTTTTCTGTGGTTTGTAAGGCATGCTTTATTCCGAATGTCTGCTCCTCTGGGAAGATTTGCCCCAAATGATGGTGCAAATTGTTTGCTGTTGCTTTTGGCACGCAGGATCCAGTCGCGTATGTTTGTTTGTAATGGCATGTTTGTTCCAAATGGTGTAAAATTCAATATGAACCAGTCCAGGACTTTGTTTTGTGTGAAACTGTTTGTTTTCAGCCTATTTCTCGTAGGACACACAGATACTGGGTCCATCCTCTGCATTGTAACTGTGGAAAAAACGCCATAAAAAACGCCAAGGCAATAAACCCACATGGCTTTTTCATGGCGTTTTTTCTCTCCCATAGACTTCTATTGGAGGAAAAACGCCAAGATTTCTTGCAAAAAACGCCAGAGTGTCAACATGCTGCAGTTTTGAAAAACTGCCACAGAGCCCAAAAAAGCAGAAAAACGCCAAAGAGGACTGAAAAAAACGCCAAACAGAAAAACGCCAAGTGGATATGGCATTTTGCGATTTCCTATTGAAGAACAGCTAACATCTGGCTGCAGCCGTTTTTCACAAAAAAAACGCCAGGTGGCGCTATTGCCGTTTTTATAGGCGTTTTTAGCAAAAAAAACCAAGTGGAAATCTAGCCTTACTCTATGGTGTTAAAGAATGCATGTTACAATAAATTGTTAGTACAAGTGTGTCTATGCTTGTATATGACGTTAGGGAGGTTTTGTGTATGTTAAAGTATGGTATTAGTGTGAATGTGTGTGTCAGTAGTGAGCCGATGGTTAGATGTACAAGAGAGGGAGATAGTGTGTGTATGTATGTGTGAGTGGTGTTTAGAGCAAGTTTGCTTATGTGGTTGTGTTTAAATTATGAGGAGGAGGTGTTGAAATAATGCACCATGGCACCACTAACCCTATCTGGCCATAAACAACCACACAGGGCAGATTGGAGAAACAGCTATGGACAATAAAAACTATATTCCCAAATTTGAAGAGTTACTCTGGATGTTTGTTAGAAGATGAAAATAGGATATATTAAACATAAAATATCAATTCAAAATATGTTTTCCATGGGCAAAATTAAAAGAAAAACAATATTCAGATATTAGTTCCAGCAAAACATGCATAGTTCTCCATCAGCCCCTTATTTGCAATCTGCTCAAAAAAGAAAATCTTTAATCAAAACTCTCCAATAAAAACTTATTATATATATAAAAAAATATCTGCAATCTGCTCCGTATTTGCACTAGGCCCACCTCAGCAAAGTAGGGGTTCGCTATTGTAGTATGTGGCATTTTCCTGACTTGTGGCTGAAACGTCTGGATGTCAGATCTTGGTGCAAATACTGTCCATAGGGGTCTCTGTCCTGTAAATCCTGACTTAATGGAGAGTAACATCCCACACATAAAACCCCCTCCCAAAATGCATGTACCCCAACTCTGCAACAATACTGATTATGCCTACCTACCTCCTCTGGCGGTCTGGATGGTCCAATGGATAATCTGGCTGTCACGTTAACCCTTTAAGGCTGAGGACTCATGAGGGTATGTTTGAGTTGGGGAGGGGGGCACTGTTGCATTTCTGAGGAGACTCCTTACCTGCCTGCCCAGCCCTTTCTTATGTCTAAGTAACCCTGTGCTCATTGGGGGGAGAAACCACGTCTGGTCTGCCGGAACCATACTCCCATGGACTAGCGGCTCCATGTGCCTAACCAGGACCTAGCCGCAAATTCATGAAACAGAACGCTGACAATTGGAACAGCGTTGCTACGAACGCCCTTTGCCCCACCACCTCGCTCTTTTGAGGATACATTAAGCTTGCGGTGGGCAACACTCGGTGGTGGTTACAGAGAGGGAGCTCGTTCGGGAACCCTAGTTTTATTACCAATCTTTAGGATCAGGGTTTACCCAGCCGGCTACCGCACGGACTGTTCCAGGGGGTGTTACTGACACTGACGCTCAGGGTCCCAACATCGGATCACGTTGCTTTTTTGGATCATAACATCTTTGAACCCTGAGCTTTCCATTGGTACTCAGGGATTGACAGCGCTCCCTCGGGATTACTCTGAAATAGTGATTCTTTGTCGGTGGGAATGGCTGGCCATAGAACTGTATGGTGGCGCCGGGCTGTCTGGTGCTTGGTGGGATTGTACCTTTATTCCTATCATGTTTGCTGTATATATACATATATATATATATGTGTGTGCTGTCCTCAATAAAGATAGTTCTGTTTTACCCCTACACTAAGTCTTGGCTAGTGCTTGGGGAAATATGAAGGGTTAATCCCTTGAGCAATTAAGCTTTCATCGGCAAGGAAGATCTCTACGACGGAGCTACTCAGTCAGAGTACGGGTCTCCGTCACACTGGCCAAACAGCCATAGCTTCGGCGTTATGCCACCCCACAGTAGAAATGTGGCACCTCTTACCTCATGAAGACAGGAGAGGAGTCACACGCTTGAGAGGTAAGGAAGTTTGTTTTGTGTGTTTACTTCTATAAATGCATAAGTGTGTGTGGGGTCCCCAAGGGGTCTTAATCTGCTAACTACATATGCTTGTGTGCAATCTCCATATATGCACAACCAATTCTATTGGATATTTGTATTGAGATGAGCAAGGTGGAGTGTAAGAAAAATGATTTAGCTTTTGTTACTTTTATTACTTGGTGGGAAACTAAATGGGGAGGGATGACATTTTACTTTACTGAGATGGTGGTAGGTAAATGGACATTGTAAAGGTTAATACAACGAGATGCTTTAAACACGTATGGAATATGACCATCCTAATTACAAGAAAAGATTGTGGGCCGATTAAGGTCTGCATCTTTACATCAGGAATAATGAGCAGACTAGATTAGATTAATGTTTTTTATTTGCCATCAAATTCTGATATACCGTATTTGCTCGATTATAAGACGAGGTTTTTTTCAGAGCAAATGCTCTGAAAAATACCCCTCGTCTTCTAATCGGGGTCGTCTTCTAATCAGACCTCAAATAGAGGTCTGATTAGGAGACTAAGATCCAGATCCCCCGCACCGCTGCAGGGGACCTGGATCCTCCTGTCTCACCCGACCCCCCCCCCCCCATACACACACTTACCGGTGCTTCCTGCTTTGTTGCCGGGGCAGCGGGTTGACGTCTACGCGATGCGCGTAGACAACGTCCGCTGCAGCCGGAAGGAGGTGTGGCTAGCAGCGGGGGTTGTCTGCGTCCGTCGCATAGACCTTCCCCGACTGTCAGAGTCGGGGAAAGTATACGCGACGGACGCATACAAACCCCCGCTGCTAGCCACACCTCCTTCCGGCTGCAGCAGAAGGCGACGTCAACCCGCTGCCCCGGCTGGAAGCACCGGTAAGAGAGGGGGGAGAGCGGGGGAAGGGGGGTGAGAGAGAGAGGGGGGGGGAGAGAGAGGGGGTGAGAGAGAGAGAGAGAGAGAGAGAGAGAGAGAGAGAGAGAGAGAGAGAGGAGAGAGAGAGAGAGAGAGAGAGAGAGTGTGTTAGTTAAATGGGGTTATAGGGTGTGTGTGTGTTAAATGGGGGCATAGGGCATTTCTGGAGTGGCGTTAAGGGGGCATTTAATAGAGCACTCTGCCTCCTGAAATGCCTTATACCTCCCTATATGCCACTCTGCCCCATAATATGCCTTTTAACCCCCTAAATGGCAGAGTGGCATATAGGGGTATAAGGCATTTCTGGAGGCAGAGTGCTCTATACAATGCCTTTTAACTCCCTTAAATGCCACTCTGCCTCCTGAAATGCCTTATACCTCCCTATGTGCCACTCTACCCCATAATATGCATTTTAACCCCCTAAATGCCAGAATGGGATATAGGGGTATAAGGCATTTCTGGAGGCAGAGTGGCACATAGGGGGTCAAAAGGCATACCATGGGGCACAGTGGCATATAGAGGGTTAAGAGGCATATCATGGGCCACAGTGCCATATTGGAGTGGCAAGCCTGGGGGCAGATGTGCGGAACTGGGGGACAGTTTGGAAAATACAAGAAATAAAAACAAAAGAAATCTTTTTCTCAATCATAGCTTTTATTAAAAAAAAGAGTTTACATGAATTAACATTTACTGGTAAAACTTTTTTCCTTTGGGGTCGTCTTATATTCAGGCTTTTTCTTTTTTTCCTAAGTTAATATTCAGATTTTGGGGGGTCGTCTTATAATCAGGGTCGTCTTATAATCGAGCAAATACGGTATATATATGTATATATATATATATATATATATATATATATCTTAACTTGCCCTTAATATATATATATATATATATATATATATATATATATATATATATATGTAGTGTTGGCTGTCAGAGCCTAATTGCAACTAGAAATATTGTTAACACTCAGAAATATATAAATCTGTTTGCATTTGTTTTATCAATTAAAGTGATACGCTTATTTCAAATATAAACCATTTCCTACTGCAGACCTTCACACAGAAGTGACGTGATTGGCAGTAAGTGTCAGCATTGAACTGAATCGAACGCAACTTATGCGGAATGAAAGCAGCCAGTGGTGCCTTTTGTTAATGCACATGCCACTGAATTATCCACACTGGGCCCTGATGAAATGCAAACTCTTTCATACAGGCTCACAGCTGTAACGGCTAATTTATTCATATGCATGACAATAACAGGAGTGTACGGTCTGGTTAAATATTTATATGGGGAGTAAGAAAGCCATGCAGACACGCAAGGCCACATTGTAAATGCTATTTCTAAAATTGCTGCTGGGAACACAAAACCCCTTCTGCCTGTCCTCATATAATCCCTATAATACCGCTAGATCTAGGTTTAACATTTCAACTTTCTGCAATTATAATTCAGCAATTTTATAGTTTTATTTTAAGCATAGTAGTCTTCAGAACAATTTAAATCAAAATAATAAGTCTTCCGGCTTCTCATTGTTTCATGCCAGATCTTAACTGCTGTAATGATATAAGATTACTGATACACTGATACTGAGAAACAAAGTCATTGACATCTATCTGTCTGAAAAGGGTTACAAAGCCATTTTTAAGGCCCTGGGACTCCAGTGAACAATGGTGGCATCCTTTTTCTACAAATGGAGAAAACTTGAGACTCCGGTCTCCACTGGAAAACTCCGGGTAGAAGGAGAGGTATTGTAACACACCCTACTCTACTCCCATTAACCCCTTAAAGCCCACTGACAACAACAGGAGCATCTGCAACCGCCCACCGACGTCAACGGGACTGCAAGTCAGGTGGGACTTCTTGCATACCGCAAAGGAGTGCCATAAAGTTGGCCGGCCTACCAGAAATCCTATAAAAGTGCATCAACGACTCCTACTGCAGGTCACAAATGAACTCAGACTAGCATCTAAAGGATTGCAGGCCTCAACTCCCTCAACTAATGTCAGTGTTCACGATTCCACAAGAAAGAGACTGTGCAAAAATGACTTCCATGGGAGAGTTTCAAGATAAAAAACACTGCTGACCTTAAAATTTTACATATGGGCCCGTCTCACTATTGCCAAAAACATCTTGATGGTCCCCAAGACTTTTGGGATAATATTTTGTAGACTATGGAACTTTTTGGAAGACGTGACCCATTAAAATCTGGCAAACAGCTAACACAGCATTCACCAATAAAAACATCACACCAACTGTCAAACATGGTGGTGGTAGTATGATGGTCTGGGGTTGCTTGTATAAGATTGCCAGCTATCGCAAACATTTGGTTGCAATTGTTTCTGCCAAGGGTGGCATAAACAGTTATTATGTTAAGGGGGCAACTACATTTTCACAAGGGCAATATAGGTTTTGATTAACTCTTTTAGTAACCTGATTGTAGGATGTTCAAATGCCTGCAGCAGTGGCCTGTGGGGGCAGTTTACCAACAATTTGAGACCCCCCTCCTAAATGCTTATTGGTGCGTTAACCACCTGGATATGGAGCTGCAGTTCAGGGCCAAATGCCCTTAGGGAGATATACTTATCAGAAAGGAGCATGATAAAGGATAAATCTCCTTTACTCCTTCAGTCCAGAAGGCTTAAAGCAAAAGTGAGAGCAACAACAGCCCTTGGTTCTCCTTGCCTAACTTGCAGTGGGATAATGCCCATGAAGAATAGCACAGGTTTATATTGCTTTCATTTATTCGACCATTAAACTGTTTCCATTTGCCTACTGTTCTGACGACGGTTGCTAACTAATTTACAGACTAAGTGCTTTTCTTAAATCACAAAGCTCAAATATTCTTATTTAATGCCTGTCTTAACTTTGTGTGCCACTTTCAGCGACAGCAAGGGGTATGTGTTTATTGTGGACTATTTTTTTATAACACTGTATCTTGATGTTAGTACCAATAAAGTGGCACATGGTGGCAGCATTGGCCAATCTATAAAACTTTTGTGGTCATGAAACACTGGAACTGAACAGCAGGGCTAGTCTTGCGTACACAAAAAGAAAATCAGGCACATTTTAGGTCATCTCTTTAAAATATGTTCCTTTAATTTTCACTAAAGCCTTTCCTTTTTTATTTTACTTTTAAACATAATTTTGTTTGCCTGTATATATATTTTCTTTATTCCCCCTTATAATCCATCATAAATACTGCTATCAGGCTTATCTTCCATCGCTATTGTTCTACGGACACTTCTCCCCTCTGTCAATCCCCTCTGTCAATCAAGCTGCCTGTAGGCTTGAAGACTCAATTCAAAATCCTGACTTTCGCCTTCATAGCTCTTCATAGTGGTTCCTCTATGTACATCTCTGCTTATTTCTACTTGGTCCCTTTGTTCATCTGATGATCTTTACCAGTTATTTGCTCTAATCTCTACATCTCTTGCTGGTACACAAGACTTCTCAAGTACTGCCCATAGTGAATCTTATCAGAATCTCTCCTAGTTTTCTTTAGAACATGTCAGACCCACTTCTTCATCAACTGGCATGTTAACTCCGCCAACTCTACCACTGGCTCACCATTCCAATCCTTCTGCTGTTGACATTTCCCCCCATACCTTTTTACTCTTCAGTAAGTAGATATGTCCAATAATATATTTTATTTAAGCATTTCTTACACTAGGATACACTCGTGTAGATGGCCCACCTCCCTCTGGATTGTTAGCTTGTATGAACATGTCCTCCTCAGCTTTTCTTTCTATAAGCCCAGATTGCTATGTGATCCACTACTTACCCACTGTGGTCATGCTCTATCTATCTATCTATCTATCTATCTATCTATCTATCTATCTATCTATCTATCTATCTATCTATCTATCTACCTAGATATAAAATACTAAATTACATTCATAGTCAAGACATAATGTGTTAGGCCAGAATCCAACCATGAATTTAGTACAGCTTCTCTTTCATGCAGAATTCAATACTAGGCTATGTTCAGGATACATATAGCATTTTAACCCATGAATTCAGAATTTGGAAAAATGCAACTATGACAATGTAAATATGCAAATTATGCTACAACTGAAGTAACAATCTATACAATATTTGAATATAAAAATATTAGTTACTGTCGCCCCTACTTTCAATAACTAACAATGTGTGATTGCCAGAGCCTTACTGAATTATAAGAATGCATAATTTAGATAAATTATGAAAGTAAGAAATGTATGTTTATTATATGATGGAACTACATATTTTTTGGAGTTTTAGATTTGCACGATGCTTAGTTTATCTACTACAAATAATTGTCACCCTTAGGTTAACCTTTCTACCATGGAAAAAGTAAAAGATTCATAAACTATGTCTGCCAGGGGACATGATAATAATAGTTTACCAAACATGATTTTTAAACTAGAAGGATTTCAGGTAATTTTATATCTTGACAGGGAGCACTGAATGAAACTGCTATTTTCTGTATTAATGCCAAAGAATTTGTCTTCAAAATCAACAAAAACAAAAAATCTACTTTCCTCCGGGAAAATTGTGGGTTTTCAGAACTATATATACAAATGCACACTGCCATAGGGATCAATAGAGAGAATGATAACACCCTGAACATAGCCTGAAATCGAATCCTACATGAAAGAGAATCTCTACTAAATTAGTAAAATCCCTTTAGTTGAGAAATGTGTTAAAGATGAGGCCAGGGGTGAATCATCCTGAACACAGGAAAAGCAGGGGGATGATATTTTTGGAAACCCTAAGGAGCAGGGGCAAGGAAGTACCTAAAGATATTGAAGGATTCCTCTCAACTGTCCCGCTTTGCATTTGACAGTTCTAATTTTGCTACAATATCCCGCAAGCTGTCCTGCTTTTTGGTAGTGAGGTGCAGCTCGCTCAGGACCACTATTCTGTGGTCCCAATTTCATTCCCTGGGGACTTGAGAATGGATACTGAGCATGCACAGAATTGTGTACATGCACAGTAGCGCAAGTGACACTCTACCTGGTAAGCTCTGTCCCGGCATCCGATTCACGGGGTGTAGAGGTTGGAAGATATGCTTAAGCGTCTTAAGTATTTGCTTCTAAAAGGCTTAATCCTTCAAGAGATATTTTAGGGGTGGGATCATTACTGGTCTGTGGGGTCCGCATACCTATATCAAGAGTATACCTCATTTAAGAGGAGTATCGTCAGTACTGAGTGAGTAAAATTTGCCTTTGCCCTAGACTATAAAGGCACCACCAGTTGCTCTACACTGTACTATATAATGGCACTAAGTCCGCACTAGTGATAATGCTTTTACAGTTGGGTGTAATAATTGGGATTAAAGGAGAGCACAAACATTATGCCCACCACCATTGAAAGGGGGCAAAGTCACATGGTAACTCCTGTGGTAACAAACAGAGATGATGGCTTGCCGTAATAAGTGAATTGTGTTTTGACTAAAGAGGTAATCAAAGCACCCAGTCACTTAACATCGTTTCTATTCTTTAAAAGCTGTCATGGAACATGGAGGTTTCCAGCAGGGATACTGCAATGGCACGTGGCACCCAAGCTGAAACCTCAGCCGTTTATTCAGCAATTCCCACTATTAGATGTTTAAGAACATTTCCAACAGAGTGGCTCAGATACAGTGAAACACATATTGATCACATATATCACAGGCTTGGCAGTAAGTATAATGATGTTTTTTTCAAGATACGATGATTTGGAAATTGTAGAATGTAACAACTGTACTATGCAGAATCCGTAAATATTTTTGAATGTTCTTTCAGGTGGTTTAATTTTTTTTTACTTATATTTTGTACTTCTTATGAAGCAGCATCTTAAGGAGTCAGTGTCACACTGCACCGTGTCCCAGCGTTATCTGCCGTAATGACCTGCCATGAGCGAATGCAGCTATCGCTCACTCTGAAATGCCCTGGGGGAACTTTCTTCTGAATTCTCAAATAAGACCTCTGGCAAACAGACTCTCTTGATTTAAATATCCTTTCAAGCTCTGGAAGAGTTTTCTTCTGAAGATGAATCTTCATTTGTAGTTTTGTGTCTGACCCTTTACCTCACATTAACAAGGTGAAGAGGTGTCCCTTGCGATCATATAATTAGATTGTCCCACCTTGTTAGACTATAGGATGCTGTTATGAACACAAATAATACATATTACTGAAATGTTACCCAATGTGGATTTAGGAAGTTTTTTATATTCTGTTGTCCTGCCTCGATACTAGCTACAGAGAAAAACAGATTATACACATTTTTTTAAACCCCTTATATATCATATAATTATTAATTATTATTTAATTTTATTTATCACCCTATTCCATTGGTTTATAAGGGTGCAGCTAAACATAGATGCTGCCATTTGTAAGATCTCTACATATCTTATTTCAGCTTTTGGAAGTAACCTCTGTTGTTCCAAATTAACTCTGTATGTGTATTTCCATATTTTCTAATTCAATAAAACCTGAAACAAAGGTGAATCCACACTGAAGTACCGTATTTACTCGATTATAAGACGACCCCCCAAAATCTGGATATTAATTTAGGAAAGAAAGAAAAAGCCTAAATAAAAGACGACCCTATGGGAAAAAAAGCTTTACCAGTAAATGTTAATTCATGTAAACTATGTAAACTATTTTTTTTTTAAAATAAAAGCTATAATTGAGAAAAATATATATATTTTTTATTTCCTTTTATTTGCCAACCTGCCCTCCCAGTTATGCACATCTGCCCCCAGGCTTGCCACCCAGAAATGCCTTATACCCCCTATATGCCACTGTGCCCCATGATGTACCTAGGCAACTTCCGCTGCAGCCAGAAGGAGGTGCGGTTAGCAGCGGGGGTTGTCTGCGTCCATCGCGCACACACCCTCCAACTATCAGAGAGAATTCCCCGCACCGGTTCGGGGAACTCTGATATGACAGCTGGGGAAGGTCTGCGCAATGGACGCAGACAACCCCCGCTCCTAACCTCACCTCCTTCCAGCTGCAGCGGAAGTTGTGTACGCGAATCGCATAGACGTCTAAGGTGAAAGGTGAGTGGGCATGGTTAAGCGTCACACCTCTACCTCCTTAGAGGTGCCTCAGAGACCAAGGGAAGCAGCGCTTCACCAGGAGAGTGTTTTATAAGAGAGGGGAAAAAAAGCTCTAAGTGGATCATACTCTAAGATGCATATTGTTATGATGAACTAATGGCAGGTAAAAAAGCAAGTCCTAAACACAATATCTAAATGCTCAGGAAAATGCACTGTGAGCAAAGTACTGTTCAGTCCCTTTTATTTGTCACTCTAAAATGGAAGGCATGCCTCTTTTGATCCCCCAGGGCATCAGTGAAATAGTTTTTGTTTTTATTTTACAGGCAGCCGCTCCCCCACCCCCTTAAAAGCATCAATATATAATTTACTACACAAGCGCATCTGACACAGCTTGCATGTAAACAGGCTCTATCCTACATGGCGAAGCAGGAATAGTGTGTCTTATCCCACAGTCCTGTAGCTGCTGTACACCACTTACTTGATCCCTGTACAAATAATTTACAGTAGTTGCAACTACACATTATTTTCAGGTTGAGGGAATAAGCAATTCATAGCTTTCTGGTTCTAAAAATGTTAATACAAACCATCCATCTTAAAAAAGACTGCCATCATTACAGGAGAAGACATTAGAGGTCCTCACCTTTATATTACTATAAATAACCTGTCTAAACTCTTCCACCATTTCTCTTCTTGGTAGCGAAGCTCAACTGGGGCTATCAAAATAAATTTGGATTTAATTATAGATACTAAGGGATTAGTTTCTTATTTCTACTTATGGAGTTTGCATAACGGAGAGACACAGAGCAGAAGGGGTCCATGCAGATGTTAAGCTTGTAGATAATTTATACTTTTTACGAAGGCGATCAAACAAAATAGGGCACTCAGAAAGAAGACTCACAGAGGTGTCTATATTCCATTGCTTTTATATATTGCATTGTTCTTATTTGTGCAGTGATTGCAATCATGCACTAATGAGAACTGCAGTGATGTGCTCTACGCTTGGACACAATTTGAAAAGCAGGAAACAATGACTTGGGTTCTATGTATCATTTTACTGCTATCGTAATAACACATGTACTTATTGCTTATTGCTAAGTACAGTAGGTGGGTAGAAGATACAGTAGTTATACAGACACTATGATTGAGGTACAGTAGGCATATATTAGGAAAGGAGGACCCTGATCTGTAAAGGTTACGTTTTAAGATTGCCATACTTATCATTATTATTATTAACATTTATTAATCACTGTTATATTCCACTGTGCTGTACCATTCAAAGATGAGGTTGTTAACAAGTACCTAAAAAATACAACAGGAATTGAGAACCCTGACCATGAGCTTGTCATCAAGCCTTATGCTACTTCCAAAGTTTCTCCTTGGTGGGCTAATGAGGGGCCCAATGGTGAGCTTATATTTTATAGGATAGTAATGGATAGTAATGGAGCAAAAGGGGTACTGGAAGGATTACTTTGTGTTGCTGTACCACTGACAACATCTTAAGATGTACCATGGGATCTGAAATTAATTATAATGAAAATTGCCTGATGATTTGATTAATTAACCAAACATATGTGTGCCATATCTTAACTCACTAAACATCTGATTATTGATGAATTATTTTTTATTATTTTCTTTAACTTTTTTCTGATTAACAAGGTCATTGGTGGTGTCTTACGCTATTCACCATGTGTCCATCCATGGCATTGTTGAAGGTGGGTAATATATTTCTCTTGATAAAAAGAACTATGAATAAAGCTTTGATCTGTTTGACAAAAATATCACTTTCTTGTCCCAAAGTTCTCAGAAACAACCACCATCTGCCTAACATAATTGTGCACAAAAGAGGATGTAAAAAGTGGTTAATACTAGAGAGATTAGAGGCCGGGAGGCAAATATTTGAAATTATCCATCTGTTATGTACTTTTAAGGCATTGCCAAGGACCTGAAGTTCTGAATATGTTGGTGCATATCTCTGCATTAGGAAGAAGAGGACTTAAGGTTAAGCAATCAGAAATGCGTATTATATATGTATTTAGTGTATCTGTATCTGAAAATGGTTTAGTAAAAATCTATTGTAATTTGTCTACTCCAAATCCTAAAACTAGCACTTTAGCATCAGAGCAAAGCATACCTACCATTTTTTGGAAAGGAAACTTTTTTAGGGGTGGTTGGGGATGTAACTGGTGGGTGGTGGTGGTGGTGTCATTATTTGACAAACAATTGTTACTCAATAAGTATAACAATATTTATCTCCTTTATAACTTAATTTATAAAAACATGAACTACAGTTTAAGAGGGAGCTCACATGATGTTTTGTTTGTATAAAACAATATTTTTTGAGAAAGATTCTATTTTCTTGAGTTTTTGAAAAATCTAGCTTTCACATAATATAATGTTCTTAGACAGACACGTATCTTACATGTGTATACTGTCTAGAACAATATTTTTTTTAAAAAAGTACACATTTAATAATATTGTATTATGCTATGTCGTAAATCAATTTGAGTTCTTACATCATTCTATTAGACAAACGAAGCCCGCCACAGTATGGAAAGTTTTCTGAGAGATCGCTTTCCACGATTGCTCCATGAACATTTCATTGTGTCGCTGCATAATAGATACTTAGCTGGCACTCTAAGGGTTAAATTACTGACCATGTACCATTGTGTCCCAACAAAACCATCACTTAAAGCCACGGGTATAATATTATGCCCACCGTTGGTTTGCATCAGCTGGGAGATCTCTCTACTGGTGAATGTGAGAATCAGCTATTTAATCACATTATGACCTGCTTGCTTTCATCAGCAGCCACCATGGCTGGCTGTGATCTAGTGGATTGAGTACTTGTTTCATTGTAGACGATTAATTAAATTGGCAGTTAATTTTCTACCATGTAAGGACTGACACAGGAAGGATCCCTCAATGGTGGAGAGACTCTTCAAGGTTTGCAAAGTCCCTGCTGGTGTCTCTGATGTCATTAGGGGATACCCTCTAGCTAGAAGAGTTCTCCTTGTGGTCTACAAACATTGCTCACTCAAAAAAAGTGTAAATGTGGTCTGTCGTGCCATATCCAGTGGACAAAATAAAGTGTAGAAAAACCTATGAACTTCCAATACCCTGCCAAGTAAACATTTTTTTTCCAAAAATAGAAAATTATATACTTCCATCCCTTTAATATCCTCTAAAATGTAAAAATGGGTGGAGTGCTATTGTAGTTGGTGGATGTTGTTCCATATACATTTGTTTTTTTTCTGGCATGTATTCTGTGGAAGAATTTCCATGCTAAACCTCAAAGATGCAAAAATATGCATTTTTTTTTATTTCTGACACATACTTTTCAGCTTTCTAGAAACATATACTTTGGTAGGATGGCTTGTACCAAATTTGAAAAACTTATAGTCATGTACAAATGTTACTATAAACCTGGTAATTACTTAAAAAAGGTTAAAATCCTAGGCATATGGGGTGTTTCTAAAAATTGGGACACATTTCCCCATGTACACTATGTATAGTTATGATAGGTAAAACTGTACAAAAATATTGTCCTTGGCTTTTGCCACTTTTTTCATTCTAAATGAGAGTTTATATGCATGGCTGTGGTTTTTAAGGAAGGCTCTTCTCCTAAAAAAAAATATAATTTGGGAATAATTGAGAAATTACAGTTAAAACAAAGACAGCGAAAGTGCTAAAAATGCTTTAGTCCTTAAGAGGCTAAAAATAAAATAAAGTGCTCTGTTGTAGATTTTCTTTACAAATGATATAATTTCCGCTCAAAAACATTTTATTTCAATCACCTCACTTAACACAATTTCTCCCACCTATTACTGTTAACAACTTACACATGATTATATGTTTGATTTACAATAATGCAATAGCCACATTGACCCATTAGACATTATTAGACGTTCCCACATGAAATTATGTTGTGGGTATTTGCAGGTTGGAATAGTTTAATTCCAGCAGTTTAGTTGAAGGGGTCAGACTTGAAAGCTTTCAGAAATATTCTTTCATGAGATGCTTTGTCCCACTTAAAAGAGAGATCACAAAGGCATAGAGATGTGATGGGGCCATTAGAGAGAGAGAGAGAGGGAGGATGAATGCCAGATTGTGAAGTGCTGTGTTATAGGAGGCCCTAGAGACCAGCTGCCAGGAAATCAGACATCTGTATGTGCATCTCATCCACCACGTTTGGTCTGAGGACAGCGATCTGTACCAAACAAGACAGCAAAGGTGAAAGCGGCAGGACATCTCACTCTGTCTCCATGGCAACCCCCGCCCCTGATGGAAAAGAGAAATAAAGAAAAACCTATACAAAAATCTGAAAGAGGAACAGCTTTGGGAGGGAAATCAGTTCAGTCGGCTCTAGGGAAGGGGAAAGGACTGGCTCAGAAGAGGATCCTGACATCTGGAGCACTTTTTGACTCTTTGAAACAAGAGGACGCCCGCAAAGAGTTTTTTTTTTCCCCAGGATGTGGAGTTAGGACATATTGTATGCGTTGAATTATGCATGTCACTCGCTGCTTGAAGTCTGGATTCTAAGTGAAAGCTGTAGCCGCAGATTAGGATCTGTGGTGTCAGAGCGAAGGGCCAGGAAGATTGCAGTCGCCTCTCTGCTTGATAACTTTTGACAAGGCTTGCACCCAAATGGGATTTGTAGAAAGGGAAGAACATACATGGGCAGAAATGGATTGATGAAGGACTGTTCAATGCAAAAGTGTTAACTACAACTCATATCCCATGTCTGATTTTTTTACATGACGTACTGCTAATTATTTATATATTTATAGATTCCAACGTTTTACACTAGAAAATAAAAGACCACTCTGCGTCCATGCTTCAGACGAGGCAGATTCAGAACCTGTTGGCACAGATCATTACAATATGCACCTGTGCGACCCAATGAAATAGAGTTGTCTGATTTGATGTAAAATCTTGATACTATAGCTTTGGAGGCCCCATGGAGGATTTGAACCCAATACAGGTAGAGTAGGGGTGGGGGTACAGTCTTTTACCTTATATCCGCTAAGGCAGTGTTCTCCAAACTTTTTCCAGTGACCCAGTGCACTAAAGTCGTATACTGACGACCGTGATTGTGTGCTCAGTGGGGAAAGCAGACTATCTTCGGCCCACGGCACAAGTCTGCCCAAGTGGCCTGGTAATATCGTAGTAACCAAAAGATATATGAAAGACAGTAGTCAGCCAGATGAATGTGATCCTTGTTTGTATTTCATTATCAAAATCCTTTGTGACAGCAATTACAGTGTTAAATTTAACTGCTAGTAATATACCATGTATCTACCTCCACTATAGCAAATACAGGTATAATCAGTTGTATCTCGTGACTTGGTGAACAAAGTTTGATGATGATTTGCGCATGAAAGGGATATCACATCATGGCACTCAGGAGAGGGCCAAATAAGAGCCATGGCGCAACCAGTCATGGGCATTTTAAAACTAAGTACTGGGTCCAAATTCCAAGAACCTTGCTCCACATGGTGTACATGAGAGGTGGCCTGCAATCAGGTATCATAGGGTTTGGAACAACTGAGGCTAATGACTCAAACTGAAGACTTATGTGTGACCCCTGTTGGATAACATTGTGCCTGATATTATACAAGCTAGCTGTGATATTATAAAGTACTTTATTCACACATAATTAAACTTAAAAAATATAAAAAAAAATAATGTTAATATTAATGTTAATATAAAAATAAGAATAAGTAGCTTGGTGGATCCTTAAATTTCCTCAGGTATTATATCGTATATAAATCTTAAAGGTTTCAGGTTTAATAGGTTTTGCATATCAATTTCACAACTTGGCTATGTGAGTAAAGTTAATTCACTGCTTTGGTTATTCAGGGAGAGTTCATTACTTTTCTAGCACCATACCAGAAGAAGAGCCTTCTAATCGCTGGCCAGTGGTTTGGTTACTGCTCTTCAAGACACAGATACATGGCAACTATGAGTTTCTGTGATAACATATTAATTGAGCAAAATTTCATATCCTAAAAAAATGTTCTGAAAAAAGGATTTTTCATTAAACTCTACTATGAATTATGTTTCTAACACTGCATTTAGTTACAAAAGTGCAAAGTTTAGAACGGTAATTATACAGTAATTGGACAGGGTCATTGAAAGAAAATAACTATTGGGCTATATAATCATATGTGTGTGTGGGAGGCTAAGAATATGTTTGGGGCTGCAAATGGTACATTATATGTGCTTGAAACCTGCTAACAGCAATAATGACAATAACATGTGATTACACATCTTTAGATCAAAAACCTTTCAATCTATGAAATGAGTGATTGGTGTGTAGGTAACATTTTATGCTTTTTAATGTGACCTCTATAGCTTTTGCATGACAGGTGCTCCTAACAAAAGGGTATTTGTGTTATCCAGATAAATATTGCAAAAGGCATGCATAGTATTTTGGTTAGTTCTTCCCTGGAAACAAAATTTCTAGTCACTCACCTTCATTCACTCTCTAATTCTCCACTCTCTCACACTCGCACATTCCTGTTTACTTTCCCCCACAACTGGACAAGGCCTCCTGGTCAACTACAGCAAAAGTAGTTGGCAGAGAACGTAGGAAGACATTGAGAGAGAGCGAGAGAGACTGAATGAGTGTGATAGAATGTACATGAGAGTGTTTGAAGGAGCACAAGAGAGTGAATGAGTGAAAAAAACAAATGAAGCTCTCTGCCTCATTTCCGTTTGTTCGTGTGTGTGGGGGGGTCCCTCCTTGTTTTCGGAGATTCGTAAAAAATTGACGAAATTGGAATTGAATACTCGCAAGTTTGGTAATGAAGTTTGAAATTCATCTGAAATAACAAAATTAAAGGGCTGCTGAAGAACCTCTTAGAGAGCAGCTCTGTCAATCACTGTTGTGTTTATCGACACTGCGCCTAGTTATAAGGACTAAGTAACTTCATGATTTAAGACAGCTCATCTTACAAAAAGGTCTTGCAGGAGGAACAAACTTTCCTGCACTGGCCTCTGTCATGACAAGCGATTTTTCATTGTGCCTGAAATTGTTAATATCAAAGCAGCCAAGGAAAGGAAGGGCGGGCGATTATACATCCTCCTTAACCCTAGGCCAGCAGTTTCTGCTGAATTCAACTCTTATCTACCTATGGGTAAATCCAATCCATGCTTCACCATGGTGCATCAAGCATTAGATGAACAAGCACCGGCACATTTCATATATTTGTACTATTCCTAATAATGAAAAGCTTTAGATATTTTACAGGAATGTAGTTTAATCATCGTTTTGCCAGAAGCAATTCTTGTGTATTTGCAGTCATTTCGTGCTGGTCTGTTCTATATTGGTTACCTTAGAGGGGCACTCTCATCCCACTTTCCAAATCTCATCCTGTATGAATCCTCATTTCCATCAAGCCGTCGAGCTTTAATATGCGCTTCCATATAGCTGCTAAGTGAAGCTACAATTCTATAGCAAAGATTCGGCAGATGCAGACGCATGGCCAATTCAGGTGATCTCCCTCTGACCACACAACATTAAAAGGAAAGCTCCCTTTCCCTTGAGCTGTCTTTTGGGGTTGATCGCCAGAATATGACACTGGGCCACTAGTATAGGGTAAATCATTTATCACTGGCACATTAACCTATAGCAAAAAAGGATTCCATAATTAATAGAGTAAATTTCTTTTCACCTGCAATTTATATATTGAATTATTGGAGCAGTGAGGCTACTGCTACTTACACCCTTACCCATCCACCAGTGGCCACCTTCTCAGATGGTGCACCAAGGCATCCAAAACTCTAGGTTTCTACGTGGTCTTGTTTGAAACCTTATAAAATTTGTCCTGAAAAACCAAACTGGTTTTCCTAAAAAGATCGCTTTCTTCAAATCTCCCAGATGAAATTTAAGCCTGGGGATTTTTTTTACCTTTTAAGGTAAAAAGGTAAAAACTACACTTAACGGTCAGCTAAGTTGTCAAATGTATTCCTCTTAGTAATAAAAACAGAGACAGCTTTGCAGGGAGGCTCACAGAAGAAAGACAGGCCAGCAAGTAAGTAATAGAGCATGAAAAGAGACCTAGGAGACACCCTGAAGATTAGAGGATTACTAGTCTTGCAAAAAGCTTGCAGAGAGGTCTTGCTGACTGCTCTTATCAGGCGCTCTGTTTAACTGCCTGTTATAGGTCTCTTCTCTTTGTTATCCAGTGCTGGATAAAGTGGTTATCTGAATGATAACCGTCTCTGTGGATTATAAATAATAAACTTGCTGGGATGAGGTTTATTGTAATTCAGACAGACAGTACAGCACAGAATACAGAGGCGTTTGGCATTTTCCTTTCTTAAAATGTTCCTTCTCATACAAATCTACAGATTTAACACGATGACTACATCTTCTAATGTTGAATATGCACATTGTCTTTAAAAGATGGTTCACAGGGCTAATGTATGCCCTGTATTTGCCCAAATCTTTTAAATGAATTACAAATTACAAACTTAATTTGCTAATAGAAAAAGGAGTAATTATACCAACAATTCATTTCTCTTTTCTGGAAGACCTATCTCCTAAATCTGGTTTTAGTTGCAAATTAGCTCATGTTTTCTTTACGGTTTGAAGACTGATCTCCATATGAGAGAATTAAGCAGACACCAAGTAGGGCGCAGTAAAAAACTTTTTTTGCGCATAGAACACATCTCTAAAGCCTATATAAAACTACAAGGTCATCAGCTTACATTATTATTATTATTTATTGTTTTATATAGCACCATCTTACTGAGAAGGTGTTAGATACATGGAACAGTAAATACAGTAAGGAATTGTAAACATGCGTGGGATATGCATCCTCAATCTAAGACAAAACTAAGGACTAAGGTCTTTTAAAATTCAAAAATACAAAAAACAGAAGTCTAAATGGGCCAAATGATTATTATTTATCAAAGTATGTGTTTGTATATAAATATCACATATAAATGTTATACTGTGTACTATCGTATACTAAAATATATAAAAGATGGAAAACAAGTTCCTTCAGAAAACATACTAGATACTAGAAGATAACAATGAATTATTCCTACATAATCACTTTTTTAACCTAATGGGCTTCAAGGTTATGTGTGAGTAAGTTAAACACGTATGTTTTTTTATTACTATATAGATAGTTTTTATGTAAGGAAAGCTTTTGCCTTTCGCAGTCACATAGCTGTACGCTAATAGGAAGGGACAGAGGAGGTTGGAAAAGTAAAAAACTAGAAAAGAAAATAATGAAAACCAAAATCCCATTAGCTGCAAACAAGTAAAACAGCACCAATTTAGTGTCAGACCAGAGCATGAAAGGCTTAGGGGAAGCTAACAAGGGCCAACAGCAGAGTTAGAAATCTATAATAGAGACGCTCACAAAAATACAAAAAGGCCAAATGGAAACATAAAATAGAGTATGCTACAGAGAAAAATAAAGGATTAGAGCGCTCAGAGGGTTTTATTCTAATCGAAATCTGTAATAAAACCTTTACTTCACACTTCCATCTATTTCCCACAGATACCCCAAGCTTATATTTTGTTACAGACTTATTTGAATATACTTTTTATTATACTTTTTAGAATAGCATCAAAAACATAAATAGTGGCTTTATAAAAACGACACAAAACCTTTCCTTTGCAATTAAACATTCAGGACTACGTCGGATATCTGCGTAAGAAATGGGGTATCTTTGTATGGTACAACTTTTTTGCACCTGCTTTTCAGGGCTGCAACTCTCGTCACACCCATCATCCATCTTGTTGAGGGTTATAGAAGCTGTAGTCCATTTGTTTGGGCAAAAAAGTTAAAACAATATATTTATTCAAATGACTCTATGTGCCTTTATTTTTATTGTTATGAGGTGAGAGTGGGTTAAGATGGGGTTCACCTGTGATGTGACAAGTACTGATCTTTGCATGTTATACTGTATAGACACAAAAGAACACGGTTTTCCAGCTACTTAGCGTTTATGTAGCTAGTACTCTAAGAATTAATTTAATAGAATTTAAAGTAGGAGACTGCGAGTTAGTTTTAAGGGATAGTTTTAACTTTTAGTAATCCTCACAAAAGAAATATAAATCCAGGAAGTTGTGACTCGGCACTAAGTGGGCATTGTTGTGACATTGTGAGATATTCCTCCTATTGAATGATCTGCCTTTAGAGAAATGCCATATTCCATCCCTCCAAATAGTCCCAATTTTCGCAGTGTCACAATTTTTGGACACTGCCTGTGCTGCCCTATTGTCCGGCATTTGCTGGCAGTAGGGGTCATTTTCTGGATGGTAGATATCCGCCTCTCGACCCTTCTGCGGCGCTGTCCTACTGGGTGTCAAGAGCAGGGTGTGGATGGACACTATGGAGGTGTTTGCCAACTCATTGAGTGAGTGAGTGGTCTTCAAGCAGCCAGTCAGTGGCAAGAATCGATGGCAAAAATCCATAGGTCACAAAATCCTATAAAAGGTCTTGTTAAACGCTAACCGCCAGCCCCACCTCAGAACACAACCCCTTAACACAGGAATACCCCCCTTTGGCCTTTTAAACTGATAGGAGATATGTTACATTCAGCTTGGAAAAGAAGCCTGTGTCTTATGCTTTACTTTTTAGTGTATAGAGCTATAGAGCTATATAGCTATTGATTATTCTAAAGGTACCAATGGGACCTTGTTTTAACCTTGCAGCTAATTGTAACTTTTCTTTCTACATTCTGACATTTTTTTCACTTTTTAGAAAGCATGGGTTTTTGTGAAGTGTTGAAATGTTTTTAGAGACAAAAATAGATTTTTTTTAGATTCCTGCAGAATCCTAGAAGACATAACCCCCCTGTTCTCCTGTACTAAATGCTTTCATTGCTGGAAAAACCTGAACCATATTGAGTTGTCTAACGTTTCAATACAGCGTGCAACATGTAAAAAAAATGTGTGTTATGTTAGAAGTATATCATCTAATTGGGCGTGCACTGAGCTTTGGCAAAGATAAAGCATGTAAATAGATGTGTTAAGGGAAAACTCCAGCATCATTTGCACTTTACTGCAAATGACAAATAGTTGTGTGATTTCTTTTGTGTTGTCTGTTTTGCAAATGCATTGGATGATTCTGCTGAATCCCCCATATACATTTGCCATTTCCCCACCTCCCAGCTAAAAGTGTGTGTTAGTGTGCATGCCTTCCCTGAGGTGAGGCTCTGGACCTACCCCTGCTGAACATTTTCCTGCCTTTGGATGGGTGCTTAAAACAGTCAGTCATTTGCAAGTAATGGCAGCTGCTACAGCAGGACTGGCTCTTCTGTGTAATGAATATTAACTACAATGAAACCAATAAAACGACATGACACTTGGCACATCATGGCATTAAATGAGATTAGAAAGTGATCAAAGTTCATTTTCTTTGATCAAATGGTGGTGCTGTAATACCTTGATTTCAAAAAACTGCTTCAAGGGGCCCATGTAATCCCTCCCTTGAGCGTTCAGGTGCACCATATACAATATGGCGGAAGATGCCTCCTTTAAAAGAGCTTAGGAGGCGGTCAAAGATCGGTCTCTGAGCTCAAACAGTGTTGCTGAATTGCTTCAATACCCAGGATGCACTGTGATCACACGGGAGAGTGCCATAGCGAGAGATTGCAAGTAAATAGAGCTACTGTCACAATGTGATTAGTAAAATATATAATTAGTAAATAAAAATTGTTAAAAAATAAATAAAATGTGGTAACATGTAAAAATAATTCTCCAGTGATATCACCATCAAGGGAACCATCCAGTTTCAACAAAATATAAAAAATGAAAAAAGTTAAAAGTGGAAGAAAAGAGTTAAAATACTAGCATTTAAAATACCCTGGGGGGTCTAGTTTTCAAAAATATTTGGTTTTATTGGCTAAACAGAATTGAGGCCACTTCCAAGATGTCCCAAATAGGACATGGAGGAAGGGTGATTAGATGTCATAATTCCAAATTGAAATATCCACACCTCCCAAATGTGGCCCTTTACGGCTTAAACAACCCAACAAACCTATGAATATGTGGTATCACTGTACCCACGAGATGTTGCTGAACACATGTTGGGGTGAGCACACATATTAGTGCTGTGGTATCTGGCACCAAGACATTAGAAGAAGATCCTTTAAGTTGCAAGGTGTGGCCTCCATGGATCCAGCATCAGCTCAAGACATTGTGCTGCCTGGGGCGAAGTGTGGTCTAGTTCTTAGGCTCACGTGCCCATTGTAGGTGATTTCGGCAATGGACAGCGGTCAGCATGGGCACCCTGACTGGTCTGCAGCTACGCAGCCCCATACACAACAAACTGTGATGCACTGTGTGTTCTAACACCTTTTTTATCTTAACCAGCTTAATGTTTTTAACAATTTAAGCTACAGTAGCTTATCTGTTGGATTTGACTACACAGGTCAGCCTTCGCCCCCCACCTGTATCAATAAGCCTTGGCCGCCCATTGACCCTGTCGAAGCGTTAACAGCTTTTCCTTCCTTGGACCACTGCAGATCAGGAACACCCCACAAGAGCTGCAGTTTTGGAGATGCTCTGATCCAGTCATCTAGCCATTAATATTTGGCCCTTGTCAACGTTGCTCAGATCCTTATGCTTTCCTGTTTCTAACACATCAACTTTGAGGATGAAACATTCACTTGCTGCTTAATATATCCCACCCACTGACAGGTGCCATGACAACAAGATTATCAGTATTGTTCACTTGTCAGTGGTCATAATGTTATGGCTGATCGGTGTACAAATTATACCCAAAAGTTAGATATTGAAAAAAGAAATTATAAAAAGCATTAGGGTAGGCTGCATTAACTATAAAAGCAATGTACAGCGTTATGTATATATAGATAAAGAGGCACATACATACATACATTAGCCCTTCTGTTTTAAGGCACTCTTAACCTTTTAATCTCCGTTATCAATTCTAATCAACATCAAATGGGTAAAATAGCTGATTAATAAGCTATAGCCACAAGCTGGAAATGGTGCAGTGCGTCATAGCTGGCTTTGTGTTTGTCTCAATACAGAGCCCCCCGTGGAGCTAAAGGCTCCAGTTAATATTAGGAGAAGGCAGTTAGCTAAATATTTTCATAAACCAGAGGTAGGTAATATTAAACCCCTGTAAATCCTACTCCTGTTTCCAGCGTTTCTTATAGTGCTGGGGATAGCATAAGTATAATTGGCTGTAATCATCTGAAATATTTATCAATCATTTGTTTTAAATGAAATTGTGTTTTTAACCTATGTTTTGCCCGACAGGAGAACATTTTTCAAGTGTATGGGAAATTTAGAAATCAAAGCAAAATAATGTAGCTAAATTTTTTTGCAGGAAGGGTTGCTTGGTGTTGCATCTGTCTACAGACTGTAGCCAGTTTTCATCTGGCAATTAAAGCTTCAGCAAATGTTAATTTTATCACTCGTACATCACCATAATTGGACATAGACTAATCAATTCAATCAAGTGTGTGTAAGCGACATGCTTTAATTACACTGTATCTATTCAATAAATTACATGCTTTGCTAAATATTTACAAAACTGTACGGATGGAAAAGCTCAGTGATGTAGACTATCTGTTTATCGAATGCATCTTATGCCAGCAGGGCATTGTAGACATTACAAAAGATTACTGCAGTCCTCCTGGTATTGCCAGGATGTTAATTGTACCTTCACGTCTCCCCTGAATGAAATGGATTATACGCTCTTTATTGCTGCCGAAAACAGTAAATTATGAGTTCCTACAAACAAGATCTGACAATAATGCAGCACTATGAAATAGCCCTGTTAATGTGCGGAGGTGTATAGTGGGTGCACGGCAAATTAACCCCTTAATGACAAGGCCCGTACATGTACGGGCTCAAAATGCATTGTTTACAATGGGTTAAGGGACCACCCATTGTCCTTAAGGGGTTAAAAAGGATAATAATGGTTAAGGTGTAAAAATGCTGAAAAAGTCTCAGGTTTTTGGGCACAAAACACCCTCAGTAAAGAAGTTCTTAAGGACCGCATAATATTTTGGTGCAGCTATGACTAATTGTCCCAAGAAATATGTGTAGACTTTTCACTTTGATAACCATTCACGTTTGAATAGAATCTTCCTCAGAATGCCGTGGATTAGCTAATTATAATAACTGCCCATAGATGTGATTATTCACACACGGTATCAGCATAATCATTAGATGGCAACTAGCTTCCAATTGTAAATCTCAGCATTTTCTTAGAATTGATGTTTGTTAATATTTTTTGCAGTAAGTCCGTTTCCTGTACTTTAAACGTAAGGTGCTCAGTGTCACTAGAATAAGGGTTTTGTTGATTAAGAAGGGATAAAAGTATACAGATAAGCTAATTATCATCAAACGGCAACACGCTCATTTTTAGATTGAGAAATTCCTCCGCCTCAGCAGAATACAATAATTGAAGTGCACTGCCTACACATATAGATAGATATAAATGGCATATGTTTCTCATTCCTCTTCCATGATACCCTTAGGATAATGTATTCTGGAAGTGATTATAGTGAGATGATCAGCTAATTAGGAGCCTTCGTTATGGGTTTCTTTGGCTGTTTGTAAAGTGTTACCTCAGAGTGATTTAATAAAGGATGCAGATCAACATGACAAGAAAAGTGAGGTATAAACAGAGCACACGGAACAGGGAAATGGTATATATTTATGTCCTTGATACGGATTTTTCCTATCATACAATCAAGACAGTAAATCATAGCTCAGAGCTGTCAAAATTCAGTATGAATGGGAGGAAATGCCAGGACCCTTCACTAAGCTAATAAAAAATGCTTCCTTCATTACAGAGAATATACGGTAATTGGTGTTTATCCTTTGGTTATCCTCCTGAATACCAGAAATTTGGGATGATCCTAGACCCACATGCAATGACTGCATTTCATGTTTTTTTGAAAAAAGTATAAATTATTTACTGAAATAATTTGCAAAATATGTTTTTATTTTTACAAACAAAACATGTAAGATTAACTCAGCTGAGAATGGACAGCTGCTTAATGGCTTGACCTATGGTGTCCCCACTCAGGAGCGCAAAAGTTTTAGCTAACTTTATGGAGGGAACCAACAACTCCTGCCATACATTTTGGTTTTCATGAGTCTCATCATTGAGGTCCAAGTGAGCAAGGAAGTCCACATCTGGGCTCACTTTAACACTTGGGGTGGACCCCGAGAAATCCCAGAAGGCTGAAATCCAAAGCAAGAAAGTTGAGAACAACTCAACTGAGATGCTTCGAGCCGAGATATGCAGTAGAGCAATGAGGTACTGAAACACCAGAATATCCTTAAACAGCATTAACGTAAGGATATTTTTGCTGTGACAATTGTATTATAAGAACCAGGAAAACAAGACATTGGTTCAAACAATGAAAAAATTAGCTTATTTTTGTGAGAGCGCCTTCAATGTATATCTTTAACATTTTACTCTTTGCCATAGTTCAGACTTATGAATCTCTTTCAAATAGATCTATAGGGTATGTTTACAATGTATTTTTGATATGAGTGTATTGGCCTTGATGATAGTAAGACATAAGGACTGTATATAGTATCTCACAAAAATGAGTACACCCCTGACATTTTTGTAAATATTTTATTATATCTTTTCATGTAACAACACTGAAGAAATGACACTCTGCTACAATGTAAAGTAGTGAGTGTACGGCCTGTATAACAGTGTAAACTTGCTGTCCCCTCAAAATAACTCAACACGCAGCCATTAATGTCTAAACCTAAGTGAAAATGTCCAAACTGGGCCCAATTAGCCATTTCCCCTCCCCATTGTCATGTGACTTGTTAGTGTTACAAGGTCTCAGGTGTGAATGGGGAGCAGGTGTGTTAAATCTGGTGTTATCGCTCTCACACTCTCTCATACTGGTCGCTGGAAGTTCAACATGGCACCTCATGGCAAAGAACTCTCTGAGGATCTGAAATAAAGAATTGTTGCTCTACATAAAGATGTTTTGAGTTATTTTGAGGGGACATCAAATGCTGTTATACAGGCTGTACACTCACTACTTTACATGATAGCAGAGTGTCATTTCTTCAGTGTTGTCATATGAAAAGATGTAATAAAATATTTAAAAAAATGTGAGGATGTGAGGGGTGTACTAACTTTTGTGAGATACTGTAGTGTCCAGATCTCCTTGGCAGTAAGATATGTCCACAAGGGGTCATAGGTGGTGGAGTGGCCTTTGGCTTCTCTCTTTACCATTTTAGTCTCCAGTAGCTTACATAATGAATTGTGGGAAGCTTCCCTGGCATACACATATGTGTGTGTTTACTACAGCAAAAATGAAGTATGTACACATATTAAACCAAAACTAGTATGATTCACATTTAATAAAAATTACATAGGAAAATGTCACCAGTCATAAAATACATGATAAAGAGAATCATATATTCAGAATTAAGGTGAGACAAAAACAGTAATTCTTCACCTTTCATTGAATTGATGGTGAAGGAATATTAACATCCATGACTACAATCCGACCAATATGTAATTAGATAAATTTTCCTAATAAAAAATGAAAAACTACTTCCTAGAACTCATAATATTCTCAATATCCTGGTGGAATATTCAATGCTGGCATGTATAATGAGGAGTCAAAACAGCCCAGTACAGTATGGTGACATCTGCCATCCAATATAAAATAAATTAAAAATGCATAACCTACAGCACAAGGAGAAGCTTAACTCATCTTTGATCCTAAAAATGTATTATCAGGAGCTTAACAGGGATTATATGTGAAAAACATGGTTTAACGTTATAGCAATTATCTCCTTGCAAGAGAAACCTCTTCAGTGCCAGTAAAGCCCATTTCAAAACCATAAATGCCCTTGGACCAATTAGCATTATGTACTGATTTATTTCATATATTTCTTTCCATTATGCAGTCAGAGTTTTCCAATCGTGTTTTTTTAAATGTCACAAATCTACTCAGATATATAAGGAAGGGTCTTTTTTCAGTTGGGTATGTGTGTAAATGTACATTGTCTACCATTCCGATTTAAAAAATCATCTCATCAGTACCGATATGCATTTGACAGAAAATCTGACATTTAAGTGAAACTTAATTAATGTTTTTAACTATATACACACATATGTGTTGTAATATTTAAATGAAATATGGGCTCTGAGATCTTCCTATGGGACGTCATCTAACTTTGTCTAAACAAGTTATTATTATTTTTTTTATTATTTATATAGCGCCAACAATTTACGCAGGGATTAATACAATACATATATTCAAGGGGTATGACAAGACGAGAATTGACAGACTAAGACAAACCGATACATCAGGTGGAAAGCACCTGCTCGCAAGCTTACAATCTTGAGAGTTAATTAGTTTTATTTAATAATAACTGTCATCAGAAAATACCAAAAATAGCTATGTCATAGGTCCCTACAGTCCCTTCTTTGTGGTACAGAGGTGGGCCCTAATCTTAACCTAATGCCACTTGGCACATTTAATTATCAAGCACACACAAGACATTTGTTTACAAACCACTGGCTCGTATTTTGAGCCAACTTTTATTTTTTGTTTCATTTGCTCTATAATAGAAGAGCATTATTTTCATACTTTCAATAACATCTTCCAAGACATCCATTTAGATCTAAGACATGATACATACATGGAGAGGGACCCTCAACAAAGCTTATAGGTGGGGTCTGTAAATTAAAATTTTAAATGGGTAGATTATCAGGGTTACATAAAGAGAAGATGTCTTTGTACTTACTCTGGGATAAACATGACTTCACCTTCTGACAAAGGTGTTCAGAAGGGCTGTTTTTGGGTCATATCATTGCCACCATATTTGAGTCACAACAGTAGAATCATTGTGATGGACTTGTATGGATTAGTATTTCAAAAGTCTCATATTTAGCCCATTTCTTAGGTTTCCAGGTACAATTATCTGATACAATCTAGCTACATGAAACTCATATTCCAAAATTATATTAACATAGCTGCAAATGGTGATGTTTATTTTAGATACCTATAATAATTATGTTAGTGAGCAGAATGTAACACCTTTACTATATTATAATTATACTATAATACTAAATGCACACAAGGATGTGGGTGGTTCGCAGGAAGGTGCTTAGGTAGATGTGAGAACCATAGTATTATTTAATTTGCAATGCTATGTCAAGAGAACAAAAATGGTGTTCTAATGGAAAATTATATAAATTTGGATATGTTAAGCAGCAACCAAACAGTGTATAAACCAACAGGAAGGAACAGATGATTAGGACTTCTGCGATTTGACAGAACCCGTCACGATACGGAATTAGGAACTTATTATTTAAATATGTCATATGCATACAGTTGCTGGGTCTTGGAAGTAATACTAAGTGTTGTAGCTGTCAGGAGAAAAGAGTTAATCGGCTTCCACATCCCAATTAATTGTGGATTTTTATTTAGACACAAGACACGATTTACATTTTAGTTTTTTTCTGCTCTCGGCCACTAGTTAAAGATTTTAGCTCCAAAGTAATTATGCTTCGTAATACATTCGGGCCCCGGACGATCAGTGGGGTCAGCTCGGCAGATTAGTGGACGTCAGATTCATTTCACAAAACCCCTAGACTTTTACCCTCACCATGGAAAGAAGGACATATGCTGGGAGCTGGTGATCGATGTAGAATTTTAATAGAAAGAAATTAATCTTTGTTCGTTTTTTTCTGTCTTTTCTCTTTCTAGATGCAGATGAAGGACAATTGATCAGCCTTAAACATTTCTGAATTTCTAGTTGTCTTTTTCTATATGTCTTAGCTTTTAAGTTAAGTGGGTAACTTTTGAGGTCGATTTCTTTGGTTTTCTGGACATAAACTGTAGGCTGACCTTCCAAAAATGATATTTATTTTTTCCTCTTGATAGTGTCAAAGTGACAGGACAAGTCATCATCTGTGAGACATAGCATGTAATGACAGGTAACCTCATAGCACAAAATGCCCTTTCCTTTAATGTTGCAAACCTTAGATCCCCTCTGACCCTATAATTAAGATTTAGATCTATATATGTCAGTTTAAGCATATTGTAATTATCTATCTGGTTTTGCTTTTATGGCCTCTGTAGAAAATCCAGATCTATATTTTCCCTGCTCAGGAAAATCCCAATAATGAGGTACGCGTCAACCATCAGGTTTGGAAATCGTTTTTGTGTTTGGTAGTTTCTTGCTTTTTATTTCTTGTATCACAAGCAGGTAAAAGGATTTCAGACTCTCCAGAAGGGCCACGTACAGCTGGGTAAGCTATTGAGCGCTCTCTCTTTTAGAATGATCAATAACATCAATAACATCTTCCAAGACATCCATTTAGATCTAAGACATGTCCAAATCAGCACACCGGTTTTAAGGAGTGTGGCAATAGGCAAGAGTGGGCATGGGCTGCCCTGGAAAGTGGACGTTCTCAAAGGTATGGTCATCCCTCAGCTTACCCAAGGGGCTTCTTTGTTGCGCTCAGCTTCAGACTGTCTCAAGGTGGCCGCATGGGAGCAGAGACCTCAATTGATTTTACAATTCCCTGGGCCGGTCAGAGGATCTCCCCAACTGGCACAAGATCCTCACTGCTCATAAAAGTGGGACAGTGGGGCAGCTGCACACAACAGCAGGACGGTACCTGTTAATCAGGACTGTCCCATGAACACCAGGACTGTTGGGAGGTATGTAATATGTACCCATGTGAAAAACCTAACATCTAATGTCTGATGACAAGTAGAGAGCATGTTTTTTCATTCTGTATCAGTTGAATAGCATAAAGATGAAATTAATTTGTGTGTCCAACATTAACAACAGTTTTACAAAAATATTATTTTTTATTGTTTTATACAGCGCCATCATATTCCATAGTGCTATATAGTGGGTAGTTGAAAGGTTGTGAAATAACAAATGAAACAAAGCAATTGTCTTTCAGCAATACATATTAGTCATAGCTTTAACCCATGCCTGTTGAGCTAGACCACAATATCACATTAGATACCTTCTGCCCTTTTCTAAAAATATATGGTGGGATGTGCTTTCAAAAAAAAATATGTATCATAAAACACCTACTTGGGAACCAAATACTAGACTCCTTCATATAACTCAACAAAGGACATGCCTATAAAAAAGACAAACACTGATGGTTAAAAACAAGATCAGTTTAGTCAAAAGCTAACTGTTACGCCGGATCAGGCGCCACAGGTGGTGGACCCACGATGCAGAAATATCTCCGAAAAACAAGCCGGGATCGAGACAGGCAGCACAGGAGCGTGGTCAATACAATAGCCGAGGTAGGGGCAGGCAGCACAGGATCAGGGTCAAATGACAAAGCCGAGGTCGGGACGGGCAGCGCAGGATCAAGGTCAAATAACAAAGCCGAGGTCGGGACGGGCAGCACAGGATCAAGGTCAAATAACAAAGCCGAGGTCTGGTACACGTGGAGATCAATCAATAAACAAGAGCACCCAGAGAACATTAACATGGACTCGTTGAACGGGCAAGGAAACACAGGAGCAGGAAGTTTAAATAGGACCAATGGCGGGAAAGAAGGTACGATGACGTCATCGCGACCGACGCAAGAGATGCGTCGTCGCGATGGCAACGAGCAAAAACAAACCCTCCTGCCTGTGGTACCTCCGCGAATGACGTGGAGGCGCCACAAGGCAGGAGAAGAAAGAAGACAGCCACCGTGGACGTGCAGCGGCGATCGGACACCCGATCGCCGCCGACATGCCCGCGGCGGCTAACCAAAAAGCCCTCTCTGCCTGTGCTGCCGCCGCGAGCAACGCGGCAGCGCACACAGGCAGGAGGGGAAAGTGACAGCCACTGTGGACAGGCAGCGGCGATCGGACACTCGATCGCCGCCGACATGTCCGCGGCGGCTAACCACAAAGTCCTCTCTGCCTGTGCTGCCGCCGCGAGCGACACGGCGGCGCCACACAGGCAGAAGAGGCACTGGTCGGGTGCCGCGAACCTGCAGCGGCGGATCGTCTTTTAGATCGCCGCTGATAGGCTGCGGCAGCCCGATCAGGACTGTCTGTGGCAGGGAGGCGTGCCTGTTCAACACGCACGCCCCCTCGTGTGCGCGCCGCACGCACGGCAACACACGAGGAGGACGTGCGCGAGGAACGCCGAGGGACCCCAGCCGGACAGGTAGGTATGACACTAACATTTGTTTTAGCAAGGCTTAGGTTCAAGTGTCCACAGGTAATTCTTTATATCTATAGAGCTACCATAGATTTAGTAGGTACACAGATCTGGCCCCAGTTAGTGTAACTGTAGCTAACCATAGCTATAAATAAATAAACAAATTAACAAAATCAATATATTTCAAGTCTGGGAAGGTGTCAAAAAGTTTTGAAGAAAGGCCTAGCGGTGACGGAGCTATTGGTGAAGGGGTACAATGACCAGGCTTGAACCCGAGGTGGGCATAACACCTCTATGGTCCAGGGAAGGACTTGCCCAGGCATTTCCAGAGGGGGGTCAACTACGTAAGGGCAGAGCAGCCTGGGGGCCCCAATCTTTGTTCTTTAACAGAGACAGAAGAAGACAATCCTCACTGACCCAACCTGTGTTTTATTGTTGTTACTTCATTAGTAATTGATTTATGGTGTCAAGGATCATGTGTCACATTGTGTGGCTGGTCCATATATTTTGGGTACCCTGAATAAAAGTACTTTGTGAGTTTTGGAGCCATCTATGGTATGGCAAAACCTGAGAATTAGCTTCCTATGGGCTGGGTCCCTAGGGCGCAATTACGCAGATGCCGACCAACCTGCTAATGTTAAGTTGCGGCTTGTGGGCTATGTCAGCATTTGTTAGGAATATCCCGCCGGCTTCCATAGTGGCTGCTCCACATTTAGGACTTTGCCCCAGAATTCCCTATTCAAATATAACCATATAATGAAATATAATGTATTTTCTAGTGTGAAGTAGCAAATCCTGTATTGTGGTATGTAGATTAGAGTGTGTTTTATAAACTATTGGTCAGCTTTAACCAAATATGTTTTAATGCAGACAGCATTTTTGTTGTAAGACATATAAATTAAACGCTGTCGAACCAACAGAAGACCTGACTAAAATCCATACCATGTGGTCACCATTAAATCATGTTTAAGTAGGATAAGGTCAATTGAACAGAGATAGGCCTACATGTACATTACAAAATCTACGTAAATAATGACAAAATAAACCCAAGATGGGTACAGTAAATGAGACTCATTATTTCTCTACTGGGCACACAAGATGTGAAACGTTTATACATTGTTAACGGAGCTCTCAAACTACCTGTGCGAACCTACAAATACTGGGAGGGAAGATGGATCACTGATCATTCTAAAGAATATGTTGCTTTTTCACGCCTCATTAACCCTAAGAACATCAATCAGCAAGGAAAACGGGTCTATAAAGACAAATAATTTCACATTCTGATAGTTATCAACATTAAAATGTTATCCTGGCGATAATCAATCTTAAATCAATTACTAGGTAATTGCTGAGTCAATGGGATAGAGAGTTAAATATTGATAAGTGTCTGGAGGGTCCATCAGCATTATTGACGAGTGGCAGAGAGATGGATGGAGGCTCCCGAGTACAGAGCAGTGATGGAAACCATACAAGTTTAGGTTAACGTTCCTATTACTGCAGCCAGAAGAGGCTATCAATACCAAGGAGTGCTGCTCTGTCAGCAACGGAGAGCTGCCAGCTGAGGCCTGCGGCACCTCTAGGGAGAGAGAATGAGAGCTAAATACCCAAGCATATTACAGAGTCACCAGGAGTTATTTTGGTATAGGGAACCTATAATATCTCATCACATAAAAAACATGATGAAAGGAATACTGTGTATAAACAACTAAATAAACCTAAAAAATAACAGTAAATTGGAAAATCATATCCTATGATGTGTGTGTGTATATATATACTGTGTGTATATATATATATATATATATATATATATATATATATATTTATACCGTATTATCCCACGTATAAGACTCCCATGTATCATGCCCAGGTTCCAGGATGAGTGTGATGTTAGCTGTGCTGGAATCTGGGGATGCCGGGGCATGAGGCATGATAGGAGTGTTATTGCTGTTAGCAATCATGTATATTTAATATAGCAATCACACTCCTATCATGCACAAGCAGCCAACACATGCACATCACTTTCAGCCTCCCTGTGTCCTGCCCCCCTACTTACACATCCATGCATTCACACACATATTCATTCATTCCCTCATTCACGCAGACTCATACACCCTCCAACACCCTTACCTGAACTCTGAGTGAACTTCTCTTGTCCTGCCCAGGGGAGCAGGAAGGAGCGGAAGTCATGTGATGTGATTTACATTCACGTGACTCCACTGGATTCCTGTGTCTCCTCAAAGAAACAAGAGGCGCTGCTGAGCAACACAGAGGTAACCGGGAGAAAAAAATACAACTGTATAAGACGCACCCTGTTTTCATACCCCAAGTTTTTCGAAAAAGGTTGTCTTATACATGGGGAAATACGGTATATATATACACTTCAGTCATTGGATATGGTATTGGTGAGGAGGGGATGTTAACAGGGATAACACTGTCCCCACTACCCACTTTAGTTGCTCATCGTATTGTGTATGTGTATAAGTCTGAATGTCTCCCTGCTCTCTAGTTGTGTGTCTCTTCATTTTCTGTTTCTCACCCACTCCCTTTCTGAGTCAATGGACTAAGAATGTATAAACTCGGTGAAGCTAGCCAGACAGCTATTAATCTAGAGTTGGAAAAGTATTTCCGTAGATCCTCCAAGTTTTTTCTTGATGGTGGCCCAGGTAAGAAAGCAGGCAGAAAAAGACTGCTATTCTGACTGGTGTTGCAGGGGTAGGAGAAGAGAGCTCAATTAGAGATAACTTTTTACAATTCCAGGCTGCTTCTGAGAAAATTCCAAGATGGTAGCTTCCAAAAGCTGTTCTGATGTCATCAAACAACTGTTGATGAACATTTACTTTTAAGACAGTAGTAGTAATAGAGATAAACTAATTTTAACTTAACGGAAGTCATTTTCCTCAGAAAGAGAGAAACGTGATCGGTTTAACCAGACAACATTGTATGTCAAATCTAAGAACATAGTTAAATGCTACTGGAATCTGGGCTGAATATGTTAAAATATATCAGAAGTTATGTGTCGGGATTGCGCAGTCCCTTTATTTGGATAACTATTTTCAATATCGCCCTATATGCATTATACACTGTAGGTACAGGCAGAGCTGATTTAAAGCTTATAAATATTAAACCCACTTCCTGGGCTGCTTTTAAAGTAGCATTAAAGTTTTAGGAGCTTCTATACATATACTTAAGAAGCAAAGGAACTCAGCCATGCAACATCCTCTAAGAGCTCATATAAAGCTTTTCAAACAGTTTAAGATACCATGGGTCTGAATTAGAGAACAACAAAGAAAATGTGTTTACAAGAGAAAACCGTTCTATTATTGCATACAAACACATTTCAATATTGTAAATGCAATAAGAGAGTAATTATTATTATTATTTGGAATGTTCATTTTTATTAAAGTATTTTCCATATCTGTATCATTAAAAGTAAATGGAAACACAAAATAAACATGTACATAAATCATCTTTTAAGCTATATCCGTATACATCAAAAAATATCATTCATTATTAGACTTCTGCATTTGTTTTCGGGCGAACATGAAAACAAACTCAAAGGGTGTGTTTTCGTTGTTCAGCCTGAATACCGAAGAAACAAACATGGCGGCGGGAAAACGTACACGAAGACGAAGACACACAACATAAAGAATCTTCATGTTCGTCTTTGTTAATCTACTAATCTCCTTGGTCCCTTCCCCATCTAGCCTACCTTATCTATGCAGCATTGCAGGGGTTAGCGAGAATGGAAATCCATAGGTTCGCGCGAGGAATTAAAGGTATAAATTAAAAGTCTGTACGAGCGACTCTATTTTATTCGCCAGTTGCACTTCATTGGTTGATGGCAAAGGAGGCCCCTGCTGGCGACCAATAGAGTTGTACCGTGTTAACCCCGTATTAACCCCTTCTTAAAAAAACTGCAAAAAAACAAAGAAAAAACACGAAGAATGTACACGAATATTTGTCTTAACCAAAGATAGGAACGGGCGAATATTCGTAGAATACGAAGACTTCCATGCAGGTGCCATGAAAACCTCAAAAAAAAAAACAAAAAAGCTCCTGCTGGATAGTTTTTGTGCTGATATTGGTGCCAGTGGAAGTTTGGAACTCTTCAGCAGAGTATTGGAGACTTTTACGCACCATGCGCCTCAGCACTCCGTGACTCTGCTCTGTGACTTTACATGGTCTTCAGCTTTGTGGCTGAGTTGCTGTGTCCCTAAATGCTTCAACTTTCCAAAAATACCACTTACAGTTGACTGTGTAATATCTAGTAGGCATGACATTTCACAAACTGATTTATTGCAAAGGCGGCATCTTATCACAGTACCATGCTTGAATTCACAGAGCTCTTCAGCAAACAACCCATTTTTTTCACAGACTGCATGGCCAGGTGCTTAATTTTATATACCTGTGGTAATTGGTTTGATTGAAACACCTGAATTGAATAATTAAGAAGTGTGTCCTAATACGTTTGTCCACATAGTGTACATAACCTCTAACTTGGAGGTGGACAGCGTGTATGGACAGCGTGCTATAAGCTGCCCACTGGGCTAGGACTCTTGGAGTTTATGGGTTATAACCGCCTGCTGGGCTTTAGCTGGGCTTTGAAGTTTGTCAATGATGTTGCTGGGGAATTAATAAAGCTGTGGCCAATGCCACAAAAGTGGAGGATTGTTTTGGCCTGGGAATAGTGGGTCAAAGGCTCTAGGCCTAAGCAGTCAGGGAATAGCATTCCATTTTTTCTAAATAGAACTTACAAGAGAAAATGTATTATCCTAACCTCTGAGCCAATCATACCTTATAAAAGGCTTTCAGAGTATTGTTAACAGTATGAGTCATGTGTTCCATATTTTTTATATACATTAGAATCTCAGAATGATTCTGATAGAGGAGTTGTTGTTTTTTGTTCTGCTACCTAGCAATGGAGACTTTGACCTCCAAAAACAAATAACCTTTTAGAAAAGATACCCAAAATTTCCATTCTCATAGGCTGTTGCCTCACTCCATTGATCGGGCCCTCAACTCACAGTAAATGGAGAGGGACTGACGATAGAAGCAAGACTTTCCCTACCTGTCAGACCTTATTCAGGTCTTGTACGATGAATCTGAGCACCTGGATACAATGCCATTTCCTGGCACTCTGACCCAGGCAGTGAGTACCGTGACCTGTCACTGGCTGCAGTATGAGCCTTTCCTGAAAAAAAGATAAGTAAGTGTGTGTGTGTGTGTGTGTGACTTTGTGATTATGTGTATGTGACTGTGTGTATATGTGAATGTGAGTGACTGTGTATGCTAGAACAATTCTTTTTTTAAATAATCAGCCAGATTCATAATACAATAATTGCTGAATAAAAAAGGATCCTCATCCATTAATCACATTATATATATAAAAAACATAGGCCAATAATAATGATAATGTCCTTTTTCTTTATTTTCTAAAACTTTTTTGTTTGGTAAATTTAATTTGTGATTCAGTTAAAATTTTGGTCCAGGTTGAATTTGAGGTTTGATTCAACCAAAAAATTGCGATTCCCTTGGCCCTAGTTAACAGTTTTTGATATGTATTTGAACGAAGTTCTGGAATCATCCCAGTAAAGCATACTCTAGAGTTTGTGTACCAGAGTATGAAAAAATCTAAAAGCCAAAGGTTATTATTATGTTAAGGTGATGTGGCTTGGAAGATTCACTATACACCATTCCTATGTTACTCTTTTAAAATAAGTCAGCCACACAGAAATAAAGCCAAAGTTTAAGTACACAATAGTCTAAATTAATTTAGCGATAGTATGAATAGCGGTTTCTCAGTTTACATATTTTGTGTATAGAACCAAATGTAAATTAACTTTTGTAAACAATCCCACAAACATCTCAATGTAGCAACCCGGCACTTTCTCTCTTTTCTGAGGGAGTAGCTTAATGAGGAGCCAGGGTTAGCCATCCATGGAGGTGGGATTAGCCATCCTTGGGGCAGGGCTAGCCTAAAACAGTCTTAAGTGGGCAGAGAGAAGGAGGGGAAGTGGATTAGAGAGTGGGCATGGCAAAATATTTTTCCTCTGCCTGAAGAAAAGAAAAAGTGACCTGGAGACCTGGTTAGGCAGCTATTTACCTGAAGGCCCTGTGAGGTATGGTGACCAATTAGAGTCAACTAGATGGTTGTGTTATTGCATATACATAGACACACATCAAATCTACCATTTGACATTTTCAGGCATAGTATCAACATAAAACACAGCTCCAAATCCCATCACAAACCTAACCCTCAAGATGCCCTCCATCCATGTTGAATTTCTTGTTCCTCCTCCCCTAGGGCCTAATGTTAAAGAAGTACAGTTCTTTTCACATTACCTCTCTGTACACTGAAAACGATACATCAATATTCAAGTTAGGCATGTGGAAAGTACACCAGTGTAGTTGTGGGCCCAACCAGATGCTGGAACCCCCTTGATTGCAGCCCAGATCTGCATAAAAGAGGCTAGTCCATTGCTGAATTGGTTCTGACCAACCACTCCATGTATTTTGTGAGAATATCTGCAGGGGTAGATGGCACCTTCTGGCCTCAGTGGTAAGTAAAGCCACGTGCCCACCCCCCAGTAAGTAATATTAAAACCAGCACATTCACACCAACAAACTTATACAAACACACTCACATTAACACGCATTCACTCTAACACACAAGCATACACATTCAACCATACACACACACTTACAAACACACACTTGCACATACATACTCACACTTAAACATCCTCAATTCTCACACCTTTATTTGCCCTTACGATATCACCACTGCGTTCCCGCCTCTGTGAGTGGACCTGTTTAAAAAGAAATTATGACAGCTTGCATCTGCGTGCCTATATTTTTTCAGTGCATATCAATGCACAACATGCTCATTTTCCTGTGTTAAAATGGGCTTGCAGCTCATCACTAAAGCAATATTTTGACTATTTTTGCAGCTAGAGTGGCAACCATTATCAGAAGTGGTGGGTGGGACCTCAGAATCAGAAGTCTCTCAAGAAGAGACCTCTAAAGTTCCAGAAGCTCATATTACTTGACATCTGTTTTTTGGCCCAATATAATGTATCACCTTCTACTAACGACTCCATCATCTGTTGGACGGCTGTATCCATTTTCTTTATTAAGTTTTTGAAGACTAAATGCCAATGTGTCAGATTTAAACAAGTTTGAAATATAAACCAAGTATACCTTTTTTTAAGCAATAACATTTAATATAGCCAGCCAGGACATTTAATCATTTCCCCAATTTTGTCTTCATAAAAGAGTACATAAAGAATGACCATCAATCCAGGAACAACTTATGAGGTCATTAATCTTTTTGTCCCTTGGAGCTCAACTACAGGGAGACGTTTAATTTTATTTTATTATTTATTTATTTTGTTTAAGGAAATCTTTATAAGTCAAACAACAGTTCTGATGATAATATAGCAACTCATATTTTTATCATATAACGAAAATAGTTGCATTAATAAAATATATTAAAAGATATTACAGATCCCTAGCATTGTTGAGATGGTTGGCGTCTAAGCAGAATCTTCATAGGCTTCATAGAAATGCTTCTCTTGAGGATAAATATGCACTGGCAGCATAAAATTATATTGGATTTTGGTCTGTTTAGGTTTCAAGTGAGGGTTATTTATAGTAAGGACGTAAAAGCATTGGATCAACAATCAGATTGGTTTAGCAACGTAAATCAGAAACAAAACATATTCTAATTAGCAGACTCTACGTCCATGTCTCTTTATATAGCGTAACCCAAGAGCATTTAAAAAATCCAATAAATAACATTTTATGAAATCAAAATATCAATACAATGCATATCTTATTTTATGATAAATCCATATTCCTGTCCTTTTATTCATTTTGTGAGATATCAATATTGTAGTCACACAATAACAGGGATTACATAGAGGAGAGAAAGCAGCAGATTCCTGAGTTGTGTTATCTGGGGCACCAATTTCACATATACTCAGTTGGGGCATCAAGAGCTTACTTGAAGACCAGAAGGACAGTGGTGTGGAGGGGGTGGCAGGTAGTGCTGCCCTGGGTTAGGCCTAGGGCAGAGCGAAAAGGAAACTTATCACTGGCTCACATCATGGCTATGTAGGATTCTAGAACTTATGGTAAGGCCATTTACTGAAACTTTAAGGTATTTAGAACATGCAATGTAGTCCCAACCTCACCGCAAAGGAGAAAGTGGTGAATATACCCGTCATTTCCTTCTTGGTGTAGTATATATTCACTGATCTGAAATGTCTCTAGTAATATGGGTCATTCCCATTGCAAATTTGTTTTCAAAGCCATAACAGGCCAGAGGCAATCAACTGCAACTTTCCCAACGAGGTGAATCAGGTGGTGACTACGTGCTACCTGGATAAGAAATCACACAAAAAAAAAAATCCTCAACATCCTGCACGAGTCTGATGAGAAGTAGATTTTCTCCCCATTAATAAACACGTTTCAGGTCGGTTGCACTTGCTGTGTGTTTACACAGCTGTAAAAGGTTCTCAGCCGCACTCATCCTTGAAAATAAATCAACATATTGGCTGTTATCTCTGCTGAGAAAACACTTTTACTTTTATTTACTACAAAAAAAGAATACAAAAAAACAAGAACAAAACTTAGGGAAAAGCGCAAAAAAAAGTACAACTGAGTTACAAATAGATCCTCAGCGGTGTTTGCATCGGTTCTGCATCTGCTCAGAAGAAATTCAATCTTACAGCTCATATCTGTCTGTAGCCGTAAAGTTGCTGAGAAATATGTTATTTATTGCATTTGTTTTATAAGGCTCAGTTTTAAATGTACACTCCATGTATGCACATTAATGCATATGATAAGTTAAATTTAACTGCATACATGGTTTCTGTACAATCCATCTGGTCTGTTTCTCTGCCCCTCAGCTTTTTTGCTTTACATGAGATGCATTCATTTGAACCACGGGCCCCCAACTTCAGCAGCTAGTCTGTGACATCATTGCGCCCACACAACTGGTCTGTGGCTTCTTTGCCCCTAGCCCCCCTTCCAACATATGTAAACCCACTTAACACTTACTCACACTCCATCTCACCCTACTTACACAATTACACACCCATGCTCACACATACACAAGTAAACATCCACGAGCAAACACACACACTTACACATGCATGCTCACACACACACAAGTACATATAGCTGCTCCTGCAGCTTTCCCACAGTGTGCGAGCAGCCACGGTTTCACTGCAGGGTCACGTGACATCACGTGACCCCAATACCTTCCTGTCTTCCCGTGCTGGTTCAAAGAGCCTCTAGAGGCCCGGGCCCCTGTAGTTACACCAGTGGTCTCAGCTCCTGGTTTCATTGTAAAATTGGTTTCACAAAAATATGGCAGACCCTTCAAGACCCGCAGTTTCCTTAAGCATTAATATAAAGCGATGATGACGAACTAGAAGGGGCAAAATGCTCTTATCTGCTGTCAAATAGTATGCTTCTTTTTTTTATTCATGGGCATTTTTGGAACAATACGAGGACTTATTGGGAGTAGTTGTGTGGAATGCATTTCGTTAATAAAAGAAGGTCTCTCAAATTTCTACTTATAGATTTTAGATTTACAAAGATGAAGCTATGAAGAAAGATTACTCATGTGTCATATGAGACATTTTAAAAGCTGATGTCAAACCAGAGATTTATCTACTGAGTCATGTTCATTAATCCTTAAAAATGGCTTTTTTGAAACTAAAATGTCAGCAGACTTAACCTTTAGTTAGTTTAAAAGAGTGGTTTGATTAATTTAATATCTGATTAACAGAATGTCTCCAGGATGTCTGTGTTTTAAAAAACCAGTGCAAATGTTATCTGTACAAGGAGAACAATAAGAATTTTAGAGATTCTTAGCTGCTCTGCTTAGATCCATTTAACCTCATTTAGCCAAAATATTTCATTGCCGTTTTGACATTTGTAATATTTTCAATAATCTGCAATGCAGAACCCGCTGCTTTACAAAAGTCGCACACACAATTATTATTAAAACAAAGAAAACAGCACTAAAAGACAAAAAGATCAGCAATTATCTTATTATGTAATAATAATAAATCATTATTTTATATTAGACGCACCATATTGTGTTTTAAGGACTATAAGACAAGCTATACCATTATATATAAATTGAAATTTAAAAGGGAAGTATTGTGGGAAAATAAATGTGCAGAAAATAGCATTAAATGTTGTATAAAGTAATATATAATTTAGCATTAATGGTTTAATTTCATTTTGTTTCAATCATTTTCCTTTTTGTGTTGACCTGGAGGCTGCCATTGTAGGTAGTGATGTGATATTTTGTCTGACTTTCGTTTCTCAAGCACACCACTAAGCTGATTACCGTAGTGCTAATGAAGTTCTGCTTATCTGGTTAAATCCTTTTCTCCATATAGTTACATTAGTCAGACTATCGGTCTGTGTACTTAAGACTGAGCCATTCTGTTGTTTACCCACACAGCTACGGAGTCTTTGGAGTTTTTGTCTACTAGATTAGGCTAAAAAAAACAACCAAATACAAAACAAGCTATATGAAAACATTACTATATGTAAAAACTAGAATTGTTTTAAAAAAGGACACAGCACAATACTAGTAATACATAAATGTTGGGTGTTCCCGTCTAAATACAAACCTATTGTCAGGATCCACTCTCTGCTGCCTGAACCATGGCTGAATTATACTTCAGGCTAATACATCTGCTACCACTAGTGGCCACCCTCCACCCTCTGAAGTGATCTGAACCTGATTATCAGGTACAGCTGCCCCTTATGAATTGAGTGAAGCCCTGCCTTTAAAAGACCTGCCCTGCCCTTCAGTCAGGGCCTTGGCATTGAAGTTATAGGACTGCCTTTGCTCTGAGCCGCTACCTGAACCCGTGCCTGAGCCTGAACCCGTGCCTGAGCCTGAACCCGTGCCTGAGCCTGAACCCGTGCCTGAGCCTGAACCCGTGCCTGAGCCTGAACCCGTGCCTGAGCCTGAACCCGTGCCTGAGCCTGAACCCGTGCCTGAGCCTGAACCCGTGCCTGAGCCTGAGCCCTTTCCTGTACCCGTGCCTGAGCCGGTACTCGTGCATGATCCAGTACCCGAGCGTAAGTCCGTACCCGTGCATGAACCTGTACACGTGCCTGGCCCGGTAGTACTCCGTTCCTGTCCGCCCTGCCAGTGGGCCACCGTTCCCGTCCGCCCTGCCAGTGGGCCTCCGTTCCCGTCCGCCCTGCCAGTGGGCCTCCGTTCCCGTCCGCCCTGCCAGTGGGCCTCCGTTCCCGTCCGCCCTGCCAGTGGGCCTCCGTTCCCGTCCGCCCTGCCAGTGGGCCTCGTCTGTGCCTGTACCTGGACCCGTACCTGAACCTGCCTGTGGGCTTACCTGCCAGTGGGCCTGCACCCGAGCCTGTGCCTGTGCCTGAACCTGCCTGTGGGCTTACCTGCCAGTGGGCCCGCACCCGAGCCTGTACCTGCACCTGCACCCGAGCCTGAAACTGCCTGTGGGCTTACCTGCCAGTGGGCCCGCACCCGAGCCTGTACCTGTACCTGTGTCTGAACCTGCCTGTGGGCTTACCTGCCAGTGGGCCCGCACCCGAGCCTGTACCTGTGCCTGAACCTGCCTGTGGGCTTACCTGCCAGTGGGCCCGCGCCCGAGCCTGTACCTGTACCTGCACCCGAGCCTGTACCTGTACCTGCACCCGAGCCTGTACCTGCACCCGAGCCTGTACCTGCCTCAGCTCCCGTCTCTCTGCCTCAACTCCCGAGCCTGCACCTGCCTCAGCTCCCGTCTCTCTGCTTCAGCTCTCGAGCCTGTACCTGCCTCAGCTCCCGTCTCTCTGCCTCAGCTCCCGAGCCTGTACCTGCCTCAGCTCCCGTCTCTCTGCCTCAGCTCCCGAGCCTGTACCTGCCTCAGCTCCTGTCTCTCGTCCTATCCAGTCCTGCTACTCTGTCTGTACCTATCTCAGTGTCACCATGCATAAAGGGGTACAGACAGAGTTCCCCGTATCCCCTGCACATGGACTCCTACCCGACCTGCTCGCCCTAGTCCTGACACCTATCAATTTAAGCAGCTGCCTTACGCAACAGACAGACCAGATCTCAAGGGATAGGCAAAGTGTCTGTAGAAGGACGCCAGTGTCTGTGGCAAGGTTTGTGAAGGTCTATAGAACATCATTAAATTGTCCACCACAGACCCCAGTAAATGTCCACCATGAGAAATATTGGTGCCTACTCCGGCAGACGTCTCTGTATTCAGAGGACAGTCTCCTAATTGAGATGTCTGTCCTTGGTTACTACTTGCCCCTTGAATTGTCCTTGAAACCCTGTAAAACCATTCTTGCTTCAAATTCTTTAAGTATTAGTACCATTCAACCAACTGGGAACATGGAAAATACTTGGGAGATTCCTTGGTGTTGGCTGCCTGCGGCTTTATACACGGAGTGGGCTAGTCCCCGTTACACCTTCGGGGGATGAAGAGTGAACATGACTGTTTCCCTTCCTGGTGATCGAAGATATTAATTCAGCATTAAATCCAGCAATGAGAATCTTCAAAAAAAAAAATATATATATTATTAAAAATCAACAACTAATAATATAAAGATTTTAAGGGGAATTACTTTTATTTGTGCACAGCTTACGCATTCGCAAATTATTTTCTGTCACATTTTTTATTACTAATTTGAATTGTTCTGATACAGAAATACCCCATTAACTCCTAATGGACAAATAAAGAATTCTGACAGTTGCTACTTTGATCACAGAAAATACCACAAAGTTTTTCTTTTATTAGATTAATGTTTTTTGGAAATGCAATAGGTATGCACTAACCAGTTTGAAACTTGGAAGTACTCTTTAAGCTAGTAGAGTCACAGTACTCCAATTTTCTCACACTCTTTCACAGTACACTCTCTAAATAGCCATAACATTTTGATTTGATGCTCAGTAAATCTGGCAATTCTATTAAAACAGAAGACAGATTTCATTACACTTTATGTCTGGTGTACTGAAGAACTAGTCGGGTACTGAAAAAATATATTGTCAACGAAAAAACTGGTAAAATAGATGAAAGAACCATTTGGTCTGCATTATCATTTGCTTCACTATCCATTATTTTAAGTTTTGAGTAATTTTTTTAAATTAAATGCTGCTTGACCACCTTGCTTCCACCCATTTTGATCTCACAGGTGCCCTGAGTTGACATATTCATTCAGACGAACCATGCTTGCAAGCACACTTTCGGGACACCTGTATTGGGGTGTGTGGCAAGTGGTGAGAAGGGCAGTTTTAATGCCAGAAGTTTGGCAAGGCCAAAGCATGGCCACTAACCTCGAGGTGGCCAAGAGGCAGCCTATACAGCCCCCCACTCATTTTGCAATCCCCGTGAGGTCAGAGGATCAACCCTAACTGGCCCATCATTTAGCTTCTGGCGACAGGTAGACAATGTCCAAAAATGATGACTGTCCCATTAAGAAAATGGACTGTTGGGACATATGCCTCAACTCTGTTGGCAACAAGATGGCAACAGGATGCACACGTGGCTTTGAGACACTGAAGATGCTAAGGACTGTGCCATGGAAATAATGGGGGGGGGTTTATTTTAACAAATTAAACATCATTTAACCTTCCTTAAAATAGCCAGTTTTTCAAATCTTAAGAAAATGGTTAGACAATCTTTATTTCTATGAAAAGGGAAAAGTTGTAATTCCTCTGAAAAGAACAGCGATTATCACTGAGATCATAGAAATGAAAAAAAACAGTACATTAGTTTATGCACTTTGTACATTTTCTGACTGGTTGTATAACTGATGTGCTGCACTTACTATAAAAATTGAAATGATTTGATAGGTAATTAGGGTTGTTATGGATTTCTAATCAATAACACACTGTGTGATTAAGCATTTTGACACCTGGAATGGATCCAAAACCATTCAAAGTAACGGCCTTAAATGAAAACACATTTTCACAAAACATTTTATATTAGTATTATTATTATTTTATATTAGAATTATTTGGAAAGATGACAAATCAGGTAAAGGAAAACCCCAGTCCTAATTTCACATAAAAGATATACCGTATTGGCTCAAATATAGGCCGCACCCGATTATAGTTTACACCCTAAAAGTTTGGTGCTATTTTAAAGAAAAATTTATTTTTAAAGAACAAAAACACATCTGCGTGATGCGCTTAGGCAACCTGCGCTGCCGGCACTTCCACCGGGGCTTCTGTGATGGAGCACCAGCGTGACCAACCAACCTTCCGGTGCTCCACCATAGAAGCCCCGGGGGGTTGGGCAATACAAATTGCGCATCTCTATGCTAAACCCCAATTATAGGCTGCACCCCCACTTTCAAGACTTTTCCACTTGCGTATTTACTACAGTGTTTGTATTCACAACACTACTACAGTGTTTTTTGATTATTGCATTTAACCACTTCTTCTGTATGTCTACCATGTAATATTGTGTGTACTGAGGAGGTGGGCTTTTGAGAAAAGTATTTAGTTTAAGTTACTTTTACTATTTGGTTTGGAATTTATGGGAAAATAACTGGGGTAAAATTCTGTTTGTTACAATAATAGCTTAACTCTTCCCATGATTTATTTTTTAGATTTCTCTACTTAAAGTATAGGCTGTTTCTAAGGTTGTGACTTAAATGTAACTTTAGCAAAAATATGAAATATGGCCCAGGAAAAAAAAGTGTCCCGAATCCCGAAACTGAAGGGGTAAAACCCCATCAGTGCATTTATAAGACACTGTACTGAGCCTCTAGAAGCCAAGTAATGTAAGGGTGTAATGTAAAACAGGTACTATACAGGGTGTCCCATAAGTCTGGAACCGTAGGCCTTTGTTGATGTTTTTATTTTTTACAGGTAGGAACTAGTTCAAGTTATTTTGATGGTAGGGACCCACAGTCAGCGTTGAAGTTGCTGAAGAGCTTAATAGGCCGCATTCAGACCACCTATCAATTACACCCATAACTGTGTTTTAAAGCTGAGGTGGATGTGATCATATGTGTTCTAGCATATTTGAGGAATCATGTTCACCTGTGTATGCGACACAACAGCGGACACTTCTGGTTTTCCCTATGGTTCCAAACTAACAAGGAGGGAAAGTAGAGCTAAATGGCCATACCTGGGAACTGGAGATTGCCAGGTGAGCCCTGCTCCTCCGGTTCTCCGGGTCAAGACCCGAATCCTCCGGGTCACGGGAGCGGGGTCTTGACACGCCCCACTCCCACCCATTTTTTCCTTTACATGGGGGTGTTTCCCCCCGACGCCCCCAATGTCAGCGGGACCGCCCACCGACGTCAGTGTGCAGTCCTGCCCGCATCCCGGTAGGGAAGGCTCCGGGTAGCCGGAGCCAAGAAGTTCCCAGGTATGCAAATGGCCCAGTTATAAAATGTAAAAAGTAGTCCAAAACACATCTGTCAGAGAACATGCTCCATTCATGCATTTTCCCGGAGAACATTTTCTATTCATGGTAAAAAGAGACAAATGGAGAGGCTACAATCCCATGTAATTTTTAAATAATTGATCCCATACGTAGCTGAGTGCTGCAGCGCCAAAAGGACCCAGTCCAGGTCCCAAATTGTAACACAAAAACAAATGGTTACGCCAGCAAATCACACAGGGATATCCGAAAATGTACAAAAATAGATTTCTTAAACGTCCGTGGACAGTAAAATCAAGAAGAGCAACAGAACAAAAACATGAACAAAAGTCTAAAACGCTTAACGCGTTTCTCACAAACTTAGGTTGCTTATGACTGGCGCAACTGTTAGTTTTCAGAAATCCGATGCAGTTTTTACAGCAATGGACAGAAACCTTAAAAGTCACATAAACTTTAAACTTTCTGGAAATAGAATGCCTTGTTGTCCATAACCCTAAGAAGCAACTCCGATGATGACAATACTTTTGTAGGTGATTATAAACTTGGCTAGATATTTCCAGATGCAGATGAAAGTTCCATGTTAACACAGTAAGTAAAGAGAAGGTAGGATAAAAGCATATATCTAATATCATAATGGGATTCAGGCAGACAACGTAATCTGCAGGCAAACAACATGATTACTTTGAACGAGGTGCCTAATAGGACCTCCTGGGATCGTATTTATCTGATAAGTCATATAATAGTAAGATCACCAAATCACAGAACATCCCTAAAACAAACCCAATCCATCCCACTGGAACCCATTAAGCATCCAGCATGCTAATCTACCTCATTCCCAATTAGTTTTAAAACAAAGGGCGATTAGCAATTGTGTGTTAATTACAATGCATGGCTAAGCAATATCCTTTGGTCCTGTTGTGTGGAATTAGTTTCTCTTCCCTCCCTACGTTGAAAAGCTTTCAAAGGAATAATTTTGTGATGGCTTGTATATTACAAATATAGAACGGTTGTTTTATATACTAGAATTCTGCCGTGTATACTAATTATTACATATACCTTACATTATATGGCTTCCTTCCGTGGTTTTTTGGCAGGGATGGATGGTACAATAAAGAAGGTTAATGGTTTTCCTATTTGATCTCCCCTTTCTCTGTCCTCTCTATCGTAAATCTGTTTATTTCATTAACGTATTCCATCCTCGTATCGCATGTCCACCTTTCCAGAAGAGATGGACTTCTCTATGGTGGCATAGTAAAGACCTCTACTTCTTTAATAGTTTTTTTCCTTACTTAAAGTCTGACATGTGTCAGTTGATATACTGTATTATCTGGGTATTTTGACTCATTAGATCCAACATAGGATCACAAGGGACCACTGAACAAAGATGCCAAAGGTGGCACTAACCAATGCTTCTTTACATACTGCACCAGGATAGAGGATTCAAGGAAACTCCAGTTCTCCTATTCTATCTGATTAGCTGGCATGCATGGACTGATTCATCAAGCCCACTGGGACAGTCCACCAATGAGTATAATACTTAGTATAATTTAGTTTTTGCTGGAATTGGCATCTTCTGTTTAACTATATTATTTTGTCAAAGTACCTAAATGTTACTGACAACTCCCGTGCTTTTAAGCAGCTACCTAACCTGAGCGGACTTTTCTGTTTTGCTGAATTATAGTACCATCTTGTATTAAGACTACTTTTTATAGGGATTCCCAGTATGCAGAGGTATTATGACTAATACAGCATTTTTAAAATAATATTCCAGGTAGTAGCTTGATATTACATTATTCTAGTGTACAAAAACCTCAACAAAGTTATTATGGTACAGCCATTATATAAAAATATTAATTATTCAATTTTTGGATGACCAACGAGTGTACAATGGAGCAAATAGGCATGTTAGGCCGAACAGTTGCACCAAATACTATCAAAGGAACAAATAATCCTGATAAATGGAGAAGAAAGCCCTTATTAGCGCAGGCAGCGTGAAGATCATACAGAACCGTTATCCATCATGAGGCGGGGCAGGCCTCATTTGTATGCACAAGAGACAGAGCTCTGCGCCAAGAGGACACAATGCAAAAGCAAAATTAATTCCATAGCTTCTATTCTTCTGAAACTAATTGTTACTGATGCCCTCCTTTGTTCTCTTAAGTCCCTCTGTTCAGATTTTCGTGCTGTAATTGGCTTTTTTTATTTTTTCTTTATAGTGTTGGAAGCTGATGCAGAATATTCAGTTAGGGGATATTCCACTGTTAAATTATTTATATAACAATTTATAGCAAAAACTCCCATGCAAATTCATCCCCTTTAAAGTTATAACGTACATTGGAGAACATAAGAACAAAATGATCTTGGGAAAATTAGCCACCGTATATTTTATTGTAGTTTCATTTTAAATAAAGTAAGCCACGTGCACTAAGAACGAAATATAAAATATCATTACGAAATAAAATCTGAATGCATATCACTGGTGTAAAAACGAATAGCATATTTCAAAGTGGTTCTATAGTGGTGGCTTAGGAAAATATACTATAGCATGCCGTGTAAACCAAGTGAGGATAAAAAACAATAGGTATTATTTCTGGCAATAAAAGTATATTTTTTATGAAGCAAATTTTACTAATGTAATAGAGATATTCAGGGCTCACTTGTGAGACTAAGCAATGCCAAACCAATTACCTGAAAGTTGGGGCTTATTCCAACAGTGGCAAATTTGATTACATTTTAGGGAAAAAAGACTTCATTGTCTATCCCAGCCAGACAATAACACTGGGTGAGTAGAGGTGCTTCATGATGGTGTTCTGAGTATTTTTTATTTACTTTTGAATGATGTGTTGGAACCAAAGAAATGCATGCATCCTCTTTGGAGATTGTTTGTAAGAGATCTGTCTTTATTCACACACAAATACATTTAGTTGTACTGGCCAGTTGGTGTTCATAAGGTCTCAGGATTTGTTAGACATCGGGTACATCAGAGTTGCCTTGTTGCAAGAGAAAGAAAGCAACAAACGAGGATATGCATAGAGGCATCAGTCAATTGCTGGTGTAAGATTGTCTGTTAGCAGGCATAGCCTGTCTTGGGACATCTGACCATTACACCAATCGCATTCTAAATACATAGACATTAATATGTAGTTGTCCCCCCTTTGCAGCTATAACAGCTTCCATTCTTCTGGGAAGGCTTTCTACAATATTTCGGTGTGTTACTGTGGGAATTCTTCCCCATTCATCCATTAGAGCATTTGTGACGTTGGGCACTGATGTTGGACGAGAAGACCTGACTCGCAATCTCCATTCCACTTTATCCTAAAGGTGTTCCATGGGGTTGAGGTCACGGCTCTGTGCAGGCCAGTCAAGTTCTTCTACACCAAACTCATCCAACCATTTCTTTACTGTGAAACAAATTTGTCAATAATTTATAATTAGTCATAGCCAGGGCCAAGATTTCATCTCAGAAGCTCTAGTATATTAGCATCCCCCCCAACTGTGCCGCTTTGCTGGAGACAATAACAATTTTGCCGCTCTATCACGCTGTCCCACCGAGCTCTACTTCTGTCTAAAATGAAAAGTCTACTTTTATCTAACCTCTCATGACCTAAGCGCACATAAGGGTTGAGTCCAGATCGACAGTCCTATTATCTGTGATCAATTAATGTGCGCACAAGTACATGTATGTAGACTTTCACAAATACATGTTAGATGGGCATTGAAGCTTATAGACATTTTTTTACATAAATCACCACCATCCATTATATCTAGTCTGTCCTAAAAATATCAAGGTTTATTTAGAGCTTTGCCTTGCTTTTAAAATCACGTGCCAGTGAAGTATATTTTATGAAGTAAGGATTGTAAATTTTTTGTTTAAATTTGGTAAAATCATGTATGTATGCAGATTGAGTCTGTAGGAGGCTTAAATTTGGATGGCTTATTTTCTAATAGATTTTGGGCAATACATTGGTCTATTTTGTGTCATTATGGACATTACCGCACTGTATCCCTGCAAAGATTATTTTAATTCACATTTCGTTGAGACTGGTTTATTCTCTTAACATAAAAAGGCTCATTTTTCCATTCATCTGCATGTGTTCGGGCAGTTAAAACTCAATTAAGATGTTAGTTCAAAGGCTTGCATTGCTTCTGTAGATAGAGATTATCCTTTCTAAATGTGGTGATTGTACATTGCCGTGCTCAGTTTCTGTGACCCATCTGCTAATAGAAACAGGGTATTGTCACTGCACAGAAAATGTTGATTAATAAAAAGTAAATACGCGAATAAGAACAGATGTGCCAGGTGATTTAGATGTGTCTATCAGTTGTTAGCATTCAGATATACAGTATGTACTTTAATCATGCTTATTTTTTTTTATTATTATTATTTGTTATAGTATGTCTGCATAATTCATGTGGGTGTGATTAATAAAATAATTATGCAATACGTTGTTCTCAGATACAGAAAATGTATAGGCCATGTTCTTCTTCTAGACCTCCACAATCTTCCAGGGAAAACTCTACTCTTCCACTAAAGCAGGAAGAATGTATTACTACGTGTGGATAACCAATACCTCTATGCTTCACTGATCACTCAGTAATTATTAGCTCCTTTTAACCAGCTTAATTATGAATTATGAATCCTTGTTTGCTCATACCTATAGAGTTACTCTGGAGAAGAGACTTATAAGCCTCTAGTCCTCAATAAATCAAGCACAGATCTTCAAGAAACTCTCGTGTTAAGCAGTTTAATCAGCATCATGTGAGGTTAATTCAATAAACACAGGTGAGTTAAACATTTTCACTCATCCAGGTAAGTTGGCATTATGTAGGGCAAGCCACGGCGAGCTTCTCTTGCGTAATATATACATTTTGTGGGGGACAGATCACTTAATTAACCATTTGCTCTTGTTGCGGGTGAAGTCACTGGGATTATTGCTTTATATTGTAATATGAATAGTGATGTTCAGTTTATCTACTAATTGGTATATTGGTGAATAAACGTCTCAGTATAATAAGATCTCTGGGCGTTGAGGACTAACTCATAGTAAGATTGTTGGTGAAATTTTCTATTTGAATTGACCCTGCCCCACATATTCGTAACAAGTATTTTCGGCGCTGTGGTTAGATGCATAACATGCACCAATGCTTTACTAAGATCTCTTATGTGACCTTTCTACTGCTACTTATATAATTAAAAAATGTGTATATAATTTACGTAATTTAAACTATAAAGACATGTTCTGCAGTTTCTATACCCGTTATGATTATTGGGGCTGGGATACACTTACATTCTTGTGAATAAGAAAATACACCCTTTCTGAATTCAATGATTTTAAGTATATGGGCAAAATAACAATCATCTGTTCCTTAGCAGGTCTAAAAATTAGGCAAATAAAACCTCAGATGAAGAACAACACATGACATATTTCACCATGTCATGATTAATTCAATAAAGCCAAAATGGAGAAGCCATGTGTGAAAAACTGAGTAAACCTTATCATTCTATAGCTTGTATAACCACCTTTACCAGCAATAACTTTGAAGTAATCTTTTCTGTATGACTTTATCAGTCTCTCACATTATTGTGGAGAAATTTTGGCCCACTCTTCTTTATGATGTCATCAGACTCTGAGATGTAACTTTTGGGTATTTCGCAATTTCTCTGAGCATTTCACGGTCTAACCTTGGGGTGAATTTGCTGGAATCTCCACTCTTGAGAAGATTGGCAACTGTCTTAAATGTTTTCCACTTCTGAATAATCTTCCTCACTGTAGAATGATGGACTTTAAATTGTTTGGAAATGTCCTTATAACCCTTCCCAGATTGATGGGCAGCAACATTAACTTCTCCAAGATCATTGCTGATGTCTTTCCTCCTTGGCATTGTGTTAACACACACCTGAATGCTCCAGACCAGCAAACTGCTAAAACGTTTATAGAGGTAGTCACACTTGCTGATGATCAATTAATCAAGGGCATTTTATTAGTAGCAGAAGTCTGCTACTTAGCATCTTAATTCCTATGGAAGCAATAAGGGTGTACATAGTTTTACTCACATGGCTTCTCAATTTTGGCTTTATATGTGTTGAATAAGTCATGGCACGATGTAATATGTCATGTGATGTTGTTCACCTGGGGTTGTATTTACCTGATTTTTAGACCTGGAGCATATGATTCCTATATGTCCTGATACGTAAAACCATAGAATTCAAAGAGGGTGTACGTTCTTTTTAATATGACTGTATACCCACAAAACATTCTGAGCTCCTAAAAAAGAAGGACATCATGGTGGTGGGCAGAGGAGCAGATGAATGTGGCAAAAATGTTTTAACAACTGAAAAGTTCTGAAAAATATGATGTGGACCTCAATTTTATACAGATCTCTTTTCTGAGATATACTTCAGTTTCGTTCCTACCTCCCCATTGTAGCCTTTGACATGGGACCCTTTGGATGTAAACTTATCGTTCACATATAACTGCCAAAGGCACATTTTAACAAATCATTAATTTCATTAACTGGCATACACAATGTACTGTATTCTGGTTTTGGTAAGAATCACTGGCTACTTGAAAAAGGATGATAATCATCATGGACCCATTGGTTAATTTTTGTTTCTTATGCTCAGAGCCCTGGTGATGTTTTTTCTGCTAAATTTAATAAAAAATAAATTTTGCTCTGGCTAAGTCTTACCTCAATGTTAAAGCGAGCAGTGTTATCGTCATGCACAGAAAAATGTATACATCTGACTTCATTCTTGTATAACACAAAAACATATGGAACATTTACTTCTTGAGGACTGAGCCATTGTTTCCATTAATTTGTATTTTGTATGTTTATCAATGATGAGATATCATTCAACAAAGGAAATAAAGCAGTCTGCCTATTGACCAAACCCATAGAATGAAATGTGTCAGGGGCTGATATAGTTTGTGTTTCTTTCCAGAAATATATTACATTGAAATGCTGACAGCTCTTATTATAACATCACTGTGATGCCTTCTATGTCTTTGTCGTGTCATTTAGTTGGCTCTGCTTATGGTCATTATCTGACGGCTCGCATGTACATGTTACACATATCTAGGTAACAACAATATTTTTGCAGATGTTATGTACAGTGCAATGAGACAAGGAAAATAGGTCTCATGAACCAAGCAATAGGTCCTTGGGACAACAACTACATATAATCCCATTCACTGTGAGGTTCACAACATTATCTCACAATAGAAGGAAGCGGGTCCACTGGAAAAGCAATATAATTTACTGGAATAATATTGTTAGTCTTTGGACAATCAGTGGCATTTATTGGAATAACACTATAGCCTCTGGTTCAGGTATGTCCCATAAGACATTCCAGTTTATGTCAGATGTCATAGTTCTGATTTAAGGAATGAACATGTGCTAAAATACATTTATCAATAAAGGTCTTTTAAATTAATATGAACCATTACATTTTTTGTTGGCACTCGGACACTTTCAGCACAAGTAGCAAATTCATCACTGTCCTTCTGCTGAATCACATTAGTTATGTCACTTTCTAAAAGTGTTTTAATACTATTAAAAGATGCAAGGATGGTTTGAGAGCCCTTGGAACAAATCAGATACTGTTGGGAAGTGATGTTTAATAATTAAACTGGTGCAAAAGCATTCACCTCTGTTATTGGGGATTTATATTCACTTTGTCATTGGACGCTGGTGAACACATTAGTGCTAGGTAAGCTTATTGTATGACAGCTTGTTGAATATTGTACAATGCCAAGACCGCTGTTATTAGTTTATGTATTAGGCAGGGTTATTTACAATGTAATTTTGACTGCATTTCTATTTAAATAATCCAGTCTTGCATTGAATTAGTAAACACATTTTTTGAGCAATCTGCGGGTTAAGAACACATTCTCTAGAGTGGCTTAGCAGCTTCAAGAAGTATTTTTTTAGTTTGAAGAAGCCGAGTTATTTTTACTCAAGTTTTCAGCTTGCTGGCAATTTGTGGCTTTCAGACAGCTGTGAGGCACATCTGTCATAGCTTTGCCCTAGAGCCAAGGAAAAAGAGAAGTCATGAAGTTTAATTAAATTTTCCTTGGTATAAACACATGCATTCAAAAATATGTGTCTGAGGTCAAAGAAAACCTGATTGATGGATAGATAATGGTTGATTTCCATGATTTTCCCAAGTACCAGTGCAGTAAAGTGGACTTACCAATAACAAAAGTTATGGTCGGTAAAGGTGATGGAAAACCCTTCCACTTAAAATTAAGGGGCTAGTAGAAGAATTGCTAAACATTAATCTACAAACACCAGACAAGCCAGAAGGCTTGTTTTTTCCCTCAGAAATTTCATGGTGCTGCCACAACCACAAGGGGTTCTGGGCAGGCGCATGCAAACAAGGTCAACAACGACTTGACATAGTAAACACCACAAACTTGGCTTTAATACCACTACTTTAACAGATACAAATTTTATTATAAACAATCATGTTCACAGCGGCTAAACTCATGGTATGCTATTATCACAATTGTTAGTCAGAAAGCCATATTGTTCAGACTAATTTCTAAAAATAGAATAAGTTACCAAAGAAGTTGCTTCTAAAACTACAGTCCAGAGATGGTGTCCATGTTGATCATCCAGGAATCCAAATATATTCAGAGGAATATTTTCTTTGAGCTATTAGACACTATACATAATTTAAGCTTTAATAATTGAGAGCTGTGACACACTGAGAGGCATTGCTGGTGAACGAGGATGCAGAAGAGCCCCAAAAATCCAAGAAAGTATGCTGCATAATTAATAGGACAAATGATATAGTTTTTAGACATGTGCAAATAGGCCAAAACTGATTAGGAGATTTTTTTTGATTTGTTTTTGGGCAACAAATTTTGTTCCCTGCCCATTAGGTCCGGCGAAAATTCTGGGCCATTTTTAGTTCGGAAATTAAATTAGTTGCCTGGTACTCTTATTTACACTCTCACTGTAACGTGATGTTCAGGTAAGGAACCCAGTATCCAGAGATTGCAACGCAGGCACAGGTAACACACACAATCCAAATAGAATGGTCAGGCAAGCCGAGTCAGGAATGGAAAAAGCAGCATATCAGGAACAAGCAAAAATCAGCAACAAAGTGTTTGTAGGGTAACTACTGCAAGAGTAGAAGCTCAGCCAAAACAACAACAGAGCACTGACTGAAAGTCCGTGACCCCAATGTCACGCTCTCTAAATCTTTCCCTAGCTTCTCTGCCGACCACTTGAGCTTCTGCATCTTCATCTTCTATCTTCTACCCTCTCATTTTCTCTTCTCTATTCTATCCTTAATCTGGTATCTTCTTTCTTCGTCTGCATCTCTGCGGACATAACCTGGCAGCTTCCACCAAAATGGCAGCCAACTGAGTTCAATATGGCGGCGCGTGTGGTGATGTCCTCTCCCTTGATTGGAGGAACCGAGGGCAATATGGTGCCACTCCTCTAATCAGGGAAGGGACTGTCACTGAAAGCGCCGCTATATTCACCTAAGGTGAACTAAGAGCAATACGGTGGCACTTGTGGTGAAGTCATCTCCCAGAACCTTCAGTCAGAGGAGAAGACGTCACTGTAGGCACGGTCATTTTGCCCTCACGTGAACTAAGGGCAATGTGCTTGCAGTGACATCCTCTTCCACCCATTGGAGGATCGGGAGAGGATGTTACCGCATGGGCCTCCATTTTGTCCGAAGTTGCTGGGTTATGCGGACAAAGTAAGAAAATGCCAGATTATAGATTGAAGATAGAATAGAGAAGGGAGAAGATGAAGATGCGGAAGAAGTTGCAGAAGTGAAAGTGTTCGGCAGAGAAGGTAGGGCAACATTTAGAGAGCGTGAGTGAACGACGATAAAGAGAGTGTTAGAGAAAGAGAGAGTCTGAGTGAATGTGGACCCAAGAATGTCAGATGAAAAATCTGAGCTTTTTGCTTTGTTTTCATCTGATTCATGGGGTGTCTGGCCTTGTTTTCGGGACTTCATACACACCACCGCATTTACCAAAATTTGGTAAATTTGAAATATATAGAATCCAAATGCACAAGTCTAATATTATTTTTCTAGTTAGCAAATTTGTTCCAGTCAGCATTGGGAAAATAGTTTGCTCAACAAAGACTCTGCAGATGAAAGCTGTCAAGTGCCCTTTGGTGCTGTGGTGACAAAGTCATCTACTGAAACCTAGGCTTGTTTCTGTTCACAGGTTACCACTTTAAATGTATGCTTTAAACTCTAGGCTTCCAGGATAGATTACTTCTCATAACCAATTTATGTCAGGAGGTGGTGCTGTCACATGTTATATTAAAAGACAAGGTAGCAAAAGAAACAGAAATATATAGTTTACACGGTTATTAGGAAATACATTTTAAAAACTGTTATTTTATTTTAACTACGGTTATTACTAACATTCAGAAAAGAATAAGGATCATGTGTTTATAATGTATAATATATATTTAATAACAGACTAACATACACATATCACTATGTATTATATGTTTTACTGAATATTACATTGACTTTAACACTGTTTTCAATGCTAATATATGATTATTTACCATGTATTCATTTGATAAATAACTCTTTCATTTTTACGAGACAAAGAAAGCATGTAAGCAATATTTCAATAATAATTAAAAAACATTGATCTCTTTAAAAAAAACAGAATAAATGCAGCTTTAACTGTAGGCTGATGACCTCCATCTTTATAAATGCAAGTATAAAACTTATATGGGATCAAGAATAATAAAGCAGAAAGATATACTGTATCTGCCTTCTGGATTATGAGACTCATGGAGATTCTGTTCATGAGCTGGCTAGCACACGAACGGTTTATTTTGTAATTTTACATGAACGGCCTAAGGGTGGATTTTTGACAGTTCTACATTCCACCAAACATTCCATGAATCAGAGTATCCATGCAGATTGGATTAGTTCACATCAAACAGATTAGAATAAGTGTGTGTTCGCGATAAGGAAATGCTGCTTCTCACTGGAAATTACATTAAGAAGCTGAGTTGGGCAGAGAGCTTCCAAAAGAGGGTCTTTTGGAATACAGTAGGTGTCTTTTTGAACTCTACATTTAACATGCCTTAGGGACAGAGCAACTAAAGGACAAGATAGCGGTGTATAGTATGAGTTGCTCTGTGCCAGTTACAGTTCAGATATGTGCTGAAATGCACCTATGCATCTTCAACTGATATAAACTGATATTTGTTCTATATGTACTGATCCATTAGAAATGCACCTCCTTATACTTCCCAAGTGTCCAATTATTAGTTGGACAGTCCTGCTTTAAATGCAGTCCCAGTTAGCAGACCCAATGTCCCATTTTTGCAGTGGGGATTATGGGTCTGTTGGGGAAATCCTCTCGTCTTGCCTGACCTGCCTATGGAGCTGTAAACTGTATGGAGGTCATTGTTCTTTTACCCATTTCTCTGTCATGGCCCACCCTTAAAAACGTCATCACATGTATTGCCTCTTAAAGCTGTTTTAAGAATGTCACTTTACACATTTTGTAACTCAAGGGTATTAATATTGACCTTTCGGGGCATCCTGTAAAATCATTTGTTTGATTAATGGATACCAAAGACAATGTAATATATATATAGAGAGAGAGCCCTTTACCGTAGACACCATGCACCTTGCCAAAGGTAAGAGATAAGCACAAAAGGCGGGATAGAAAAGAGAGATAAAGAGAAGGAGGAAGAGAGATAATGACATAGGGGAGAAATGCATACATACATATACATACATACACATACTGTGTCTTACATAAAAATGAATACAACCACGCTATAAGAAAATCGATCATATAAATTACTAACATTCTTTCTCACTTGTAACAATTTCAAAATGGGCGATCAAACTTTTTTGTTGCATTATCTGGACAATTCAAATTCTAGATTTTTATTTTCTTTTGCCTTTGGAATTGGAACACAAGGTATCCATGGTATTAAGTAATGGATAATTATGAAGGGGATGCAGCTGTTGGCGTCACGCTTCACACCACCCACTCGAGAATAAATCCTTTATCACTCCATTCTTGACAATCAGTGGCTGCTTTGATAAATGAAGGTATGTATCATAAGACATTTCCTTCCACATTTCAGAGGGCAGAAACCCACTAGGGATCAGTTAGGAAATAATGAAATATTTTCATTTTTTAATTACTGGACAATATTTCAATAAAAAAAAATTAGGGTACTGAAATATGTATTTTGCCTATTATGTCTAAAAGACAACCTATCTAGTGAAGACATCAACCTGCTCCAGTAGAGGTAGACAAGCTGGATATGGCATGAGGAATGAGCCAATCTACTCTCTGGCGCCTGACCCGCTTCCTCAGTTTGGGAAAACAATGGGGAGTGTATATAGACTAAAAGCTTAAAGATTGACATGGTTATATCACACAAAGATAGGAGGCTCAGTTGCAAGTAATAACCACAATTTCCCATTTTTAAGGACACTTGGAGAATATTGCAGATGCTATATACTGTATATGTTCAGTACTTAAAAGGTATTGCGTTTTTTTGTTTAAATTTAAATAAATAACATATTATAAACAAGTACCTATTATAATCTACGTGGCGTATTACATATACTGCAGTTTTTATAGCCTACATCTATGTGATTTTCTCTGTGAATATCATCTCTGCAGTATGATTATACCAGGCGCACAGTTATATTAAACTGATAATATGAAGTCCCACTGTATTCTAAAACGAGACATAATGTAGATATGTTAATCCCCCAGAGATGACTGTTATATTGGTTAGACTTTCCAATCTAGATTAATGAAGCAGTCAATAAAGCCGTTGGAAAAGGTTCCCCAGTCCCCATTTTTCCCCATATAGACTAGTTATCAAGCAGAGAAAGCGAACAATGTAATAATTGGAGAGATGTTTCCCAATAGATTCTCGGCATTAAAAAGCGCAACTGGAGAACTGCATTCTCCCCTTAATGGAAATTGAATTGAAAGGTTCAGATACGCTATGAAGGGTTAGGAGACAATGATGTAGATTAAAACATCAGGGGAAATAACATTTTATTAAATAAACTGTATTAGAGACTGTAACATATACAAGCATGACTGTAACAGTCCACAAGCATGTTTGGCTTCATAACAGTAGCTAAGCTGGAGAAAGAGTTAAACTTTAAATATTTCACACCAAAAAGACATTTGCCCTTTTAAAATAGGACTATTCAATAATCTTTGAGCACCATCTGAGTTCCTTATTACTATATTATTACCTTATTACCTTGGGAGTGCCGAGTATCATCAAATCTGTGTAGAATATGAAAGACTCGGCTCCAGTCTGTGTGACACTAAAATTCTGGCCCATCACTCTGAGATTGGATTAAAATTCCTTGAGATTTAGGGTTAAAGCCTGAAAGAATGCTTATTCTAGGAACTAGGCCTGGCACAGCAAGTCCAGAAGCCAGCAGTCCATGTACTACAAAAACCAGAGGGAAGATCGTCTCTCTTGGATGATCAAGTCTCCCACTGTCCCACTGTCTCCACAACAGGACTATTTAAGCTATGGATGCTCAGCACAGGCTACGTCGATTGCATTAAAATTCGCTGTGTGTCACTGCTTAATGTGATATGATTTAATGTATTAGGTATGTTGGCCCTGGAGGGGACAGCTGGGGGTGCTGTCCTAGGTCAGTCCCAAAAGTAAATACGTCACTGTACCAGGTATCAAGAGACCCCAATAAATGTAATATTTGCCCATCTCTAGTGTAATAGAGGAATAATTGGATGCTGTTGACATACAGTACTAATATATATATATATATATATATATATATATATATATATATATATATATATATATATATATATATATATATATATTATCTAGAAGGTATAGAACAAATAGTTCAGATGCAATACAGATAGGTTGGCAAGGACTGAATTCTCCATAACCAAGTGGGGTTGAGAGCACAACTTTTTCCATAACCAAATGAGGTTGAGACAACTTTTTCCCCCAGTTCTTACATAGCTCCATGCTCCCCTAATATTTTAACACGTGGCACATTTTCATATAAGCTTAGAAAATATATCCCAACAAATTGTTGATATATAAACAAACTAAAGGCAATGTACAAGTTACAGAAAATGGGATATTTCAGATATTCAAATCTATTCAGAAAGAGCTGAAGTTTGCAACCAATGCAACCAATGTAAATAAGTGGTGGGCCACACAAAGCTGTTAAAATATGTAGGTTGTTACATATACAATGTATAGTGTTTACACTTACTTCCTCCCTTTTTCTCTTAACTACTGTGAGTTAAACAAAGTATTTAAAAATGAATGACACAGACATGAGGTTATTCTTTGGTAAATAGTGTCAGACTGTGTCAGGCTGCTCCTTTGAAGATTAATATGTTGTGATTTCCAGGGCTAGATGAGCCCTGGGCTGATGGTTTGCCTTAAAATGACATATTTTTTTCAGATACAGCTGAGACTGGGTAACACTGACAGTATTAAGTCAAAAAGCTGCCAGTTAAGCTGCACCTGAAGAAAAAAAGATTTGCGTAATTGTAACAGAATTCTCCTGATTTGGCTGGAAACAAAGATTACAATCAAACATGATCATAAAATTTTAATACTTTACACCGATTCTAGATTTAATATTCAGCAGGTAAGATTTACTCGAATGAAAATCAATTCTTTGTGGTGAAGATGCAGAGAGAAGGATAAAAGTAAATGCAGTAATATGTATTAATATTGAGATTATTCAAGATAGTGTGGACATGATCGTCATGGTCAGTTAAGAGGGGATAAGCAAAACCGGATTATTTTCCCATTATGCTAACGTGTCCAAACATCTATGATTTAATGGGACAAGTCAGGTTGTCAGGCTAGTCAGGCCAGACTTTGGCACTACTTTAGTAAACTACACTTAGTAGTTTACTAAAGTATACTTATGAAATATGTCTTTCCTATACACGCATATTGATAACTTCCATCACTGAACCAATCCAAAGGCAGTCCTGTGTCCATCCTTAAATTTGCAATTTTTTGGAACCCTGTATAAACTGGAGTCTTTCTAGTGTTAATCAGAATACATCCATTTACCAAAACACCCATATTTAGTAATTTGACCATTTAGAGTATCTGCACCTTGAAACAATCAGTAAGACGATTCTGTCAAACAAATACAACCTCGTGAAATTGGTTAGAGGTATATGCCTACTGATAACCCTTGTGCTCCAAAGCTTGAGTAGCATAATCATCACTTGCTATTCTCACAAGTTTAGTGTATTTAGAATATTGCTTCCTTGGCTACAAGGAGCAAATGACAGAACATTATTGAGAAGGGGGTAGTTAAATATGTTAGTGGAGCCTGTAACGAATCTTGGTATGCCAAATGGGTATATTCTCTAAATTTGGCCTCCTCCACTACTCCGACCACTGAACCACTCGCCTATTATCGGCCACGCTTCCCCTCAAGAAACATTAGCCAAGGGTACATATTTGAGGGTAATCATGAACTCCGTTTAATGGGAAACACATTGGTATTTAACAGTATAAGGGGTAATTTATATATAATAGTCACAGCAAAACATACATAGTTCTCAATCAGGTCCTATTTTGCACATGGCTCATTATTTGCACTCACCCCATTAGGAGGTTCGCTATTGTAGTCTGTGGGGAAGATGGTAAACACAGGCAGTTCCCTAAATTCTGTCTAAAACCGGCAGGATATTAGATCTTGGTGCTAATACTGGCCATACAGTTCTGTACTGTAAGTTCTGACCTGATGGAGAGTAACACACTACACATAAAACCTCCTCCAAAAAGCAGGTACCCCAAATCTGTTTCCGAGCTCTTTAGAGTCTATGGTAATTGGGGAAACACACCACTCTTTACCAGGGGAAGAAGAAGCTCCAATGGACCCATTGTACTCAACACAAACAAACCTTTTCCAGGGCCAGGGCTCATAGTCTGTATGGAGGAGGCTGGCCCTCAGCCCCCTCCAGGAATCCAGGCTTCCATGACAGAGCCTTTCAGCAAGTTGCCATAAGACCTATAGATTATTGGGGCTCTGCATCATATTGATGGTGACAACATCCTGATAGAGACATTTTTTGAGCGACAAATAATGATATAATTTTTCCACAAAATTTCCGAAACGCCGATAAAAAGTTATAACATGATGGGTAAAAATTGGGAAAGAACTATTTTATCTTGTACGACCTCAGAGTACAGTAAGAAAAATACGTTCAAAATCAGTTTCCATAAAAAAAATAATAAGAAATTACAAAAAACATTCACTAAACTATTGCCTGTTCAGGACTTGGACATATCTGCACAAAAGCAAGCTTTATTATCAAATGAAAATGTGAAATATTCTCGCTAGTATTTTATCACGGTTTAAATTTGGAAATAATCTAGAAATAATACTATGGTTAGGACTGGTTCACTGAACCGGATGCTAAGAAGGGCAGATTTATAATACATCAGCAATGCTCGGGATATTCTTGTCTGAATATTTTACTGATAGCTAAGGTAAGCACAGCTAATACACTGTGAAATCCCGTTTTACTGAAACATAATACCAGGGAAGTTTTTTTCTTTTTATAAAGAGCATGGAGTAACCCCAGCATTACAGGAAAAGCTTGCATGTTTCTCCATATAATACTAATACATAAATGACATGATTATGTGGCTTTAATATTGACCTGATAGAACACAGCACACCCCTTGCTGTAAATATAAAAATCGCCATAGTACTGATATACAGTATACACAAATACATAAACAAGAGTAATTATTGTTGTACTGCACTGTTGAAGTGAATGTGACTCTGTCCAAGGTGCTGAAGCGTAGGACGATTTATTTGAACAGCATAGGTTTTATCCTCCACCTTCTAAAACACATAACAAAACCAACAATGTTTTCCTGTTGATGTATTACAGTAAGTATCAGGGACATATTTCACCTTTTGCTTCCCTACGTCTAACCCTCCGCCCATCTGTGCTGCTGTCCTTACTGCTGAGTACTAGGATATGACATCATATCTCAACTCTCCCCTTTTTAAGGCCGCTAAGCACGTCATGTAAATAGTGTTAAGCGGCCCAATGAGAAGCGGCACCTCAGGGAGTCTGGTTAATAGACCTGTTGGCCTAGGCCCGGATATGCCACTGGTTGGTATCATGTTAATTGTGTGACTGTGTGGGATCCATGTTTTAATTTTACATTTCACCAAAGATATGACACATACCGGGTCTGTACTTTTTATAAACATTTCCTTATTGAGGATTAAACTCCTGAAATACTATTACAGTATATTTTAGTTCCATTTTTTAAAGTGAACATGTCCCACACATGAATATTAAAAATATTTACAACATTTCCTGAAACCTCAAGTGTGCTGTAACATCACAAAGCAAGTGATGTGTCGTTTGGCAGAAACTCATATGTGGGAACAAGGTTTTTTTCTGCCCATCTTCATGCCCATCTCTAGATATTAACAAACAATGGAGACGCATGTACAGTCTGCTGAAATGTTCTTGGTGGTTTTCAGGGCTGGATTAATTTATAGCTTTATCTCAGATGTGATAGTTTCCCTTTAAATGCTCAGACTCACAAAACAGTTTTCAAAATCTTTTAATTAAATTGGCAGACCATCCACAAGATGGAAACTCTGCTGAGATGTATTAAAACAGAATATCCCATGATTTATAACACAACGTTGCTAACATAGAAAGTTTTTTTACAAGATAAATGGAGTTGAAGATGTTCTTCCAGGTATATCATGGTAATGTAATTTCTGGTAAAACAGAATATTTGTTGTCAGACTATTCTGCCAGGTGGCTACTGTATTTCTGTGACACACCGTGTTGAGTTTCTAGCCAAGTGCAATGGAAGCAGTGGAGGGCTGGCACTTTCTAGTCATAACTAACACACACATACACTCATTCTTCTACACTCACTTGCTCACATTTGGGTTTATTCACTCAAGGAAGAGGCGTCAGGAGAGCTGTGGTTTTATCTCTCACTTCATTATTTATTATTAAGTGCCAACCCTATCATGCTATCCAGTGTGAAGGGCAGGCCTGGCCCTGTATAATGCACACCAATCTCTTTTTTGTAGCAGAATGTCACTGGAATTGGATCTTCATAATGTCTAGGATCCTAAACCACAACTCTCCTGGAAACTTTCCTGCCAACTCTCGTTTTACTAAATAAAGCCCCTTGCACAGAGTCTGAGTTTACTGCGTTACTTACGCGAGGTCACAAAATTGGGCATTGGGATGTTCTTGTTTGGAGAATTAGGATTGGCTTGGAGGGCAATTGCCCCACTGCCCCAGATTCAGCCTTACCCTGCCAGACAAAAAGCAATTTGTCTGTACATTTTTTCAGTTATTAAATATTTGTTGGCTTGGTGGCTATTCTATATTAACATTTTGTTTCTGTAACGTTTCTGGTTATTTGCTTTTACCTGAGATAAAATAAGTATTTCACACCAAAAGAAACAATTTTTGCCAAATGGACAATCTACAGTGGACAATCTACAACACACAGCCAATTAACAAATGAGATAAAAATGTTGGCTCTATCACTTTGGCATGGGCATATTTACTCATATGTGCTTCCATATTGAATTTATAGAACATGGGATAAACCCTTTGGAATTTGCAAGATATTTTCAAGACATATGCATAATACGTTAGGTATTTTAATATGGTCACGGCCAAAGACTTAAAGGGATTTGAATTCCTTACATCAGTGCACTGCCTCATTTACCACCAATATTTAATTATCAATTAGTTATTATTTTGCTTTGTCCACAAACCAGAGGTTTTGCTTGTAATGTAAATGTAAAAAAGAGCTAAAACACAGTCACACAGTGCACAATTACAGTCAAATGCCTACTTTTGTTATATTTTTAATGATTTATTGTTTTGCGTTGTCCACAAACTACAGGTTTTACTTAAATTAATTTGATACAAAAAACTAAAATCAATAAATAAAGGAATTATTACATAAAATGTCTGCTGCATTCCCTCTATATTAATAATAAACTAAAACTATATACACCACAACTTCTTTTATACTAAGATATAATGGAAGCTCAGTTGGTTAGCGTTTCAAATGCAAAAGGTGCATTACTGTTTTTTTTTTCTCCCTCTGCTTAAAGAATCAGAAATAAAGTATTTTCTATTTTATCATCCTGTTAACACAATGATCTCTGATTTATGTGCTGCAGCCATAACACTGCACAGGAGGAGTATAAGTAATAAGGAGTGATTTATAGAGTGATATGGAATACTCAAAGTACTTATCTGTTCTGAGTATGTCTACAAAATATACATCAGCAGGTGCATGTGGTATTTAAGGGATCAAGTTCACTAGAATGCAAAACACCTTGAAAACCCAAAACAAATATGTCCATTCCTTAAGACAAAAAACCTGCACATATTGTCATCATTGTGTCCTCATGTAGAAGGCTACCACTTACCAATCTTTAACACAGCAAGACCGATTGGACTCTTGATGTGGTTTTTTTGTACGTTGCGCTTGTTTGGGACGACTTGCAACAGGTATAACATCCATTTCCCCATAATTTGAGCAGAACCAAGTCTTCTTCCAATGAGGTTACAACATGTCTAACTATAGTTATAGTGGGGTTTATGACTGTTGTAGCTTCGACTTCCGGGCTAGGCTTTTCCCCCTATTAACCCCAATAATGACACCACACACAATTCAATATGGATAAGAAAAGGCCACAGCCAATTTTATTTAATAGAGTCATTGTCACACCAAAACCTGGAACAATACACATAGATGTGTTAACAAGGACAATGACTCAAAACACAAACATGTAAATATATACAATAAACACACAAAGCTTGCCAAGTAATCCATGTACCAGAGCCAAATACCACTTAAAGAAGGAACATACCCAGATGCCTACCCAAACCTGAGGTTCCCAGCACTGACAGCCAAGAACCTCCCACCAGTTGTTCTCAACAATTTTCTTACCACCACGTTATCCCATAGATACCTGGCAAGCTGCCAGGGCATCAACCACTTGTACATTTGTAAAAACATAGAATATGTCAGCATTTGTCCATCTACAGGTATTCGGACCATTTTTTCTGATATAAAACCTATTTTTGAACTATCTCACTGTATTAGTTTTTACTACTTCTGAGTCTGTTTCATTTATCTTGCACATAGTTCTTTTATTCCCAACACTCATAGCTCTAATTGGAGATTGTTGGTATTAACCTTTGTATATTTTTAGGTTGTATTTTCACGTTTTGAAGCATGTCCTTATCATTAGCTCGACCAAAATTGAATCAAAATTGACTAAAATCGATTGAACTAATCTGCAAGTTATTTGTGAGGGCATGCAACCGTAAACCAGGGAAGGTTTGTTGTGTTTTTGGGTTGGAGTAATTAAAGGAGGGGGTATTTTGTCCTATATACCCCAAAATGAGGATGAGGGTTTTAATGATATAAAAAATCCTCACCCCCCCCATTCTGGCTCAAAGTGGCATTGAGGGAGTTAAAACATTACTACCTCTGTCTAAGGGGGTTAAAATGGATAAAGTCCCTTTTGGAGGAACATGGATCTAATTGATGCCCTCTCCCACAATGTAATGGGGCTAAGTTTTAAAAATTAAAAATGTTTAACCCAAAGAGTACAAACTGTATAGAGAAAAAATGACCATGTTGATGGTCAACTATGTTTCATTAACTTTTGTGGGGGTTCTGTGCCTGTCTAAAGGGGATTTGTGGTGATTGGGCAATGGCTGAGAGGTGATGGGACAAGGATACCCCCACATTTTTCATACATTGTCCCTTTAAATTATATATATTAATTATAAATTAATACATAGTAATGTGTCTTTTAGGACTAGGTGAACACTGTGGTACACACATACATACCCAGCAAACTTTCCAAGAGGAACATCTCTCAGGAAAGAGAGTCAGAGATGTTGGTCTTGTTAAGGCAATCTGTTTTTAGTAATACAATCCAGGCGCTATTACTAATTCTGACCTGTCCTAGGTAGAAAAAGACACCGCATGATGCCCCTGGGATGCCTGATGAAAAGACCTCCAATCTCTTATGTTATATTACGCAAACTTAAATGATGATTTCACAAAATAAGATGATCACATATTTGCTGTATTATTGTGACTTGTGAAAGAGGGCTGGGGATGGGCATAGGTTCAAAGCAGACTTATTCATTAACTTTGCAGGTTCTTAATGTCATAATGTCAGCCTCCGTGTGGCTGTAATCTATGATGCCGGGAGAACAATCCTCTCTGCCCGAGGATTATGTAAAAGCTAATGGTGACACAAAGGGCAGCTGGGGTTCTGACACTGACTATGAAACTTGTAATTACATGATGGACAGATTACGGGCTGCCTAAACTCATAGTCAGTAAAGCAAATACTCCAGCAATGTTTTGTTCCCCAATTTTCTCCCTGAACTATCCTAGGTACGTTGGCAGTTCCCATTGCCCCATGCAAGCCCACATCAGCGTGCCTATCCACAGGAGCTACATGGTTCATGGTGGAACATACTGGGGAACTGCTTCTCACTCTGTACCTTGGAGAGACTTCCACATGTCACCGTCTTCTAATACTCTCTCGACCTTTGGGAGTTGGAGAGACTGGTGGTGTGACATGTAATGGGGAGATCATCAGGCTGCTTTCCACAGGAGGTTGCTATGGTTCTCCTTGGTTTTTCCCAGTCAAGTCAATGATATATGACTATTGTCCATATTCTCTTTCTTCCTCATCACCTTAGGTCAATTATTTCTTCGTGGGCCAGATCAATTATTTTGTAAGTCCATCCACTCACACTTCCCTGAATATGCATTATGACAGCCTGCACAGAAATAAATTACAATTACTGAATGAAAGCAATATGCATTATTAAATATTTTAATAATAATGTGCAATGTAACAAATATTGGGTAGAATGAAAGAGCAAACTAGACTAACACAGAAGAAATGAGCCAGACTATATATATATATATAGCCAAACTGGCTATAGGAAAGATGGCGTTTGGGAAGAGATAGAAGGAAAAGGTAGATACAAAGGGAATAAGCAGAAAATAAATAGTAAAGAGGTAGAAAAATAATGCAGAAACCTAAACATATTTAAGTGAAAGGTTTGGCTCTTTAATTCTTCCAAGATGTTAAAGTCTAATCAATATAGTAAAGTGTGGGTGATTGGTTGGGCACTTAAATACCTACGTGTGATGTCTTCTAATGAAATAATCTGAGGCTCTAGGATTTCTAACATAATAGCCAACACAGGTTTAATTTGGAATTACCACAGAGTGTGGCCTCTGTACAACTTTTATATCTGTGAACAACTGTCGGCATATCAAAGTCCCTTTTTATGTTTTGTCATCTTGGCTGGTCTAGCTTTGTAGTGTGACAAATGTAATGCTAATAATATTGACAATAAACACTAAAATGTTTTATTTGTTTTATGGGATAATTAGTATACTTCCGAAAATGTAGACTGAAATGTATAACCCAACATTTATTAATTTCCATAATAGTGTTTACCATTGCCTCTGGACCTCAAACATGTCCCACAGTGCCACATTTGCCCCAGGCATCTTATCTGTGTCATCTTAATCCCAAGCATGTATGTGCCATCTTTGCCCTAGCTTGTCAGTGCCCCAAAACATCTCCATCTTACACCACTTACACATCTATGCTCACACACACATATCTACAGTGTATTAACACACAAACACTTACACATTTATGTTCGTACATACATAGACTTTCATATACAGATTCAAGTTAACACACACTTATGCATACACATACATGCTCACAAAGATTTCTGCATACACAATCATGCTCACATACATACTTACATGCATACCCCACCCTCTCGCCTGCACCTCCTTAACTATCCTTCCTACTCCTCCATACCTCTCCTGCAGCACATTGGGTGAGCAGCCTCAGCTTCACCACAGAGTCACGTAACGTGACCCCGCTGTATTACTGTATGTGTTACTGAACAATATTGAACCAGCATTAGGAGACAGGAACAAGTAGTCACAGGGGTCACCTGGGCCCCCTAGAGAGATGAGCCCCCAGTGCAGTTGCAACCCCTGTAGTTACGTCTTTGGTATATGTGTGTATATTTGTGTATATATATATACATATCTATACACACACCAACATGTTCAGAATTTTTATGATTATTTGTCCTTTAAATATTAAACCTAATGTCTAGAAACAAATTAGTTATGCAGGTTTTACCATCTTTTGTCTCTAAATTTATTTTATTGAGATTACAAAAAATCACACATTTGTCCAGAAGGAGACAAAAATGCTCCACATGGGGAAACTACTTAAATCTGTAACCTCCATCCCACTGGAAATGTGGTTTAGTAAAGGGGAGGTGCACTAGGGGTCTCTGCCTTCCATAAGGGTTTTTCGATTAACCCTCCATCCCCTGCTAAGAGAGTGTAATTGGCTATATTCCCTACCAAGGATTTGTTAATTACCCCTCACCATACAGAGTGGGGGAAGCTGGGGCAAATTTTCCACAACCCCTCTAGTTGTTAATACGATTATATACATACAATCTATGTATGTATAAGAGAAGGTTATTAAATAAAGCACAGAATGGTGTACATACCTCAAATGTTCTTTTGCACCTGGAAACATTTATTTAACACTGGTTATTTTCATTATCATTCTGTTCTAGTCCCTGAAAAGGTTAATGGCTGAAATAAAATCCACAAAAATGAACAAAGCCACTTCTTTATAAGTATTTGTGAAAAATCTTTTTTTTTCATCGCATGGAGACGGCACCTTTCAAGTCCATTCACCTAAGGGTTTACACAGAAAGCACTTTCAATTAAGAGACGTCACACAGGTAATTATTATATGTAATTCTTTATCTACAGTTTTTTTTTGTGGGATTGTTGGTGGTATTGCATTGTTGAGCATCCTGCAGTTCCCACAAAACCCTTTAATATCTTTTCTCCTTTCTGACTTACATTTTAATTTTATTTTGCCTCTGTTTCCTGCTTCGAAGGCGTGAATCAGGCTCTTTCTAAAGCGTTTCGAGAGCATTTAACAGATCAGAAGGGACTTGTCACAGAGCAGATACACAGAGTGTCCCCACAGGTACAATTCTAAAGGCTTTTTTTTATTTTAATCTAAGTGTTCATTATTTCTTCCTTGGGGTGTTTGAGAGGAAAAAAGGCTTTGTGCTTGAGTTTTAAACCTGATAGTTGCGCTTATAAAGTCTGTTAAAGAGGCAATAGAAAGTTCTTTAGAGCAAACTTTTTCTTCATCTAATATATTTCAGCGTGGACAGAATACAAATAGTAACTAAAATATGTATGTCTAGTCTACAGATGATAGGTAAACATATAAACATTAGGCAAAGCTGTATTGTCCTGCTTTAGGCAGATATATTAAATACCACAAATATTAACATAGCATGTTTAATAAAATCTATGCTTCAACATCCAAAACAAGAAATTAAATTCTACACAGATAATTACAGTTTTACAAAATGAATATTCTAATGGAGGCAGTTTGTGAGCATATTGTATTTCTGCTTTTAATATATTCACTTTAACAAGTCTCTAGTTTCTCATCTTTATATGTAGCTTTCAGCAGATAACAAAAATATAGTATTTTAGCAAAGATAGCTGATTTATTATGGAGATTTATAGCAACTGGTGCCCTCAAATTGTTTTTTTTTCTTAGCCAAAGGTCTATCGGGTACAGAGAAAAACAGACTCACAGTCCAGACGTAGCTCTCTAGCAGATATCATGGTAATTTATTTGGGTATGTCACAAATGCAAAAGTTGTACCTAATTTTGTAGGCACAAATGATGATCATCTACCTGCTCAGACATCTTGTTTTTTCTAATCCATTGTCCAGGACAACAACATTTCAGGGATCAGCACAGGGATGGAACCCCACCCAGAACCCTGCAAGGATACTTATTAGTGTACTCGAGGAGATGCATCTTCACATCAGTTTCACCAAGCGCCTCTGTGATGATGAAGGAAATTAAGTAGTATGTGGGTCAATTAATACTAATACATTTAATTTATTCATTGTGATGAATCAATGTTTATAATCTTAATTTTGTAGTCTGATGGGCCCCTTGTATTAGTTTCTTCTGTATTCATGGTGTAGCTGGGCCTTTTATATATTTACATTTGCTCTTCATAATTATTGGACACATTTTAACTAAAAACTAGAAAAACTTGCACCAATGGCCCATCACATATAATTAAAAAGTGATATTAATATACAGTGACATTGGGCGTTATGGCGTAGCACCATCAATGTCTGTTTTAGTATATATTGAAATGGGGTTTTGGTGTACCACTGCCAATGTCTGGTTCACTATTTAGTGAATGGAATTATGCTTTAACACTGTCAATGTCTGGCTCAGTATATCGTGAAGGGAGTTATGCTGTACCACTGCCTGTGTCTTGCTTGCTATATAATGATAAAATATATACTGTACCACTCTCAGTGTCTGAATAGCTATATAATGATAGGACTCGTGCTGTACCACCGTCAGGCGGTTAAAATACCTCTCCCTTCCCTGCATCTCTATCCTGTGGGAATTTAAATATAACATACATAATATTAAAATAATAAAACACCGCCTACCACCTACCTCTAATTTCCCTAGTTGTGTGTGTAGGTGTGGGGGTGAAGTCCATCCAAGCACCCTTGGAGTGCCACGAGAGTAGATATTGAAAATGATATGAATTATTATGGTATAGATATTTTACTTATATCATATGTTTCAATTTGTATTATATGTATACTTGTGTAGTTACTCATAATTTCATAAGTGAAAGCCTACTGAAACAAAAAATTGATACTTTTTATTGCCAGATTCAATTTTGCTTTTATCTGAAATGTAATGATTCCTCCTTAATCTGAGATAAAATCCTGGTGGCCAAGCAATGACAAAGCTTCTGACTCTGCTTTCATTTGAGAAATTCATGGTCCATGTAAACTTCCATGGTTTAATCAATACAATTATTGATTTTTATTTATAGATAGTAATTGAATATTCTCAACAGTCCCGCCCTACATGATATATGAGCCCTTATACTTCCATAACAACTCTTAATTCTAACAATGTAAACATTCTGCAGATGAAACTGGAAGTCAAAACACTGGTTTCATTTTCTTTACTTTGTTTAAGCCATGTAATACAGTTTACAGTTATCAGTTTACAGGTGAGTTAAGATGTGAATGAAAAATAGAAAACCTCAAAAGATTTTCCTTGATGGTACATAAAACATACATATAATAATAAGATTCATGGCTTCTGTAATCTCAATGAGACTATTTTCTAACCCAATCTAAAGAATGGAATCAGATTTTTAAATTATAAAGAAGGGAATACATACAAAACAAATTATACTCAAGAAGCAAAGTACACATTTTTTTAATGATAATTTATCTTATCCCCATTCCTTTTCTGTGATTTAAATTATATGACTAAAACCCAATAAGGTTGATAGGGTGTAATGGTGTGGTTCCAGAGACATTTAGAGACTAACGTCGCTCGTTAAGACTTGACGTAAAACCTTAAACCCATTCCTGTTTCTCTGCTTAACGAGTCATATACATTATCACTACATTTCTTTCATAAAAAACAATTCTAGTGCAGGCTTTACGTGAATCAAAAAGAAAATGCTTATCTCAGCATTATTTTACAGCAGTAAGGGAATTTGTGTCCCCTGACATACAGGACCAAAATTGTTTTACTTTCAGACGGATAGATTCTGCTATTGACAAATCAGCAGAGGTCACACAGCAATTTAGAAGCAATTAAAAGGTAATGAGTAGAGAAGGCTGGAATATCTGCCTGGAGATCTTCCCTTGCAAAGGAATGAACAAGATAAATGAGTTGTGTCTTTGCCGAATCTGACTGTGTTAAGTTCACTGGCAGAGTTCAGGCGTTCGGGCATTAAATCCATGAACAGAGACAGATATTACCTTCGTTGCACCTTGCCTCTAGGGGGTTAAACACTTGTACCTGGCAAATTGATTAAGGAGTGTTGGTGAAAAGATGGAAGAGCGTATCACCAGTTATTAATTCACTAACCTGTGCTCTCAGATCTTTAAACTGTGCCCTTTGGCTAAAACTACAGTGTAGCATGGGAGAATTTGCTTTGTTACACCATAAATCTGACTGATGAAGAAAACTCCAGGGGGAACGAGGGGTTACTATCAGATTATCAGGGGTATCCCTAGGCATCTTTTGGTCGAGCAGTTTAGCCCTCGTGTTCCCTGGAAGAAAATATATGGTTTGGAGAGGTGTTTCGTGAGGATTCAGGGTGGTCATAAAAAAGCTGATCTAGGTCCCATCAGATTTAAGTTATGTCTGGATTTGGGCTTCACCCCACCCAAAAAATAATGAAAGATGTTTAACATTAAATCAGACAGTGGGAACTTTTCTACTTCTACTTCACAATTAAGGCTTCTGAGACTTGAGGGTCTAAAAATTACTTAAAACACAATACTTTAACATACAATTGCTTAAAAATGCTGGCTTATATGTACCTAACCACAAGGGCATTACAAAACAAAATCTATGTGTGAGTGTCTCTCATTAGTGAAACATGTGGAATATCCATGTGACAATAGTCTACTTAGATCACTAGATCTTTTCTTTTCCAGCCCATCACACTCAGCATAAACGAGACTGTCAAAGTTTTAGAATGAAAAGATATACATATATATATATATATATATGTACACACATATACACCAATGTTTCAGGTGTCTTAATTGGGACACCTGTGTGTGTGTGCATGAAAGTGGCTCATCAGGAGGAGTGGGCCCGCTGACATTGTGGGGATGTCCCACTGACGTTTCAGGCCACAAGCTATTGTTGGAGGGAAACTAGGTGAGGAGTGGGACGTGCAGCATTGTTGCTCCTGCAACCTGTAGTTTTGCCGTAGTGACCCGGAGTAGCGGTGCTCCGGCCTGAGTCTCCAGGCAAAAACCGGAGAGTTCCCAGGCATAGTGGTCACCCCCCTGCTTTACCCAAGCTGTGGTTAAAGTGTGAGCTGCAATGGAGGTCTGTGCTGTAACACACCTTTTCATTGATTTTTCACATCCCTGGGCCAGTCAGGAAAGATCAGGACAGTGGTTCAGTGCTTCTCTTGTCTTAAAAGCACATCATATAACATTATGCATAGGTTTGTCACCACCATGCTTTTATGTGTGCGCCACAGCTGTGTCACCAGCAACTGCTTCTCTCGTGATTGAATCAAGGTTTGTTGTTAGTTCCCACCCCCTTAACATTATAGAAACTTTTATTTTCCTTTCTCTAACAAAATTGCGTACTTTTCTAAATAATTTTTCATTTCTTTTAAGAGATGAGGCCTTCGAAACGACTTTGTTTAGGTCTCCTAAAGACCTACAGCCAGCTCTGTTAGGTTCCCTCTAGAAATGTCTTTATTTCATAACTTACTTGATATCTTGTCTCTGTCTGCACTCTCTCATTTACTAAGTGTGCACAACTGTGTGTTCATTGTGCCTTTTGTGTCCCTCTATGTTTTTACTTACAACTTGCAATACCCATATTATACCCCTCCTTGAAACACACCGCTGCTGCAAAAAAAAATACATTACATTTTCTTCCAATCAACTGACCAAGAACTGGATCAATTGAACACGATGAGAATAAAGGTTAAACAAAGCCTCCTGTTTGGCTTTCTTGTCAATAATGTAAAAAAGCTTTCAACAGTTGCTTAAGAACCCGGTGAAAGGAAAGCAAAAGAAAAACACAAAAAGGCAAGATATTCATTGTCCCAGCATGTGTCATTTGTCGTAGTGTGAGGCTCTTATCACGGTATGACTTTGGAACACAAGACTTTGAAACATTTGTTTTTATTTATTTATTTTATTCAGTAGCTCTGCCCTACACGGTGTATATTCTCAGGTCTGTGCTCTATAAACAATTTATGTTACAGTATATATATATATATATATATATATATATATATACACATATATATATATACATACATACATACAAGGCACTGTGCAAAAGTGGAAAACATGCGCAGGTGTGGAAAAACGCTGTAAAAAAATAAAGATGTTAATAGTTTTTTCTTGTCATTTAACAAAATGCAAAGCGAGTGAACAGAATAAAAATTTTAATCAAATCAATATTTGGTGCGACCACCTATTGCCTTCAAAACAGCATTAATTATTCTAAGAAAACTTGCACACCGTTTTCTCGGCGGGTAGGCTTCTCCTAACATCTTGGAGAATCAGCCACAGTTCTTCTGTGGATTTAGGCAGACTCACTTGCGATTTACATGATGATGTTGAGATCAGGGCTCTGTGGGGCCACACCATTCCTTCCAGTATTCTGTGTTCTTTACGTTGAAGATAGTTCTTAATAACTTCGGCTGTATGTTCGGGGGTTCTTGTTGCAGCATAATAAATTTGGGGGCAATCAGATGCCTCCCTGATGGCATTCCATGGTGGATAACTGCCTGGAAGCATGCCTGAGCGTTGAGGAAGCATGCTTGAGCGTTGAGGAGACTGACCAAATATCCAACTAAATTTGCAGACATAAAGCCCCAAACATTCAAGGAACCTCCAATATGAAAACCGATGCCCGCAAATCACACAGGGATATCCATAAATGTACAAAAATAAATATTTAACGTCCGTGGACAGTAAAATCAAGGAGGGCCACAGAACAAAAACAGGAATAAAAAGGTTAAAACGCTGGGCTGGGTCTGTTTGGCGGTGCAGAATCCAGCTACGCTTGGATTTATTATTTGAAATTATATGGGATTGTAGCCTATCCATTTAAACCTCCAATATGCTTAGCTGTTCCAGGACTTGCCCAACACCCAGGTTGCACACATTGGACTTGCCCCAGCACCCAGATTTCATCCACGGGAGTCGCTTAGCAACCAGATCATACTCATAGGACTTTCTGCAGCACCATGACGCCATCCACAGGACTTGCTCAGAACCCAAGTTGCATCTACACCACTTACCCAGTATCAAAGTTGCATCCATGAGACTTGCTCAGCTCCCAGATCACACTCATAACACTTGGCCCAGCACCCAGATTGCACTCTGAGGACTTGCCCCAACACCGAGGTTGTACTCAGAGGACTTGCCAAAGCACCCAGGTTGCCCTCAGAGAACCTGCCCCAGCACCCATGTTGCCCTTAGAGGACTTGCCCTAGCACCCCACCCCCTTCTCACTATCTACTGGAGATTAGAAGGCAACCCTTGTACGTTAAGACCAGCGCTACATTTCCCAACATTATGCTTACATAAAGTGTAATCAGGGATATCAGGCTGCTGGGTGCGCGCTGCAGCATTCGATCTGCTGCTGGGACAGCAGATCAGGTGAGTGTGTGGCATTATTGGCCAGTGACAAAACATATATCTAGTGTGACTCCCTCTTTAGTTCCAACTCACAAGCAACTCACAGTGACTGTTTACGCTTCTCAACTCTCATCAACTTCAGTAATTTCTATTCATTGGGTAATGTAGGATTTATTCTGGACAGTCTATATGTGTAATTCTCAGAGCCATTTGTGTGCGTAATGCAGAGATCATAAAAACATTTTTTTACTGTAAGATTCACGACGCGGTCTTTGGAAGCTTGTACAGCTTCTACAGAAAAGCAATTTCTCCATCGAGCTCATAATATTTTCTATAACCATTAATCACCTCTTAGATTTGTGTTCCATTATCTATGCAAAGATTTCAAACATATTGTTATTGTCGCAATAATAAAAATCTTACTTGGATAAAATTATTTCAGAAATATGACAAGGGTTCCACTTATTTTAGTTGCCTGAAGCGCTCAGAATTATCTTGAGACAGAGAGGATTGGAAATTGATGGATTGCTTGAGAACACAAAGCTTATGCAAGTCTCCTGTCTAAATATTCTGACTAACCTTATTAAGCGCTAAGAGCAGAAGAAGTGCTAAGTTATGGTTTATATAGATCCTACAATTCCATAATCTACCCTGAGAAAAAAAAAATATATGAAAGATTTTTATAAACATAATTTATACAAAATAAAATACTGGTATGTAAAGAAATGGAATATGTCTGTGTTTTCTTCTTGGCATTTTATTTATGAAAAGCATATAGTCCAAAGGGGCAGATATTTCATATTACTGTATGTATCAGATTTGACTGTTGTGGGATTTGAACATTAGTTTTATACTGAGATGTGCAAATATTCAGGAAATTAGATCATATTGATCCAGATACATTCGTCTCCATTTGAGATCAGCAAAATAGCACATTTGGCATTTATAATGAGGAAGTCTAGTGCAAGGAATGGCTGGTGAAGCAGTCATCACTGGAACATATGTTTCTGCCTGTTGCTACTCATTCAGTAGTTTATCCAGGAATGTTCTTTTTACTGAAACATCCGTTTTTAATCATCTTGGCAAAACCTTACAAAAAACTCCCAAAGGAATATTATTTGGCCAAACTATATTAACGGGATCTTCTAGTGTCCGCGGCAGCCCCATCTGATCAGTGGTGGGGAAGCACTCGAATTTAAATTAGTACAAGCACTTTCTGCACATTCTCCCCAGCTATAAGCAATGTATATAATATCTGCCAGTCTACTCCAGTGTTGGCTCCGCAGCAGACTGGCATTGCATTGCCAATAGCTGGGGAGCATGGAAAGTGGCAAATGCATATGCAGGTATTCTGCAGAATCCCCCAAGCATTTCCAAGGGAAACACCATAAACATTTAATGAAGCCACTCAGCTATTATAAGAATTAAAGAACTTTTGGTGACTGGATGTTCCCTTGAAGTTAGAGGGGCAAGAAATATAAATATATCTGCTGCCAGGCTATTGTGTGAGTAGATGGGGAGTCTGTCCGTTAATAAACTCAGTTGTAAGAATAAATATTTTCATGAGCTCACCAAGATTTTCAGGTAGATTATATCAATGGAGAAACAGTAGACAACGGACCTTTTAAAGGTATGATCCTTATAGAATCTTTTCATTTGCTAACATGGTCCAAGTCTATACTTCTGTACTTCTGTACAACTAAAGAGTGGTAACAGGTGGTGCATGAGTAAACGCTCCACTGTACAGTAAACACCCTCTAACATGTTTATATCATGTGTCATTACACCCATTCATTATTTTGTATTTTTCACCCCATCAATGTGTTATTTATGACATGTGATTAATTTGCTTCAAATCAGCAGCTTAGACCGGCAGACACTAATGTCCGGTGGACATTCAATATTTCCGAAGCTACTGAGCAGCAGAATCCTTTTTACTGAAACACTATTTCTTTACTTTTTTTATTTTTAAAAGGCACTCTGCAGTGTTACTAATTTGAACATTTTCTGCGCATAATCACTATATCCCAAAAGCCATAATGTTTTTTTGCTAAAATGAACAAAAAAGCCGTACGTTATAGATTTTTGAGTAATTAATATTAATAAAGGTATGTAGGGTACATTTATAATCATTCATATATTCAGAATTTAACTGTAATTAATCATTTTTAATAACAGCCCTTAATACGATAAAGCACATCGATTTAGCAACAATGTGTAAATAGGTCACTATTTGCCCTGTTCGGTACAAGAAATATCGCACATAATTGAACGTTGTAACTTGAATTCAGCATGTAGAATGATGAAATCAGCGATGTTAAAAAGAAATTATTAGGTTATTCCAGCTCGTTATATAAATTTACCAAGATAAACATAACACAACGTGCTGGCTTAGATGAAAGCATGTCATGCTTTTGAAAGCATAGTATTTCATTCTTACCTAAATTGGCTTAAGATAAAACGTATTTGCTCAAGGTTAAAACATAATTGCCTCTGGTTATAGCTAGATATATATTACGTTGATGATGTAATAAAAAAAAAATGTGGACTCTTGAAAATGTGGCTGTCAGACGCAAAGCTTCCTACTTGCAAATAACCTACTACAAATAAATATATTTTTATTATTGTTTATTATTATTGTGGGTTTTTTTTTTTTTTTTGCATTGGCAAGTAACTTGGTCTTAGACACTTTGCTGCAAAACAACACCAACCCAATCAGACAGAAACAGGGACTCTACATATTCTATACATATATATATATATAAGGTTCCCACAGAACTATCTTAATGAGATATTCATATGGCCCAACAGACACCATTACCCATAAAATCACATATCCTCAAATATCTCACTGGCACAATGGGGGCTACCTATATATTTTTTTTTATTGTATTTACTTAGATATTGTCCATGTTTGTAGAAGATGGCTGTCATCCAGCTAGTGAGCATTCATGTGAGCAGAACGCTCGTTCGACACTGCTTTGTTTTTAAGCCCCATCAACAAGGGCTAAATTATGGGGCCATATCTTGCAATATGCCTCTGAAATAAATGTCATCTTAGTGTAAAGTTTCAGGCGATTTATTGCAGCATTAGGGGTAATAATACATATCCTCAGTATGACAGAGGGTGGGGGGGTATAAATCAGAGCAACTAAACCAGCAAAGCATCAAAGAAAATAGTTTTATGGTAATGTCGGAGCACTTGGAGTGATGAAATAGGAAGCTTACCTATACAAACAGGCTATAAATCCATCAAATCACAACAGCCATCCACTAAATCCTAAATGAATTTATGTGGCTGGAAGAAAGCTACTATTTTTTTCAATAAATGTAATTGAATTTAGAATTTAGTGCCTTGATGCTTTGAGGATTCCAAATATTTTACAATCTGTCTTTTTGTAATGGGCAGCGCTGCAGGCTCAGTGTTGACCACACATTTATTGCTAAGTCCTGGACATTACATAAATTAATTGGAACCACAGCCAATAGCCCATAGGCTGAGTTACATGCCGTGCTCCTTTTAATAGAGCATTATGATATGGGATGTTAACCCATTCACTTGGTGATGAAAGCCACATTTACTAGATGTCATCTCTAGCTCAATTTAGTGCTCTGTAAAAATGTGCTCTATAACTGCCCACTGTGGACCATAAAACTTTATGGCTAGTATGGCTCCATTAATTGCCCCTCAGCTTCCACTATTTCTGTATGTACACTCTCGTGATATCCTATCACTCACAGTAAAAAAATGACCTTATTGAGCAATCAAGCTAAAGATGATTTGTGAAAGGCACAAAGGTGCGCTGGAAATAGTTGGCAGAGGGACCCTGCCATATATTTTCCGTTACTTGTATTTTCTTCTCAAGAGAAATTTCCTAATACTATACACAGGAATAGTAATATTATGTTGTAAAAACCTTCCTCTAGATTTGTTCACTGTTCTCTTATTAAACAATTTAAAAAACGCTAAATCATTTACGGGCAAAACGTTTTTCGGGGGGACGATGTATCCCAGGCTTTTTTTGTTTCAGGCAAAGCAGACTAACATTGCTGTGGTAATCTCATGTAACAGGAGGACTCATAAAACGCATGTCTTGTTTCTTCTTAGCTGATTAGCATGATTATTCATACAATCATGTTTTGTATAGCTATGCATAATATGCAGAGATTGGATTACATACCAAGCTTTCCTAACAAATTGTTGGGGGATTTTGGCATTAATTATCAGAACATGCTTGAAAATGAATGAAGCATGCTCAAAATGTGACAGAACAACCCTTAATCGCGGGTGATGTGCTACCATTTAAAATAGTCTTATGGGAAAGTGTGCAGTCTGTCATAAGGGTAAACCGGGAGAATATCTTCTGTTCACGACAGAAACACTTCACATTGGGATCCTCATTGTATTTATGAGCAGCTCTAAACTGGTCATCTGCATGCCTCCCAACTGTCCTGCTTTGCGAGTGGCACCAGAGAATGTATTCTGCATCCCAAGCTCTGTCTCCCGATTCTCCAGGGATAGAAGATGGGAGGTATGCATCTGGCACACCGGGCAAATGCCTGGTGGGCCACTGTCTGATATGGCTTTATAAACACCCGTTCTGCAGCTCCAGTGTAGTAGTGTACAGCCACTGGCTACGTGAGTATAAGAATGTAACGTGCAGCCTGTCATATCCAGCCGCTGGCCATGCTTACGTTATTACGCCCCCACCAGCCTTAAAGTGCCAAAGCCATCCTGTTATCCCCGGTCTGGCCCTGTTTGTGAGTGCCGAACATGTTTTTATATGTAGAACACATTTATGGTCAGAACTGTGCATGGGCACAACAGACATATCTTGTTATCAGCCACTGGCTAAATTCATCATGTTCTATGTAATTACCTACAATTATCATGCCTGTTTTTTAATTTAAATAGTGTAACTTGTCCATACTACCGTACTATCAGTCCGAATGGAGAAAAAAAATCACAACCTTTCCAATTTCTAGCTATAAATTGAGAAAGTAATAAATTATGTCTTGGGTATTAATTTCTGCGGGGGAAATTAGTAATCCAGTGAAACAGTGTATAAAGCAATGATTTTGTTAAGCTTTTATTAAACTAAATGAGTTGGCCATGTGTTTCGTGACATCGCTGTTGGGTTAAAGACAAGTCACAATATCAGCTCGGGTTAATTACAACCTATTTTCCCACACATTTTACATTGAATTAGCAATTTACTTTTTACTTTCTCCACAGAGTCAAGATTCCTGGGATTTTGCTATGCATTTTAATGAGGAAATTATCACATAAATTAGCAGGCGTGTTTGGGATGAATGATGATGATTCGTTTAGTAGGTGCAAAGACAGCAAGAAGTCTTCAAAAGGATTACCTAAATCATACTGGAGAATATTTCTGAAGCTGAAAATTCTGAGTAAAAATAACTGACCCATTTTGTACGTTTAGGATTTCTGCTAATTTTGAGGCTTTTAGGATCTTATGATTGTAGAACGTGAGGTTCTTTTTATTCCATAACTAATACAAAATCTACCGTATTTCCCCATGTATAAGACCTTTTTTCCAAAAATCTGGGGTCTAAAAAATGCGTGCGTCTTATACATTGGTTGTAGGGTTGTTGTTTTTTTCTTGCATCTCCCACTTTTTCACACTTGTTGTTAGGGATGTCAAAAATGGTATTGTATTATCGCCGAAATAAAAAAACCTACCAAAAATAATCATCTGCTGGGGACCTGCTGCTTACCTGATAGGAGTATGATTGCTATATTAAATATACATGATTGCTAACAGCAATCACACTCCTACCATGCTCAGGCAGCCAGTACATGCTGGATCCTGGGCATGATATGAGTGTGATTGCTGTTAGCAGTCACACTCCGATCATGCTCAGGCAGCCAGTACATGCTGGATCCTGGGCATGATATGAGTGTGATTGCTGTTAGCAATCACACTCCTATCATGCTCAGGCAGCCAGTACATGCTGGATCCTGGGCATGATATGAGTGTGATTGCTGTTAGCAATCACACTCCTATCATGCTCAGGCAGCCAGTACATGCTGGACTCTGGGCATGATAGGAGTGTTCTGTTCATGAACATGAACCTTTATTGGAAGCTCTAGATTGCTTCTGGGATAGGATCACACTCATATCATGCCCAGGTTGCAGCACATACTGGCTGCCTACTCATTTTTAATAAAGGTGTGTTTTTTAATTTTCTTTTCTAAAGGGGGGGGTCATTTTCGGTTTCATTTCGGGTAAGCCAAGCGCATCCTGAATTTTCATCCAGTGTCCACAAAGATGGTTCAGCATGAGGCAAGAAGAATTGCTGATGAAAAATAAGTTACTGATTTCAAAGGAGGACACAATTGGTGCTTCGGGTTCATGAAACAGAATGGACTAAGCATGCGTACACGCACCAGACTTGCCCAAAAGATGCCTGAAAGCTATGAGCAGAAGGTCCTTGATCTTTCATCATTTTGTCGGAAGACAAATCAGTTGAGTTGGGACAGATTGCAAATATGGACGAAGTCCCCTTTAATTTGATGTCCCAAGTAACAGAACTGTTGATAAGAAGGGGGTGAAAATTATAACTGTGAAGACAAGTGGGCATGAAAAGATCCATTATACAGTTGTTCTAGCTTGTTGTGCCAACGGAACCAAGCTGCCTCCTATGCTGATTTTCAAACGTAAAACAATGCCAAAAGAAGACATTCCTCAAGGAGTGATTGTCCACATTAATGACAAGGGTTGGATGAATCAAGATGGGATGAAGATCTGGCTTGAGAAAGTTTGGAGCAGGAGACCAGGTGGGCTCTTACGCAAACCTTCCCTATTGGTGCTTGGTCAGTTCAGGGTACACATAACAAACAACACAAAGAAGATTGTTGCAGAGCAAAAAACAAAACTTGCCGTCATACCCGGAGGCTTGACATCCCAGCTCCAACCACTTGATGTCAGCATTAACAAACCCTTCAAAGCTGCTGAGAGATGAATGGAACCAATGGATGAAGTCTTCTGGGGACAATTTGACACCAGCAGGAAGAGTGAAGAAATCAACTATAGGAGAAGTTTGTACCTGGGTGAAAATATCCTGGGATAGTATCAAGATTGAGATCGCTGTCAAGTCATTTAAGAAGTGTAGCATTTCAAATGCCTTAGATGGAACTGAGGATGAGGCAATATATGAAGAGTCATCAGACACAGACGGGAGTTTTGACTGTGATGAGGAGTTGTATGATGAATAAAACTTGTGTTCAATAACTAATAATAATAATTTTTTTTTTTAATTTCGGGCACAAAATAAAGGTGTGTTTTATACATGGGGAAATATGGTAATTTTCCTGCCTTTAGTCGAAGTTAATACCTTTTATCTGACCAACATTTAAAGAAATCTAAAGTTACATAACCGTTTGGACCTCAGATGTCTCTTTTTCTAATGAAATGGCAGATAAAAGTATAGAATCTTAAATGAACACAATGAATAGAAGAAGACAGTGATATAGTTGGTTAATGTAAAGTAATAATCTATTGGAAATGTGGACCCATTTTAGAGGCTGGGAAATGGGATAAGTGGAGAAAACTGCAGGTAAATGGTGTGAAAAGGATGTAATTGCAAAAGTTGATTTCGTAACATAAAAACAAAAAATACAAATATCCTTTGCGCATTCGATACATTTGATATGATAAAGTATATTGCAACAGAAGGTTTAACCCCTTCATTTATTTTATGACAGCATCTAAGAATTTGGGGACTGCAAAATTTGGAAATACTTAATTTAACAGGAATGTGTCTGCAGCTTTGTGAGTTCTGTTGTTGGGTACTTTAAGCACTAAAACTTAATTCCTTCCCAAATTTCCACTGCATGAACATCTTGACTGCATACTTGACCTAAAATGGAAAAATGTTTGACCAGTAAGAGCCCTCAGAAATGATACAGCACGCAATAGACATTTGCACTAAGCAATGGTGGGAGACAAAATATTTTTCTGCCCCAAAGAATATATGAAGATACAAGTGATTACCAATGGGTTTGTCAAACGTCTCCTAATAAACTGCAAGTTATACTTATTAATATCAAGGTCCAGAAAACTTCATTTTTATTTTAGATTTTAATTACTGGTTTGCATGCCTTTGTGCAGCCATAATGCCACAGCACTGGTCGCAAGAAAGTAATCTACTCCTATATCAGCACAGATCTCCAGTATCTCAGAACTCAAGTACGTGGCACTACCTTGGAGTCCTAAAAATCCTGTGTAATGACATCAAATCAGGGCACTCTTGTCAAGCAGGAAGTGTAGGAGGACCATGAAGGGAGATCAATGTTTCAATGGTTCAGCCTCTGCAACCAATAGACAAACAGCAAAGTAACAAAAAATATTTTTGTTATTTTGTTTCATTTTATTGTTATTTAACCTGAAAAGAAATCAAACATTTTGATGAGTGAAATTGGCATGGAATGGCATGAAGGTTATAGGAGGGGTTACTGATTGTTGGGGAGGTCATGAAGATAGTGGGTGGTATTGGTTGTGAGGGGTCCTGAAAATGAAGGGGAATACTGGTGGTAGAGAAGCAATGAAGATAATTGTAAAGTACTGATAAAGATGGGTTACTTAAAGGTGTGAACATGGTGGGGGAATCATGTCAGAGGATAAGAAGATAAGGGAAAATTATGTTGAGTACATGAAGATGGCAATATTTAGTCATGTGAAGATGACAGTGAGATGAAGATTACTATGGTAGGGAAATGATAGTGGTAAGATATTTATTATGGGAGATGCAGAGCAAGAATATATTAGATAAGACGCCACAAATATTTATCATGTGCACAACAGTAGCACTATGTAATATGGGGCTGGTATTCAATCATTTCTGTGGCTTCCTTTTATTCCCAGTCTAGCTCTGTTTTCCAGCTCAAAGAGGGTTAGCAGCAGCCTGTCCTTATTTATGATGTTAAAGGAGATTTCTAACCAAGAAAAAAAACATTATTTTTTCTTACTATATCATGTTGCTTCCATATGTAGTCGGTAGCGAGTCCATAATGATTTAAGCTGTTAGTTAAATACCAAACACTGTTCAATGGTTAAGGGTTTTAAATAGTAGTCAGGTGATATATTTTTATTGGAATGGATATTGTCAAGCCCGTAGATATTTTCACCTTCAAAAGGTATCATCATCTTGGTACATGTATACATACTGTTTAGTAATATGCAAATGTATGTATATATATCTATTATGATTGTTGTAATTATAACATAGTCATCTGCAAATATCCAATAGCCAAACCCTAGCCAACATTGCAATGAAGCTTTGTGCCAACACAAGTGCAATGTCTGCATTAATTTTCTTTGGGAAGGGAGCTCTCTGCCAAACATCTAAAACATAATGAGTTGATACTCAGCAAATATTTAATGATGAGCTTTTGAAATTCTATCACAAGCGGAAATCAGTTTTGCAAAGCCTCATATCTCTATTCACGTCATGCCGCGGCTGAGCAGCGCAGAAAGAATTCTGGGAATTCATATGAAAATGACTGGGCATTGAGTTTTTTTCCTGGTGTGCTGGCTCATGAATGCCACAACTCCTTCTCTTGCAGGTTGTAGTGGCTTTCTGAGGCCACTGAGTTTGTGGGCACTTTTAATTTGCTCTGACTTTTAATTAGAGAGAACCAAAACCGTATAGCAAGCAGCTGGCGGACTCCTCTTTCTTGAGCGAAAGTCAAACTAATTAAGATTCTAGGAGGAAAACATTTTCATTTCAGCAGTCTTAATCAGCCAGGCTCGTTAAAAGAATGCAGCGCTAGGATCAGAGAGCGGGCGAGGGGGTAACCTTGAGGAAGTAAGACTTCAAAAATAAGAATCGACGGTTTCATTTAAATGTTGGAAAGAAATCTTTAAAGTGTATTTATTTCAAATGGGAAGGAAATATACATTTAAACATGTGTAATGTAACACTGCCACACTGGACATGAGAAGAAGGAATATTTCAATGAGGATTTCCAGGTTCTAAGGACGTGAGAGACCCTGACAAAAGCTGTGTTGGCGATTTATACTAAACAATTAATATGGATAACATCCAGGATCTTGGGAATGAACATCTTATTTTCCATTATATATAGACTGATAAGCGTTTTTTTCCTATAATGGCAATGGGATTTGGATTTTAGGAATATTCAGCACAAAGAGGAAAAATGTCTTTTTTGCAAAAACCTACACATGTATGAGTACGTAGCCAGAAGACCTCAGCTTGATGCAACAATGTAGCTGGTCACAAGTGAAAATATGAAGGAACCTGCAGCACCAAAAAACTGCAACACCTTCGGTATTACCGTATTTGCTCGATTATAAGACGAGGTTTTTTTCAGAGCAAATGCTCTGAAAAATACCCCTCGTCTTATAATCGAGGTCGTCTTCTAATTAGACCTCAAAAACATGTCTGCTGGGGCCAGGCTGCTTACCGGTGCTTTGGTCCCGAGCAGCGTCTCTTCTATTAGCAGCAGGAAGCTAGCAGAGTGTCACATAATTCTGCCTCCCCCTCCTTCCTCTGGGGGCGGGGCCAGAGAAGTTGCTCACACAGCTGGGCCCCTGCAGAAGTCTGCGAGTGGGAGATCTGCAGTTCAGGTAAGGGGGTGGGGGGTTTGAGCGTGTGTGTATGTGTGATTAATGGAATGAATGAGTACTTAAATGTTTGTGAATGAGTGTGTGTGTGTGTGTGATAGCATGGATGTGTAGGGGGGGGTGGTAGCATGGCATTGGGAGGCTGTACTCAAACTCCTATCATCCCCAGGTTCCAGCATGTACTGGCTGCCTTGGCTTGATAGGAGTTTGATTGCAGTTAGCAGTTATATATATATACCTCCAGAAATGCCTTTTAACCCCCTATATGCCACTCTGGCATATAGGGGGTTAAAAGGCATATCATGGGGCAGAGTGGCATATAGGAGGGCATAAGACATTTCTGGAGGCAGAGTGGCATATAGAGGGTTAAAAGGCACATCATGGGGCAGAGTGGCAAATAAAGGGGGATTAAGGCATTTCTGGGGGCAGAGTGGCAACCTTGGGGGCAGATGTGCATAACTGGGGAGGGGCAGGTTGGCAAATAAAAGGAAATAAAAAATATATATTTTTCTCAATCATAGCTTTTATTAAATATGAAAAAATTGTTTACATGAATTAATATTTACTAGTAAAACTTTTTTTCCTATAGGGTAGTCTTATATTCAGGCTTTTTGTTTTTTTCCTAAATTAATATTTAGATTTTGGGGGGTCGTCTTATAATCAGGGTCGTCTTATAATCGAGCAAATACGGTACTTCCTAGGTATTCTTTTGAAAGGGGAACTGTATCAGGCCATTTTTAGCATCAGAATGGTTAGAGGGGTTCATCAGGATCTCCTCCATTTTTCCGCATCCTATCCATGCATTTCGCACATTTCCATACCCCCCCCCGAGCTCCTTTGCTTGCAAGAGATTTGACACTATGAGGAAAAAAAACTATAGTTTAGGGATCAGTTTTAAATGCAGAATGTCATATCCAATTGTGCCTACAATGCACTACAAAGTTTATCTAACTATAGATTACTTTTTAGTGAGATTATGCAGAGCATGTTGTATGTAACATGCAGCAGAGCTGTTTGCATCTGTGCTTGCTTGAAGCCATCTTTCCTAATTAAAGTTTAAGTCATTTTCTATCCCGTTATGAGATGCAGATGATATTTTTTCCAACAATGTTCTTCCTCTTTTTTTTTTTTTTCTCGTCAGCTTTCTAATTTTCCCCAGTTCAGCAGGAAATCGTAGCCTACTAGAGACACCCCCAAGACACGGCGGAAAACAGATGCTAATTACTAAATCAATGCATTAATATGATCCAGGGAGACTGGGCTGGGGTCACTTTCACAGCTCCAAATACAAAATAATGAGTGTAGATGGTGGAAAGACTTCTAGGGCTGGAAATGAGTGTGATGTGTTGCCAAAATTCATGCAAAAGCATGAAAGCTTCATTTTGAACACCCTTAAATACTATTTGCTCTCGCGATTACCTTCATTAAGGATTGGCACAGATAAAAACATCAGTAGGTTTTAAGATATTTGGAATATTGGTGCTCACTGATCTGCCTATTTCCATATCTCTCCTCTACAAATATTAACTCAGCCACCATAACATATTATCTGCCCTCCAGAATCAGGGGCACGATAAGGCGAGTGCTGGAGAAGTCCACGGCACCCAGCCGCGTGGTAACCGAGACCGAATCAGTAGATTTTAAAAAAATGTCAATCTTTAAAACTGTACTCTTTCCACAATGTTAAAGCCATGGCATTATCCATGTGCTTTTTTCATCTTTCTATATAAGAACCTGCTTCGTTCCACTTACACATCCTTTCACATTCTTCTGATAAGATGTGAGAGGTGCATCACCCACCCTAGGCGGGTGCATACATAAAAACCACTATCCCAGACCATGAAGCTCCCAAGCTGCTATTAGCTGGGTAATGTTTTGTAAAATAGGGCTTTGTTTCTACACAAGTTACGGGAGAACGCTCTGTTAAGTCTTGCTTTATGTGGATAATCCTCAGCTGTTTTCTATTGAAACTCCCTACGCCAAAGTCCTGACACAGCCACTTGAAGCAAATCAGGCTGTCTGAGCTCAGGATGCCATCCCAAGATAAATGAGCCTGAAATTCACAGAATTCACTGGCCATTTGGAAGAAGATCAACAGGAATAAAACAGCCGTACTCCATAAAACGTCGTTTATTTGGAACTTTCTGCCACACTTGTGCTAGAGTTTCCTTTATACCATCTGTGGCATGTTCCTGTTTATAAAGGGAATAATACCAAAAATACTGCAGCACAATTAACACTACAAAGGATAGAATTGTCTGCCACTATTCTTCTTTAAACATAAAAAGTAACTGGTCATCTGAGAAGAGGCAGTGAATTGGTAGCCATATCACTGAAAGTTCCCCAGAAAAGCTACTAGAAAATGAAAAACAATGTGTATATAACAGCCTGTATTTAAGTTATTAGTGAGTCAACTGACTAAAGCTCCAAGCTCCTAGATAGAGACTGCTAGAAAAAAACAGCATGGAAATCAATAAAAAAAAACTCTAACCAACTCCATGCATAACATGCTAGATGATACATTTTTACACATACATTTCGGACCATAAAAAAACAGAATCCATAATACACATCCAAAGGAATTTAACGCACCATGAAAAGCTGACATGAAGTCTCTGCACAAGGCATGCAATAACATGAATATATATATTGATATACTGAGCTTAGGGAACACTGTAGTTTTAATGGTAGCATTTTCCTGACACTGCTTCAATTTGATTTCAATCAGTGGCAAGAAATGTCAGACCATGGAGGAGGAGGGCAGCCTCTTCTGTGTAAGGTAAGTGCTCTGTTTATTCATTTTGAGAGAATTGGAATAGGAAGAATCGGGGTCGCCATTACGGACCCTGGCCAGCGGTACGGCCTCTCCTCCCTGATTTGTCATGGCTTTCTCATTGAACGCGTGTGGTTCATTTCATGGCTCTTGTGGACTTTGAGCCTGATGGCTCCTTTCCAGGGACTGGGCCCCTATGGCGTCTTTATGGACCTTGAGACCCAGTGGTCCCATTGTGAGTATGGGTCCATTACATAAGACTGTGCCCTTGTGGACTTTGAGCCTGATGGTTCCTTTCCAGGGACCGGGCCCCTATGGTGTCTTTATGGACCTTGGGACCCAGTGGTCCCCTTGTGAGTATGGGTCTATTACATAGGACTGTGCCCTTGTGGCTTGGCTCTTGTGGACTTTGAGCCTGATGGCTCCTTTCCAGGCACTGGGCCCCAGTGGCCCCTTATAGACATTGGAACCCACAGCATGGGGCACTGCCTTTAGGTATACTCTGGGCTCCAAGGTCTTTTAAGAAAAGGGATTTTAGCTAATGAAATGTGATATACAGCAACAACTTCCAATATTTCCTGAATCTGACAAAGATTAAAGACAACTTATTGGAACATGTCATACGGATCAGTAGAACGTAATTGAAGACATTTTTTTTAAATTAGCATAAGGAGAAGTTATTATAGTTTGATGCAATGCTCTTCAAAAAAGGGCAATTATTAGAGGGGGTGACATGCAGACAATGTAAATTATGGGGAAAAAAGATACTTGGGGGTCTTAGGAACGTTGTCTTAACAAGAAGTTCTAATTAAAATACAGAGGCAGTCTTTCTATGGCAATAGAATGAATCATACACATAGTATACATGTAACACAGCAGAGTGGTTATTAATACATGGTATGATACAGGAAATAAGAGTTTCAGGGTACATTCATATAGCGTAATAAGTGTATAATAGAAAATATAAAGAGGAAAAAATAATAATGGTTTCTCCAGGCAGACATGTAAATTAAGACTTACACCGAGAAACAGAAATGTGAAAGATTAGAGAAAAAAAAATAAAAGGGGGTGGGAAACAGAGTTATCCAGTATTCACCAGGGATGTGCAATGAAATTTCATTCCGGTTTTTAGAGTTATTGCTTTGAAGTGATACGACAATTTGTAAAATGGCTCAGTACCTTAGAATAAGATTTTTAGTCTGAGACTTTCCAAGTCATTTCGATATCTCCTTGGGATTCCCTTTCTGCTCTAGAAATGGATATCTGTGCAACAAATTAAATTATGAACAAATATTGATAATGGCAAGTGTGAGGAGGGACAGGTTACACCACAAATGCTCCTATAAATCAAACATACGCTAACAAAAGTGTATAAAGTACTCCAATTTGAATGGAATGAGCACATCAAAGCCTTGGCATTAATAAGGGCCCGGAGCTCGTTAGGGATTCAGTTTGCTTATGTGGAAGATCTTCCTGTGGATATCTGATAACGCAGAGCATTGCAGAGAGAGTCAATGCATGAAATGTCCTAAATTCTTACCGCACACATGTATTAAAGTCAAGTTTCTGGGCGGCTGCGAGGCTTTAATTGAGCTGGTCAATCAGTTCCAACACTTTGCTGATGGGGAATTAATTTCAGTTCTGTGGCTCCTGAATTTTAATCAGCGTAGCTTAGTTCAAATTGAAATACTTGACAAATAGCCATAATGGGAACATAACTGAGTTTGGCATCCATTCGTTTTTTTTTTTTACATAGTCTCTAGTTTGCTCTTACCTCTGTTATTTAACAGTAGGGTACTGGATTATTATTTATTTAAGGCAGAAAAAGGGTTCATTGGTTTTCGGACAAGAAACCAAATCTATCTTAAAAAATATTATGTCAGCAGTAGAATTAAAAAGCATTCATATGGTGTATAACGAAGATATGATATAAGTTGCTGTTAAAGGAATCATGTTCAGTGAGATCTATCTCCCAACTAAACAGATATATATCCCAACTACTGCAACAGGGGTTTATTCACTTGAGTGGGAGACATGTCTTGAGCCATCAAGCTCTCCTAATTCCATAACACAAATTGTATATTTTTGTTGACATCTACATCACCAAATAGTATGGCTCATAAAAATCTAATTCTCTAATTCTGTCCTCATAATACAGCGACCTTACTCATCTTTATGACTGTAAGAAAATTATGCCACATCAGGAATTGGGGGAGAAGCATGAAAAGATACATGTACTGATATACATGATCTATACATTATCTTCACAGTACTTCGATTAAGCCCCAATGCCCTTGATAATTAACAGTTCGGTCAGGGAATTCAGTGCACCCTAAGCCTGCCACAAATAATTACAAAGCAGACTAGACTAGAAGGTGTTGCATGTTTATGTGACTCTTCAGAATATCAGAAATACTCAGTGGATACCGATTTGGAAGAACGTTATATTATTATTATATTATTGTGATAAGTATGTTTTAATTATAGGTTAAGAGATGGAAAGTAGTAGAATGTAGGAGAGAATGATTTCATTGTAGGGAAAGTCAAGTGGAGAGGTCTGGAGGTTGAAGAGCTTTAAGGTGGGGGAAACAGAGGTTTTCTTCCAGGATGTAGCCTTTGATATATTCATTAGATTAATTATGTACTTTTTTAAATTGGTGAATTCAGTGACTCTTTAACCCTAGAATAAATAGGTGAGAGACCTGCGTCCTGGGCCTAGTTGAATAGGTCGAATATGCTGATTGTTAGATATTCGTAGAACGTAGGTTGCTACTTCTGTTTTAAAGTCTGGAAATGATTTTAGCAGTAAGGCAAGCATAAACCATAAAATAACTTGAACATCATCAAAGCTATTCATGCTCAAAATGCTCACATTGCCAGTTGCAACCCATTCTATTTCAACATTATTTAAAGAGAGTATCCACAAACTATGGTGTTTAATGGAAAACGGTGGCGTTAGTTTCATCCCATTTAACATGATCTATTGAGACGGTAGTTGTATGTAACAAAAGTCAGAATCTTTTCTCTTCGATCCCATTGGCGGCAAAGTGTTCAGAATACAAACATTAATTTGTAGTCTTCCAATAAAAACAAATAATGATTAATCACGTTGTATCCATTGTTTTATTCCTCTCATTTGTAAATATTACTTTTAGAATGAAACTTGCTCCTAACTTACTGTTCCAGTATAGCTTCTCATATAAATTAATCTCGGTCCATGGCAGGTCATGCATTTTGTATATCGCGTTTTGCTCTGGAAAGAGATATTATCCAACGACTTGAGTTATTTAATGTGTCTGGCAGAGGATTCAACATATTAAGACTGCTTAAAACCATGTGCTAACAAAATATGCACAAAGGCATTAATGAAAACAGTCAAATCCAACAAAAATATACCTACTTATGATCTATTCACCTCCAGGCTTGTTCTAGTTAAACTTTCCTCCTTTCTTTTTGCCCTAAAGCGAGTCTGCTGTGTCTCTTTAGCACCACATAAAACCATATCTGATCTCCCCCTTGAGACTTCTGACTTTATCCTCAAACGTTACTGATTTCACATGGTTTGTACACTGCCAATGCAAAATCTTGGTCTGGAGGTAATGAATCAAAATATGTTTGGGATACAGATAGAAAGCTATCTGGAGCAGAAACAATCCTTAATATTAAAGAATATTTTATGGCAAGCAACAGCAGCACAGATAAAGGTATCATTTTATTTCTTGCAGGGCCGGTTGGTTTCTTAGTGTAAAAGTGATAAAAAGTCAAAAATAAGTCAGATACCTAGAATTATTTGCACTAGTGTTTTAATGGGCATCGATGCCCACGCAACAACAACAAATGCTTCTACTTCCCAATAATACCTCTTACAGTTGACTGTGGAATATCCAGCAGGGTGTCATGAATTAGCATATTGCCAAGGTGGCGTCCTATCACAGTACCACGCTTGAATTCACTGAGCTCTTCAGAATGACCCATTTCTTCTTACATGCCGACTACATGGCTAGGGGCTTGATTTTTACACCTGTGGCAATGGGTCAGATTGAAAGACCTGAAATCAATAATTAAGAGGTGTCTCCCAAGACTCGTGTCTATATGGTATATATCACAGTGTAGGCAATATAAAAAGGTGTTACAGTTAATAAATATGCTAAAGAAAGAAATACAAGTAAACAATACAAGTTCCCAAAAGTACAAGAACTTTTTTGCACTTCTGGTGCACCAACGTTTGAGAGCTATAACTCTCATCACTCTCCTTATAATTCTGGTTAAGAATCCCCATTATGAATTCTAATAGTTTGTGTTTTCTCCTTAACCTTAGGCAATCTAGTTGTGGTGGAGTATAGCTCCTATGACACTCAGCTACCCTTTGCTTGTTCGTAGTGAACGTAGAGATCCACCACTCCTGCCAGTGGTTCCCTGTCACAGGCTCAGAATGTAACATCTTTATGTACCATTTGTTTTGAATTAGCGTGTTGACCTTGTGAATAAAAGACCTCTTTACTTATTTAATGCTGAATTTATTTAACCTTCTCTACAGAGCCACAAATCTCTGAGCCGCTTGGGCTGTAAATGTGAATTATTGGTGCTTTAAAGCCCACGGGGCGATCTGCAAGCTCAGATTATTCATTATATTACAAAATGCAAATTACGTACTTCTGCCAAAAAAGGCATACTGAATTCTAACATTGTACCAGGTTTAAGTAACTGAATTATCCTCCTTATCACTTAGGAATTAGCGTTCAGGAAACATTATTGTGTTGATAAATAATAATATCCCCAGGCTGATTTAACCCTTTAACGGAAGTTTAATATTCCTATGGAATATGGTTCTGGAGGACATGAATTTGGGCACGTCTGACAAATCAAATTCTTAAATGTGTCAAATTAATTCTTAGTAAACCTTTATGACCATTTTGTGTGGAAACGTATAAAAAAAACCTTCAGACATTTCATATGTTTAAAGAGGTCACTGTTTTGGGTTTAGTCTGATTAGATTTGTAACTAGAGGCAAGACTTTATTGATATTTTAAGGTGATGTCATGACTTATTAATAGCTGTTTATGTGACTGGTTAAGCACACATGAGAATTTTCAGTCTCTTTTCTAGATAAAGCAGTTTATTGCCTAGGCAACCTTTTTATCTTTTTAAGTTTTCTATTGTCCACTCAGCTGTCCAGCTCTACCAACTAACTGCTCATTGTATTTATGGACATATGGACAAAAATATTGGGACATCTGACCAGCACACCAACAGAGGCTTTGATTACATCACATTCTAAATACATAGACATTAATATTTAGTTGGTCCCCCTTTGCAGCTATAACAGCTTCCACTCTTCTAGGAAGGCTTTCCACAAGATTTTAGAGTGTTTCTGTGGGAATATTGCCCATCTATCCAATTGAGCACTTGCATACCTGGGAACTTGTGGGCTCCAGCTACCTGGAGACTACCCTTGCCAGGACTGACATTAGAGGCATTCCCGCTGATGTCTGTGGGTCTTCCTCATTAAGACATGGTTGGGTGAGTTTGGTGTGGAACAACTTGACGTGCCGCATAGAGCCCTGTCCTCAAACCCCAACTAGAATGGAGATTGCGACCAAGGCCTTCTTGTCCAACATCAGTGCCCAATCTCACAAATGTTTTACTGGATGAATGGGCAAAAAATCCTGAAGAAACACTACAAAATCTTGTGGAAAGCCTTCACAGAAGAGTGGAAGTTGTTATAGCTGGAAAGGGGAGGGGGCAACTACATATTAATGTCTATGTAATTAAAATGCAATGTCATCAAAGTCCATGTGCATACATGAATACATATACATACACCACCTCATTAGTTAATTTTGAGCGCAAAATGTGGTATACGGGAAAGTAAAAACATCATTTTAGCACAAAAAATACACTACCAAAATAAATAAATTGCTAATGAAAAATAGTTAACAGCTGGAATAAGTATTTCACACCAAGAAATAAACACATCAGAGAAATGATCTTCCAAAATATTTTTCACACATCCCTATGAATTTTGTTAATGCTTCTGCTTGGGTATAATCACATGCAGCGAACCACAGAGAACATTTTCAAAGGACCGCTTTTAAATTACAGGATCATGGTGGATTATGTGTAATACTCAGGGCAGTGTGTAGGTATGACATATACGGTTCACGGGCAATATAAAGTGTCTGTATACGGCAGTAAGTACAAGTGTATCACATGCATTGCGTACACACAACATGGCGAGAAGCGTGTCTGCATCTTACACAGATAAAGCTCTGTATTTCTCTTCTATAATGGAGGTGTTAAAGGATTTAAGAATATGTTTACATTAGCATATCCATCTCTGTAAGGTAACTGTACTGGGAAATAGGTCATTCATAACCTGAACATTTTCATCCCAGGAAAAACCTGCAGGACGCATTTAAATGAACACGTGTCTCTCGGGAGAGCTGAGATATTTGCTATTGGACCCAGTCTGAAAGGAAGGTCAAATATTCATCAGCCCTTTATTATGGAGGCTTTGAGAGCTCTCGGCTGAGCTGTGTTCTGCACAGTCCATCACCAGGCGAATCCACATTGGGGTTCATAATGTAGATTTAATGCAGCGAGTGTGGGAGCAAAACGGCACCGTTGTTATATTGTAAATACAGTTTGTGAGGTTTTATTCAGCCTGTGTACTTGAAATGACACAAATTAACCCCACATGTGCCAGATGTACAGAAAGTTATTGTTAAATGACAGCTATATCAAAAAACTAGTTAAACAGTACATGTTAGATTTTCCCCCCGAACACCTTATATGCACATTATAATACAGTTTTAACCACAGTAAAAATAACACAACCAGAGTAATTTCTCCTCTGTGTGTATATCCTAGATATCAGACACAAACATGGTGACTTTAGGGTACCTTCTGTATAGCTTAGGTTATTTTATGAAGCTGTATAGTATATAGGTGTTTATTTAACATTAGTGTCCACTGAAAAAGATGCATTTTTTTGATAAGATTCACTTAATGACCCCGATTTTGGGCATTATTCTTCCTTCCTGCATAGCTTCACTCCCGCTTGCTCATGGGTTAGGCGTAAAGATGATCTGATCTTCCCTGACTGGACCAGGTAGCTGTATTGCAGCACAGACCTCCACTGTATCTCTCTAGGTGGCCACCGCACAACACTCTGGCCTGCTAGATCTGCCCAAGTCCTTTGTAAGTGCTATTATTGTGTACGTAGCATGTAGCATCACTCTCTAAAGAGTTCCAAACTGCCTTTGGAAGCAACCTCAGTAGAAACACTCTGTGTCAGCTTCATGAAATGGGTTTCCATGGCAAGGTAGCTGCACACAACCCAAAGACCACATTGGTTGGATGGTGCTAACCATACCATCGCTGGACTCATGCTTCATTATCTGGAAGTCTGATGCAGAGAGTTGGCATTACGTGGGTGGGCATTGGGTGTAATCCAACACCACTTAATGTCTAAAGATTGAATATACTGAGCCTGGGGCCCACGGGAAGCAGCATTTTACACAGAGTTCCCAGCTCTGTACAGCTATACAGAAACAGAGCTATTATTGGGCACCTAGGCTAATATTCAGTGTTTAGTAAGCAGTATGGCCCTAGTTGTACCAATACAGTGTGACGGACCAGAGTGTGCACATATACAGTATATATTGCAGGTTATTCCTGATGATACTTCCTGCTACTTTGCTTATAACTTCAAAAGAACCTCTGCAGACTATACTTTAAAAATCTGGTTATCCTTTTTAGGGCAAACACTAATTTAATGTTGACCCTCAATAGGAAGAATGGAGAGATTCCTCATGAATTTACTTTAAACACTCACATCCTTTTACCAATACCTTTGCAGGTGGACTATAACTCTTGATTCTTAGTCAGATGAGGAACCTGATTATAGATACCTACTACGATTGAACTATCTTTTTACTTTATATATAGTCACATCAGGCAGAAGCTATACGTGGAATGAAATTTCAGTATCCTTAACTCCCCAGTTCAATGTGTATGCATAAACCAAGCCTTGTATTTGAAATCATAGTCAAGTCAGATTGTATTAATACTATATATACATTGGAACCTTAGTCTTGATATTTAGTTTGGTTTACCCTGCTACCTTATCCGTATCAAAGTGTTGCTTTAGTCTCGATATCCAATGTGCATTCCTTGGAGGTTCACACTCTCCCGGGAGATTGGCTTTGTGTAGGGGCAAGGATACCTCAGATAGCCTTTAATGAAAGGGGATTGGGTGGGGAACAGAAAATGTGGGCAGAAAGTAGGCAGAACATGGTTGGGGAGTTGCCACTCACTGCTTCTATACCAGGGGAAAGAGGACATAGAGACCCTGAGTATCAGGTATGCCAATGTGACCAGATTGCCCCAACACAGTGGACCCTTAGACTTTCTACCTATACAAAAGACAAGAATAGCCCAATAACACATCAAACATACATATATAATGCTATGCATACCACAGCACATACATGGAAACTCTCATGTTTTCCCACCAATCTTAAAATCTCAGATTGGCAAATTCTTAGGTTCAGACAATGAAGAACTTGCTCATTCATATTGCAAACTGATTTAATGATATCTGAGCATTACTGATACATTATACTTGAAGTCCTTAATTTGGAATATATTAACATCCTGATCAGTCATTGGGTTCATAAGGACCATTTCTGAACCAGCTGGTTTCCACCATCTGTGAGACAATTCAACTGATTTTTATGGTAAGTGGCCGTCACCCCTAAATGAGCCAGTTGGACATCCCATTCCAAAACCATGGGCATTAATATGGTGTTGTCCCCCATTTGTGGTTATAACAGCCTTCACCCAATAATATCTCTGTCTGAGTAGAGATGAACAGCGTTGGGAACTCTTGGTAAAATGCTGCTTCTATCTGCTGCCAGGTCACCAGCATCTTAAGGCTTCAGACATTTGAGTGTCATGCCCACTCGCTGCCCACATCCCCCACCCTATGGATGGCTAGCCCTGCCACCTATCACAGTCACACCCCCTTCCTGCCTACTATAAGGTTTGTAGATGTGGCTGAAGTGAAATAAGACTGACTGCGATGGTGAATATTGAACTTAGTTGAGAATGTTATTCCACAGAACGGTTCTTAATACCCATCACATGTGTTATACACGAACAGAACAGCGAGAAATTAAAAAAGCCTTAAGCTAGAAGAGATTTGTCAGAAGTGCAAATTTATTTTAAAAAGATTCATGAGCAAATGAAATAATTTATAATGCATCAGAAAAAAGTTTGAATGTTGAATAATTATTGTGTGAAGGGGCAAAATGGTATTTTTGTATTTATCAGGAAACTTTGAAACGTGTAGATTTGCAGTAAAGTTCATTTGTTTTTGTATGGGTAAATACACACACAATAATGAGATTTCTGTCCTTCGCTTTGTTCTTTTAGCTATTTTGGCACCTTCCAAAATGACTCTTTGGTTTGGGCTTTGATTTTTAATAAGGCTAGCACAGAATTACATTTAAATTTGTTCTGCAAATCTGCATATCACAAAGATTATTTTTTAATGATTTCAGCATATGATTCTGCTAATAAAAATTGAAAACACTTTATTTGCGGATCTCAAATTCACAAATAATTTTAATACAATTTAACCTTTTATGGTTTATATTTGGAAATGGAAGTGCTCCTGAGCCTTAGTATGCTAACATTCACATTTTAGGGTGAATGTTCCTCTGCTCTGTTTTTGTTTTCTGGTGAGGGGGAGACTCGCAAGTTACCTCACAACAGCCCAGGTATTTGAAGTGAATTTTATGAAACAAAAAAACTTAGTTGTAACTTGAAATCACCTTGCAAATTAATGAATCTGTAAGTTGCTTGCTTGTTCTGCTTGCATACCCACTTTGCTGCAAGTGAGTTGAGAGTCATCTTTTGTGAGTGCGTCTACGAGTTGGCTTTTGTAAATTCACATAAGTTTGTCGCTGCACTTACAGTACCACTGAGACCTATTCACCAATGTCAAGTGGAAAATATATATTCTTAAGTATATTACCACCAGCACCTAGTAAAAGAAAACCACTTACAAATGTCCCCGTACCAAAGGGCGGTCGTGGAAGATTGAAGTTGTACAACTCTTCCCATCTCCAAAGGCAATAAATATGAGGGTATAGAGGGCCCAGCTAAACTTTTGGCTGTGGGATCCATTAATTCCTGTGGCTTTGTCCTGGTAAGCAGCATCTGTGCGCCGACAGCAGCTTTGTCAAGCTGATGCTAAAGGATACGGCCTCAGGCACTCTGTGCATGAAAAGTTGAACCACAGCTGACACTAAGAGCCATAAAATCTTTTCACCGCATCGTTGACTATTTCAAGGCATGTAAGGTGTAATATTAGCGGTTCTGTAACCCTTTGTTTCTTGGTCACATGTAAAATTGAAGTTTGGGGTCTCGACATTAATATGTAGAGGACTTAGGCTTCTTGAAGAGCATTTCACATAGAAAACCACTGTAAGGAAAGGAGAAGCCGAGGGGGGGGGTATAATAGATATATTGAGTATCCAATATTCTGATATGCAAACAGTTTATATATACTGTATAGACTGGACTGGTCAAGTAACTATTAGCTGCTGCTAGAAGGATTGTATGGTTTTGTTAACTGACACTTCCTAACCCATGTCGTAGTTTACCCCTTGTATAGGCGATTGATTTCCAGGGCAGACGTCACGTTTCCTGGGCAGTGACCTCTGCATTATTGATATTCTCATTTTGTAAATATTTGTCGTTAATCTCCTGTTATGGATTTTAAGGGATATGTTACTTCATTATGTTGCTGTTTCCTTTCACGCAGCTAATTAATTTGTGTCTCAGCCTGTTACAGAACATGACCGCATTTCATGTTACGGGAAAGAATGTTAAATTAAAGTACCTGATCAAATTAATTATTTTAACAGTGGATGCAGTTTACTGTAATCATCAACAGTGCATGTAAAAGATAGCTTAAAAACAGCTAAGAAACAGCTTTCATATTTGTATTGCGTCAACTTTTGCTACAACCAAGGCAAATAAGTGCAAATTTCCAACATTTCGAATGGCCATAGGGACATTTTCATTTGAAGTGATAAGTAATCTATTGATTTTTGGAATTTGTAATCTATTGATGATATCATTTTATCAGGCCAACAATTTCATGTCATTATCTTGATTCTGTTTGCACCAGTAAACATGAAGATCAGCATGCTCCCTAGATTGTAGAACTGTAGATGAGTGATTTAGTGTTCTTTATATTTTTAATATTCCATTACTGCCATTTCAGCACTGGCTATTAATGGAAATGCTTTGAAGTGTAGTACAGCTGAGAAGTTATATGTAAAAATGGTAGCTGTCTAGTGCCACGCACTAGAGGACTACATTGGGATGCCGGTCCTGTGGGTCCCGCCAAAAAACTTGCGGGCGCGGGCAGTCTTGCTGGTGTTGCGGGTGGGAGCGGGCAGTCAGACACTTTACCTGCGGGTCCCGGTAATCCCGCGTAGTCCCTCAAGGCTGCCTTCCCGCTGCTCCCTCACAGCGTCTCTTCTCTTGCTCCGCCCAGGAACCCAGCGGAGTCACGTGATGTGACGTCACTTCCCGTAACTCTGCTGTGTCCTGGGCGGAACAAGAGAAGAGACGCTGTGAGGGAGCAACACGAAGGCAGCTTTGCGGGACTGCACGGGAAATCAGGCAAGGGGGTGGTCGTGATTGACCACATATGTGTCGGGAGCGGGTGAGATTGGACACACATGTTGCGGGAGCGGGTGGCAGTGGACCACACACATTGTGGGAGTGGGCGGGATTGGACACAAAATCAGCGGGAGCGGGATTAAAAAAAACAGTCCTACACAGGGCTCTACCATGCACTAAAGGGTCAGTAATTTGTCTGCCTCATTAACACTCAAGGCATAGAGGAGAAGAAAGAATGACACTGCAGCACCCCATTTGGCACACTGGCCAGTGGCACTTTGCCTGTGATTTTGAACCAGAAATGCCCAAGGATACCACCCATGTCTCTTTTATAGAGGCAGCCCCAGAATGAAAACATAAACTTAGATGGCAGATAAGAACCCTTTATCTAATAAACCTGTTACATGATAAGTACTTGGTAGGTAAACTTGTGATGGGGCCATGTAATGAGACATTGCATGACGCCATACTGGTAGCCAGCATGAGCCGTGGGAGATCCCTGAACTAGGGACTGACAGATGTCGGTTGATCTTTTGTGTGTTTTAATCTACATCTACAAGGTTAATGTGGGTCCATGAAATAATGTAGGGTTAGGCATATAAGGACTATAAATGTTTGTTGTGATTATATACTACATCCTCCACAATATAAAATGTACATAATAATAATAAAGCAGACAAGAGGTTTAAAGGTTAAAAAAGAACCTGTTATGTAATGTTATTAACTTGTTAAAAAAAAAAAAAAAAAACGGGAAGGGGTTTGCCATTTGTATAGGACTAGCTGTCTTGGACCTACTAATGAGTGACAATGACTATTACTATGTTACTTTTCTCTAGCCCTTACTTTTGTAAGTGGAAAAATATCAAAAGTTTTATTGCAGTATATCTTAGAGGACTTGCAATTGAATTGCAAATGCTCTGGCTCCTACTATTGCTTTAGTGGTATTTTATTGAGTGGTGTACATTTGCAGTAGAATTGCAAATTGAGCCTTTGAAACCATCAACAGTTTTTTTTTTGTTTTTTTTTTTACTGTTTTTTACTTTTAATAAAATCAATGGGAAGAAAACATCATCCACATTATAGGTAAGTAAAATCCTTAGGTGCTCACACTTTACATGTATGGGAATAACTCAATACATACATACACTATAATTGACAAAAGTATTGTGACACCTGACCATTAAACCAACAGGGACTTCAATGACACTGCATTCTAAATACATAGACATTAATATGCAGTTAATCCTCCATTCGCAGCTATAACAGCTTCCACTTTGCTGGGAAGACTTTCAACAAGATTTCCACTTCCAAATAATACCACTTACAGTTGACCATGGAATATCTAGCAGGGATGAAATATCATGAACTAACCTATTGCAAAGCTGGCATCCTATCACTTGCTTGTTGCTGAATTCAATAATTAAGAGTTGTGTGTACCAATACTAATGACTGTATAGTGTACTGTATTATACAGTATATATACAGTGTGTGTATATAAATATATATATATATATATATATATATATATATATAGCCCTGACCCGTCGAGGCATGGACTCCACTTGACCACTGAAGGTGTGCTGTGGTATCTGGCATCAAGACATTTGTAGTAGATCACTCAAGTCTTGCAAGTTGGGAGGTGGAACCTTCATGGATCAGACTTGTTTGTCCAGCGCATCCCACAGATGCTCGATTGGATTGAGATCCGGAGAATATGGAGGCCAAGTCAACACCTTGAACTCGTTGTGTTCCTCAAACCATTCCTGGTCCACTTTTGCTTTGTGGCAGGGTGCATTTTACTGCTGAAAAACGCCAAAGCCATCAGGGAATATTGTGTCCATGAAAGGGTGTACATAGTCGACAAGAATGCTTAGGTAGGTGGTACGTGTCAAGGTAATATCCACATGAATGGCAGGACCCAAGGTTTCCCAGCAGAACGTTGCCCGAAGTATCACACTGCATCAGCCGGTTTGCCTTCTTCCCATAGTGTATCCTGGTGCTGTGTGTTCTCCAGGTAAACGATGTACATGCATCCGGCCATTCACGTGATGTATAAAAAAACATTATAGGTACTGACTACTGCAGAGGGGGAAAACCCCACAAGAGCTGCCATTTTGGAAATGATCTGATCTAGTAGTCTAGCCGTTACAATTTGGCCCTTGTGAAAGTCATGCAGATCCTTACAATTCTAATTTCTAACACATCAACTTTGAGGATGAAATGTTTACTTGCTATCCCACCCACTGACAGGTGCCATGATAACAAGATTATCAGTGTTATTGCCTTCACCATGGTCATAATTTTACGGCTGATATATATATATATATACACACACACACACACACTACCATTCAAATGCCTGGGGTCATTTTTTGAAAGAAAAGCTTTGTCCATTAAAATAACATCAAATGAATCAGACATACAGTGTAGAGATATTTTAAGTGGTTACTGTAGCATAGATGTACAGAGGCCTTTTATAAGCAACCAACATTCCTGTGTTCCAATGGCACGTTGTGTTTGCTAATCCAAGTTTACGTTTAAAAGGCTAATTGATCATTAGAAAGCCCTTTTGCAATTATGTTTTCCACGAAACAGTATATATAGTGTCAGAAACAGGGACGGAGCGTAGCGCAGATTTGGTAAGCGAGGTGTTTTAATGTGCAACCAATAATAAAACATACAGTCCCAACGAAAGACGGCAGTGTAGTTAATTAAACAGTGCCACGGACAAAGGCAGTCAGTGTAGATTCATAAACTATATCACAGTTCCAGTACAAAGGGCCAAGGGGCAAAGGGGCAAAGGCAAGTAGCGTAGTCAAAAGCAGTTCCAAGGTCACAGGCAGGCAGCGTAGGTTCATAAACGAGGTCACAGTTCCAGTATAAAGGGCAAAGGCAAATAGCGTAGTCAAAAGCAGTTCCAAGGTCACAGGCAGGCAGCGTAGGTTCAGAAACGTGGTATCAGAGCAGAGGTCAAAGTCCAGGAAATCAGGCAAATACTCACAGCGCATCCAGAAGCAAAAACAACAACCAGATCCTGGGCTGGAGGTGAGGTTGATCTTTTAAAGCCTGATGATGAGGCCAGGTGAGAGAGGCGGGGTTCAGTCCAGAACAGAACTAGGTGATGATAGTGATTTTAAGTCCAGCTGGGCCTCTTAAAGGGGCGGCCCCGCCTTGCAGTCTGTGGGACTCTAGGTGATGCCTGACATATAGACAATATCCTCCCAACATTTCATGTCCAAATCAGGACACCTTTATTGGAGGGTGGGGGGGCGCTATAAGCAGGGCCAGGGGTACTTACCTTACCCACACAACTTCACTACATAGGATAGAGGCCACATGGGACATGATATTGAGGTATTATTATTATTATTATCTTTTATTTATATAGCGCCAACAATTTACGCAGGTCAGTGGATCTTCCCAATTAATCCATGGTCCAACTGTTCACAAAGCCATAGTAGTGGGGCTGCTCAGCAGGACGGTGGGACAATGCCCTAAAGTTAAAACGGTCCCACAGAAAATGGGACATTTAGGAGTTATGAACTTTACCATTCTTAAAAAACGGATTAGACAGTGGAGGACTATGGTGGGTGCCGCAGTTATATAGTACCGCAGTAACCGAGGCACCTAGCAGGGTCACATAAAGGAACACTATGTTATCTCACTTTAGTAACACGGCAGCATGCACACAGAGTGCAAGCTGCTCTAAAAATAAGGGCTTTGTGTGAGGGAAGAGTGCACGAGGGAGACAATATGAGCTGGAGAGTATAATAGAGTGTGTGTTAGTAAATGGTGTTAGAGTATAACTGTACAGTCTGTGGTGGAACTACCGGGGTCGCAGGGGTCGCAACTGCGACCAGGCCCTGTAGTTCTGCCAGTCAGGGGGCCCCAAGGGGTGCCGAGCGGTTGCTGAAAACGTCCGCTCGGCAACTCTTGGGCCCCCCTGACTGACAGAAATCCAGGACTCCTCTGCTCCCCGCTGCTGCCGCCGCCGCCTGCCTCAGCACTGCCCATATGATGTCATATGCCGGCGCTCAGCAGTGAAGCGCCGGCACCCGAGACAAACGCCTCACGCTCCCAACACAGGAGTTGACGGTAAGTGACCTACAAAGGGGGGGTAGGGAGGGAGTGGGTAGATCGTGAGAAGGGGGGGTAGGGAGGGAGTGGGTAGATCGTGAGAAGGGGGGGTAGGGAGGGAGAGGGTAGATCGTGAGAAGCGGGGGTAGGGAGGGAGAGGGTAGATCGTGAGAAGGGGGTAGGGAGGGAGAGGGTAAATTGTGAGAAAGGGGGGGTAGGGAGGGAGAGGGTAGATCGTGAGAAGGGGGTAGGGAGGGAGAGGGTAGATTGTGAGAAGGGGGTTAGGGAGGGAGAGGGGAGATCGTGAGAAGGGGGGGTAGGGAGGGAGAGGGGAGACTGAGTAGGGGGGGCAGGGAGGGAGAGGGTAGATCGTGAGAAGGGGGGTTAGGGAGGGAGAGGGTAGATCATGAGAAGGGGGGGTAGGAAGGGAGAGGGTAGATAGTGAGAAAGGGATAGATGGGTTGGGGGGGCTTAACAGATTCTTGCACCGGGGCCCTGAGGTTTCTAGTTACGCCCCTGTGTACAGTGTTAGAGAGAGTGTGTTGGTGTATGGCGTTGTGAGTGGGTGTAAATGTTTGGTGTACTGATTGTGTAGGGGTCAGTGTCATAGCAAGGTTGGTTGTTAGTTTGGGTGTGTATGTTAGTTTGATGCACCAAGGCATCTATTTATCTATCTATCCACACACAGGGTCTACTGCTCCTGTTATGCTTATGAACTTGTACATTTTAACCTCCTAAATACCGTGAATTAATGAATGGCCTTCTCACTGGAAAGTTTTAGGCATCAAGCATACTAAAAATCATAATATACTAATTTAAGCTTAACATGAGAGAACAGACAATAAAAGGTAAAGTTCTACCTAGCAGTGGATTGGTTAACAATGTACATTTCAAACCAAGCCGTTGTTAAAATATCAGTTTTTAATGCAGTTGCATCCTGTTACAGCTAAACTGGGCTCTGCGGGAGATGCCGAATGCAGGCACTGTCAATGGAAAGAAATATTTGCACAGTGAATAAAAGCTTTTTATACAGGAGGTGAATACTTTGCTAATGGCTTATGTAACAGAGGGGTTCCTAATTCAGCAAGGGAAAATGTAAACCACCATGCACTGTCTGTATCCTGTTATACAACCGAGCGGTTGCTTTGTGCTTCATCTGCGCTTAGGTTGCAATAATAATGGGAGATTGCTGAGAAAGGATAATACGAAAAAAAGAAATATATATATGTGTGTGTATGTGTGTGGCAGCTGAATGCAACCTTTGCAAAGGCGAAACATTTTAAAAAAGATGGTTTAAAATAGAATTCTAATCAGCAGCCAGAACAACTGAATCATAAAACTGATTCAGATGTCACAGATAGTTGAAAATGAGAAAAAATGCATAATGTACGTTATATGAGAGCCCGTGATGAGAGGTCTTCTAACTCCCACAGTGCTTGAGAGCTCTTTAACTCCTTGCATTATTTATTCAATAAATACAAAATGGACAGAACTTACTGAAGTCAGAGTTATTTTTAGATATTTAGGTTTCATTCTGCCTCTTTAAATATGTAACATTAAATATTGCCTATTAATGATACATAATTTAATGGAAACATCACAGGTACTCTTCATTCATTGACTTCTACAGGATAGAATAATGTCTCTAGGTGGAAGAACAAAAAGGTGGACCTTCCATGTACGCCATTGTCCTGTGCAGGATAGCCTACAACATGTCTATCTTCTTATTTGGTTGAAGTGTGTCTTGCTATCTCTTTGTACAAAGAACACATCATCTTGTTATCCTCCATAGCACCATAGCATGGTGTTTTTCTGCAGCTTTGAGGTCTCAAACTTCACTGGCATATACATTTTAAAAGGAGATGTAGCGTTCATGAGTTTATCCTCCAAAACACTCTGGAGGTTCTGTTTCATATCATTAGTACTTATATATATACATTATATATTATATACATTATATAATGTTTTGTTAATTGTCACTCCCTCTTATTATATTAGCTCAACAAAATATGCTGACTGTATAAAATAATGTTACATTACTATTATTCATAATATAATATTATGTGCAATATACTGTATGTCTATAGAAACCTGACTGATTCTAGAGGGTACATTTGCATGTTCCGGATACGACGAAGAACAATCTTCTCAAAGGTTACATTGTTTCACATTGCTCCACAAATCTGTCTAAGGACAGAAGTTGCTTTGCATTGTGAATGTTAAATGCTCCTTTCCACATCAGACCTATTGATTTCATAATGATATGCACAGGAGGTTGTCCCCTGGTGCTGGCTTGTCACTTTGACTAATCATTCCCCTTTCTTGCTGGCAATACTACACATGGAAAAAAGCAGCTCTGTGATTTTTTCACTTTTTCTGGAAGCTTCCATCCCTGATTCCAGATAAGTCTTCCACACATTGTTTAAAATCAAAGGGATTAATACGTAAGGAGTTGTTGTAAGGTTATAATTTGTGTTACCTTTGTCACTAGCTCCTTCAATTACTGTAACAAGAATGAGCAAGCAATGGAGTGCAGGTTAACAAAACAAGAATTTTGTGCATGCCATTCAAAAAACACATATCTAAGGCATAAGTATTTGGGATTCCATCATACCACATGGCCAAATATTGCTTACCCGCCACTACGTCAAAGTGTATAGTAAGGTGATCATTTTATCAATTTATTTCTGACGACATAAGCATTTTACAACTAAATCCTGGACTTGTGGCATGTCGGCATGTCAAAGATACATTTCTAAAAAATGAACATGTTTATATTGATTATTGAGTGAGTTTGTAAGTATGGTGCTCAGGTTTTCTTGGTATCCACCTGGTTAATGCTATTAATGTCACAAAAATGTATGTATTAAAAATGACCTTAAAATACATCTTGGTTATTTTGATGAATGACTGCAAAGTGGTTTTGAGATGGCTAATCAATTAACTGAACTTTGTTGATGTCATCATTAAAAAAAAGAGCTAATAATGCTACCATTGTCAGCAGAATAGGGCAGGACCTCATTAATAGAGGATCCTGGGAATTTTTTAACTATGATTTGATTCATGTTCCTGGTACCCCTATGGGATTCTCTGTGAGCTTTTATGCGAGGCAATACAGACAGCTGCCCTGGTACCCATCATTCCTGAGGGTCCATGGAAGATGCCCCTTGAGCCCACAACAACCCCGTTTGAGGGGTCACAACCCCTGTTACGAGTCTTAGTCTCCTCCAATGTGGTTATATGCTATGGAGTATGTGTGTGGGGGGGAAAGCAAATTATTGCTCATGGTCCAATTAAAGTTAAAGGTGGCCCTGAATGTCTGCCAAAAGATGGCTCTACCCATTACTGTTAATTCCACATCATTTGTAAGTTGAATTGCATCACACTGTTTCATTTTCTGTCATAACCAATGCAACCTACTCCAATGATGTATATAAATTCTTAATAGTGTCACCATTCCAGTCAGACATACATTTGCTGGCTAAAAATAGTAGCGCATTTTTTTGCTTGAGACATGCAGCAGGAATGGAATTTAGTAAGCAAGTCGTGTAATCACCTATTTCTTCCCAGTTTTTTTGCTGTCATTTATCATATGGATATAAATTCACTATGACATTGCCATCCTTAATAGGTCATTTTAATGATCCTGAGAGCATAATTATGTGGCAGAGGATGAAGGTACATTCAGTTGTGTACAGGATGGATTATAGATTATAGCTCTTACCAGCGGGAGCTCACACTTATCAATACAGGTTCTATTACTCTTTTTTTGGTAGCAGTTTTTATGAAAATATGTTTCAGAGGGAATGTCTATGGGAAAAACAAAGGAAGTGAAAAACCATGAAAGGAAAATAGGGCCCTTCATTAGATTTTCACTTCATAACCACCCCAAGCTAATTATGATACCGGTCATTCATTCTCCTACTTTTGGGAGGGACAACAAATTAAAAAGAGTTTATAATTTTCCACGTGTTTTGGGGTTTAGAGTAAGATTAAGTCAGAGGAAAACTAAAATGTCTATTAAGACAGGGAGGAGATGGCCTGGCCTTCAAAACCAATAAGTAAAAATATATATCTGTATCTTCTGGCCACTGCCTCTCTCATGGAATGGTCAATAGTCCAATATTTAGACATGTAGAGAAACATTCCACATTCTATGACATTACATTTATTTATAAAGCGCAGGCAGATTCCGCAGCGCCGTTACAGTCAGAAGAACAATTTAGAAACACATACAATAACACATACAGAAAAAAACTGGTGCAAAGGAGAAGAGGGCCCTGCTCTTGCAAGCTTACAATCTAGTCGGTGGTTGAGGGGGAAGTGAGACAAAAGGAGAGGACTGCTTGGATGGGGATGAGTTGATCTGGTTCCGATGATGTGTTGAAGCTGTGGATTATTCAGATGGCTTGATTACGATGTTGGTTAGGAGTACTGGGAAGGAATGTTGTACGTTTCCCTGAACAGGTGGGTTTTCAGAGAGGTTTTGAAAGTTGCGTACGAGGCAGAAAGTCTGAGGGAACGGGGAACGGAATTCCACAGGAGGGGTGCAGCGCGGGTGAAATCCTGAATACGGGCATTCCACGATTCTTAGATCATGTACAATGCAGTAGATGGTACCAAATGTGCAGTTTTTACAGAAATTGACTGGGTTGGGACTCGAGCTGGCTCGCAGGCCAAAGAAAAAACAGTTTTAGACATGAATGAATATGTTTGATTAGGATCTTTTTGGAGAAATCATCATGAAATGATTTAGAACAAAAGATAAATGTGACAATTACATAGAAAGGGTGTCATGGTAACACCGGGAAATTAAATATAATGAGAACCACATGGGAACGTAGAGATCACCTGAGTAACACTTGCAAATCCTTCATTGTGGGTATAGATCAAATGAGAACCACATGGGAACTTAGAGATCAACTGAATAACAATTGCAAGCCCTTCATTGCAGGCAAAGATACAGCTTAACAGAAATGCCTATAACATTTTTTAATAACTATCATAACAAGGTCTATATTTAAAAACAAAATGTATTCATGTGTTAGTGTATGTTGTTGGAGCATACATACATAAACACACAAACACATATAAATACACATATACAAATTTTAACACCTTACACATACATACATACACACATACACATACCGTAACTCCAACAATATACACTAACACATGAATACATTTTGAAACAATAAGTCACCACACTATTCATGAGCCTGCTAGGAGTATTATACTGCAGATAGTCATTGATATGCAGACTATTGACATACCATTTAGTGCAATATTTTTTAATTTTATCTCACAGATAGGTACAGGTAGGTGTTTTTTTTTACAAGAAAGAATTTGTGGCTTTATTTACTAGCCAGAACTTTATCCTATGAACACAAAGTACTCATTTGGATAAAATATAATTAGAAAAAAGGTCTCTGAAGAATGATCCCTTTAAACCCTTTATTTGATTATGATATGGCTTCGGAGTAATGTCTGACATTTAGATTATAAAGATTCAGGGGCACGGTTTGATTTTCCAGGAGTCATGAGGACAAACAAAGACAAACAGCTAAAAAAAAAAAACAACCAAAACAATAAAAAAGTGAACTTTCAGCAAGTGGCTTGCTTTCTTTTTATATTTAATGTATGTTGCAAACATTCTTTACAATAGTCAACTAATAGTAACTGAAAATAAGTGAAAATAATAACATTTTAAATGGTCTGAGGTTAAATACCTTTGCAAATATGCAAGGTAGGCAAAATTGTCCTTCTTCCTTTTCTTAACTGGAGCATAGAGGCATGAGCTGAAACCAGGTCTAGCTCAATGTCATCAAGAAAAGAAGAGAGACAGGACTAGAATGCCAACTTTTCTTTGACTGGTATTTAGACTAACTAAGATCCTTGAGAGGCCCTGCTATATGCACCTCTTTTGTGGCCATAAAGCCAATATTTTAATATGCTTTTTTTTGCTGCTGAAGGAAATTCTGTATTAATATCAAGAATTATGGAAGTTCTCTTTGCTGCATTCATTAATATGAGATGTTTAGAACAGCAAACCTGCAAAATTACATATTTTTCATTATCTGTGATATTTCTCTAGCATTTTTCTTTATGAGGAAATAAAGTAAATTATATTATGTATATCAATTATATGAATGACCTTATACAGCACTAACACTGACGAGTGTAGCAAGACTTTCACATTAGCATTTGCTTGAATATTACTACATGTGTCTTGTCATTTGGCCATGATAGTAACATATAGTCCAAGCCTTTCGTAATTGCTTTTTTCCCCACTCTGTGTTATGCCAGGATTTCATCTCATTTCTGCCGTCCGAATCATATATTTCAAGTGGCAGAGATGATCAAAGCACTTTCTAGACAGACAAGAAAATGAGCAGGGAGCAGGAAAAACATCTGCGAATGAATGACATTGAGAAAAGGGTTCCTACTATAGCACAGCCTGCAAGTGACAATGTCACACTTACTACAATGTCACTTTTCCTCTTATCTGACCGACAGCACCGTACTGATCTAGTGACTGATGTACATTAACTATCTTAAATCCTGCTGTTTACTACCTAAACTTTTTTGTTTCTTGAGTATCCAGAAGTGAATTGACTGTAGGTATCATTTGCTGTGGAAGGATTAAAGCAGAATCAAGCTTTGGTTTCTTTTTTGCATGACTCTTGCTTCTAACATTTAAATAAACTACTATTGGGTTAAAACACCCATCACCCAAGAATGGAATGGCTTAGTAAGATCTATTAAAATCTATTTAAAATTTGCTATTGTCACTTTATATGTCCCATATTTTGTCCATTTAAAATCAAGTTTTAATAAAACTATTAGATGTATATCTCTTCATATCTTTGTTACCTATCATTGATGCTTGTAATATGAAATCCCTGGTTAATTTCACATAGTAACGGATTGAAAATCCTCCTTTTAATGTCACTAATATTGTAGGCCTGCTGTATTCAGTTCCCAGCGGGACAAAATAGCCTGTTTTTTCCCTTGACCTGATCTAAAAAGCAATTTTAATCTCCTAGCTCTGATATTATGTTACTTGCAGCTACAAACAGATCAATCTTAATATCCATTGATAGAGACGTAATGAAATCAAAGAGATGCTGAAAAATGTCTAATTTCAGCTGCACCATAAATTAGTTCCCCCACCCTCAGGATGCTTTGTCTCGAAGGTCATGTCTGTGAATGAAGAGCAAAAGTATCTGACACAGGGACATCTTCTGGAGGACTTCTTGGCAATTCACAATTTAATAGATATCGGATTGTGACAAATTGGGAAGATACCTTTGAATTAGAGCTTTGTTTCCTTGCTATTTATCTATTACTTCTCAAAAAATAAATTAAAAAAATAATCTCTTGAGTTTTGTGATCAATTGACACGACAAATCTGATCAAAAAAATAAAAATCTAATTAAACAAACTGCAACAATTATACACAATGCCCATCGCACCTACATTTATATTGTTGGACATTCCATTAAAAAACTATGGCGTTAAACGTTGTAACCGCCCCCCCCCCGGCCTATAACAGCATCCACTTTTCTGGAAAGACCAGATTATGATACAGAGAATGACTTTACAATAACATCACTTACAGTGGGGCAGATCTACTGGGGCAGAAATTTCACAAACTTACTGGTGGCAATGACAGTGTCATGTTTAATGTCACTGAGCTGTTCAGTATGACCCATTTTGCTGCCAATATTTCTCAAGAACAAAAAAAACTTGATGAGAATCTAATCGGTAACTTGGTTTGTTTGGATTGTGCCACTGGGACAGGAACACAGCAAGGTCAAATTATGTTACGTCAATTGATTCCAGGGTGAAAACGAGGCGGCAGCGAACCGGAAGCTGCAGGAGATGCGAGGAGGTTAGGACTGGAGGGAGAGTGTATGTATTTAAGCATGGATGTCTATGTATAAGTGTATGTGAGCATGAATATCTATGTATAAGTTCATGCAAGCATGAATGTGTATGTATAAGGGTATGTGAGCATGAATGTTTATGTATAAGTGTAAGTGAGCAGGAATGTCTATGGATACGTGTATGTGAGAATGGGCGTGTATATATAAGTGTATGGGAGCATGAATGTGTCTGTGTTTGAGCATGTTTGTGTGTGTGTGTGTGAGCATGTATGTGTAAGTGGTATCAGAGAGAATTTGTGTTAGAATGAGTATGTACACGTGTGTAATTGAATATAAGTGTGTGTGTGTAAATTAGGTGGCACTCACAAGCTGTTTGGTGGAAAAGGTAACATGTGTTGCTTGGTAAAGTTGGGGGGCCCCGGGGCCCCATGGTTTCTAGTTACACCCCTGATATGTTTCATTGGATTTCCTAATATTTCATTGGCGTTGGGGACTATCCATGTTGCTGAAGAAGCTAGTAGGCTTGTGCATTCATTTTCGTTCAAACTTCATTTGTAACAAAAATTGCATGTTTCATGCGTTCGTACAAATTAACAAAAACGATGGCAAGCTCTGACAAATGTAAAACGAATTTCAAATGTGACGAAAATTCTTGTGGATTTGTCAGATTCGTTGCCATGTGTAGCCACCATTACAAGGCATTTTGGCGCTTTTACAAGCCGCTTTGGCACTCCTTGATGAGGAATGTGTGTGGGGGTGCATATCAATGGCTAATAGGTAAAAGTAACCAAAAATGACGGTGGTTTCATTGATTGTTATGGCTGTGTTTGATGGGTCCAACAACCAGTGGGATTTTGTGTCCTTACTTTTTTAATTCTGCCAATCAGCATTTACAAGGGGAAGTGACAAGCATTAGATATATAAGTGTGCTGATACCATTTTAACATGTCTGTAGCAGCAGATACAGACTGAAGGAGTTGGAGTGGGAAATAGTGACAGCTTAGCAGAGGTTGAGATTGATAGACATTACTCATATACAATAATGCAAGTTAATAATAGACATTGCCCTGCCTCACCTTCTGTTTGGGGATGCCCTTCACATGTTAAAAAGAGTTTAGGTCTGGAGACATGCTTGGTCAGTACATCACCTTTACCTTCAGCTTCTTTACCAAGGCAGTGGTCGTCTTGTTTGGGGTCGTTATCATGTTGGAATACTGCCCTGCGGCCCAGTCTCCGAAGGGAGCTTCAGTATGTCGCAGTACATGTTGGCATTCATGGTTCCCTTAATGAACTGTAGCTCCCCAGTGCCGGCAGCACTCACGCAGGCCCAGACCATGACACTCCCACCACCATGCTTGACTGTAGGCAAGACACACTTGTCTTTGTGCTCCTCACCTGGTTGCCACCCCACACGCTTGACACCATCTGAACCAAATAAGTTTATCTTGGTCTCATCGGTCCACAGGACATGGTTCCAATAACCCATGTCCTTATTCTGCTTGTCTGCATCAAACTGTTTGCAAGCTTTCTTGTGCAACATCTTTAGAAGAGGCTTCCTTCTGGGACGACATATGGTTTGAGCAATGACAGGCTGACCCCCCACCCCTTCAACCTCTGCGGCAATGCTGGCAGCAATCATACTTCTATTTCCCAAAGACAACCTCTGGATATGATGCTGAGCACGTGCACTCAACTTCTTTGGTCGACCATGGCGAGGCCTGTTCTGAGTGGAACCTGTCCTGTATGGTCTTGCTCACCGTGCTGCAGCTCAGTTTCAGGGTCTTGGCAATCTTCTTATAGCCTAGGCCATCTTTGTGTAGAGCAACAATTCTTTTTTCAGATCCTCAGAGAGTCCTTTGTCATGAGGTGCCATGTTGAACTTCCAGTGACCTGTATGAGAGTGTGAGAGCAATAACACCAAATTTAACATACTTGCTCCCCATTCACACCTGAGACCTTGTAACACTAACAAGTCACATGACACCAGGGAGATAAAATGGCTAAATGGGCCCAATTTGGACATTTCCACTTAGGGGTGTACTCACATTTGTAGCCAAGGTTTAGACATTAATGGCTGTGTGTTGAGTTATTTTGAGGGGACAGCACATTTACACTGTTATACAGGCTGTACACTCACTACTTTACATTGTAGCAGAGTGTCATTTCTTCAGTGTTGTCACATGAAAGGATATAATACAATATTTACACAAATGTGAGGGGTGTACTGTATACGGTATATAGCAAGTGCTCATAAAATTGGATGTTACCTGATTAACTAAGGAATCTTTGATACTGGCATCAAAACACTGCAGTGGACTCAATCAAACAAGAAATCACTACACACGTCCTCATAATGACTTATATCGATCTGCTGCAAAAAAAAATACAAATTGATATCTGTGTTATCTGAGTTGTGCATTCAGATTTACTTTCTGAATCTCCTCATACCTTTTGCCAACAATCTCCACTTCTATGTGTCAAGCTCCCCTTCCATGTCTCACAGCTCCCCTCCCATGTGTCGCATCTTCTTGTTCACTATCTTGTTCTTCTGCCTTCTTCACAAAGAGGGCATCTCTGGAAGCTCCGGCATTTTGGCAGAAGTTCGCCTTCTGAATGGGCAGGAAATGGAATTCGTTGTCCGAAAACGAATGGGCAAAAAGGAACTGAAAAATGTGTTCAAAACATTTTGGACTCATTCGCACATATTTGTGTTATCATATATTAGTGGTCTAGGCTAGCAAGCTCTTAAGAGCCAAAATTTAACAATTCAGACATCAGTCATTCCCTTGTGTTTTGAGTTCTAGATATTACACGTTTTTAGGTATTTTATTCCAACACTAAAGATATATTTTTTAAATGCATTACCTTTCCTAGCTTCTGATTATTATTGTGATTAGGTCATACACTGCAGCTGGATCTTTCATTATCATTGTAGATTAAATACAGATTTTTAATGTAAAGCTTTCTACGGTATATGTTTCAGACTCCCTGCTCTACAGGAATGACAAACCATTTGATCCTTATAGTTTTATAGTATATGTCACATTGGCAGCCAGAAGATGGTGCTGTTGTTAAGAGCTGTCAGCCTCATGCTCTTCGACAGGTAATTGGTATAACACATAGCGGGCAGGTATTGAGCTGCCCCTGACCCCTCACCTTAACACCTCGTTCGTACCGACTACAATGGCAGCCAGTAAATGGAAGCTGTCAGCTGTCCTGTCAGATCGCTGCCCGGGCTGGAATTTATTGGCTGTGTTTATACTCTGCTCTATGCCAAATCTCAGTAATTATCACTGTGATGTTACCAGACACACAGAATGAATGTATCAGAGCCCGGTAATTAGAACATTGATTCAATTCCTTCCCAGCTTCACTCTGTGCAAATTAATAACTGCGCTGTTTATGGATGTACATAGTATACCTAATGTTAACACATTCTTGTGTTCTTCAGTACTGCAAAGCTGTTTTTCATGCACCTTTTTTCCGTGAAGGTGAATCTCCCTAACATTTAATGGTCCACAGCTATAATTCTAGAAATTTGTCCCATAATCTACTCTAATCTGATATTAGAAAATAGGCTGTCACTTTAAGGCTAGTCGGCCTAGGCCACAATACACCACTGGCTATTCCAAAGTAAACCAAATATGAACTCATTACCATTTTCCTATGCACAACATGGAGGTGAGTGAGCCGGTGTAAACAAGGGCCTGTTCACATGAGCCAGAAGCAAGGCCTAATTATTGTCCTGGAACTTGAGCCACCTCATCTACAACTTGCATTCTGAGATGGGGCATTGTCTCATATCTGTGCAATTACACTCAGTCATAGCAATCTGTGCCAAAATTGGCAAAATGCCTACTCTAAATGAGGTCCTATGGCATTATAAAATCAATATTGCCGTATTCTCCAGGATATGCTACTCAGTAGTATGTAACCATTCATAATGCTGAACAATACTGCTCTATTGGTTTCACTGCTGGAAATAGGTATGAGAGAATAAAAATGGACTAAAGTTCCTAGATCTGGCAAAAGATTCATCTACCTGGCCTGCCTGCAATAATTGGTCCTCATACGGTATATTCCATGAAATGCTAATAATAGTATATTTATGATGTTTTCTGGAAGATAAATTTGTGAGTGTTATGGGGTTGTTATTTTTTCTTTGCCTCAGGCAGCAGAATAACATAGATGACTTATAGTCAAGGAAGCAGGTAGCAGAGGGCTGAAATGTACATAAAGGCAGGTTCTTGGTAAAATAGCTGCATTAAAGATTGGGAGTAAGTATTCCTATTAATATATACCACCCTAGATAAGGAATGTATATGTACTTGTAAAAGAAATTGTAAAACTGAGGACTATTTGGGATGTATTAATTTCCTTCATTGACACAGTGTGATTCTAGGGTGTTTGTCTGTCATTATGTGCATTTATTTTGTCTTTCCTCTCCTTATTTTTTTCTTCTCATCCTTTCTTTCCCTCCACTACACAGAGCCATAAGCCCCCTCTCCTCCCACTACGCAGTGGCCGTTCGCCATTCCGCACACAACACAATTTTTAAGCCCCTCTCCTAACTGCACACAACACTTTGCCACTGTCATTCTCCTCCTTGCACACATCACGATGGGGCAGCCCCTTCCAGCTCCCTGTACACAACATGATGCCCCATGTAAACAACATGTTCTGGCAGCCCTTCTCCTCCCACACACTGCATTATACAGCAGAGCATTGGTGTGAATTCTTGGTAACGCCAAGAGCATCCAATGAAGGTTCAATCATAGTGCACTTCGCTTTAACTCCCAAGCATGAACAATATTCCCACCAGGGCTATACTGGCTGATAGCACCACATACTTACCTTTATTGTCAGGTCTTGCAGTGTGTATGCTCTTCATCCCCAGTCCAGGATGATTCACACTGTGGCAAGGATTATATATATATATGTATATACATACAGTTAAAAAATGAACACAATGTACTTACTGAGCTTTTGATGGTTTAAAAATTTAGTAGAAATAGGAAAAAATATATACATTCTGTGAGTTAATCCAATACAACAGTGGGACATAAAGCACGCCTTCTAAAGAAAATCCTAATTAATGTATGAATATTGTTAAAATTAGCGGGATCGACCACAAACTGTCTAAAATGCCACTGTGAAAGGGAAGACTTTTCCTGTAAAACGGCCGTTTGTTTCATGATTGTATTAATTTGTTTTCCGCGATGTGTATCTAGTTGCGCTGTGAAGGGCAGGAGGAGGAAAGGGTTGTTTTTACTAGATTTAAATCCTATATTCCATGCTAACATCTTCTTTTTTCCTAGATCAAGAGGGCTGTCTGATTCTGGCCCAGGGGACCTTTCAAAAAGGAAATGGATATTTACCAAATAAAACCTGAACTGAATATGTGATTTACACACAGCACCGTGCACAAAATGATAAATGGAGGCTGCTGCGGCCGATTAAAAATTGCTTTTGTTTCAGCCATAAATGTGTACCAAATGGTTTCCTCGCATATATGCAATGAAGGGTACATCGCGTATTAATTCTTACCTGTATTGTCACAATAATTGTAATTGTATTGTCACAATTTAGTAATGTGTATATTGTATATACAGTACATATACAGTTACTGTGTTTAAGGTATATACCGGTATATGCAGAATTTTCTATTATGTAGCTCTTTATTGAGATGAACATATGCATTTAAATGAGAACTGTCACCTTCACAGCTTTAAGCATAAACAATTAACAAAACCGCATCAACAGACTGGGCTTTTTGATCTTCAGTGAGTGTTCTGATTTTGAAGATTTTAGTTAACTAGTCATTTTTTTCAGACTCAAATTCATATCATCAACTTTTGCAATAGCTACAAAAAATAATACAGGAGGATATGTTGTGATCTGCCTCTTGCATTTATAATTCTATTCAGGGTGGATAAAATTATTTTATGTCTTAAATACTAAGACAGTGTGTGCGACAGTCAGGAGACACAGAGAGGTACAGTAAAATACTAACAGAAATGAACACAGATTGTATTTGCAGGTTGCTTGAACTTTATAATTGTTTCGTTTTTGTGCAACTTCCCATTTAGAGAGGTTTAGCAAATAATCAATATTTCATACATTATGGAATAATGGACCTATTTTATGGCATTGTAGAAGGTTACCGTAGGTATAATTTATTTAGGACAATCTACATAGTCAATCAATTGAACACAATATAGATAACAAGAACGGATAGAGATGATTAGGTTTACAGTTCACATTGGACATTTGTTCCTGATTAACAGTGGCAATGTTTTAATTAAATAATAACATTATTAGGTGAAAAATAAAGCAACTGAATAATGAAATGCCTGAAGATAAATGCTAGGAGAAGGAGGAGCAGGCGAAGAAAGACTTTTAAGTGTCCTAATTGTTGACTTGAATTGTTAATCAAATGAAAATCCAGTTTTTATTATCTCATCTACAGGATAATGCATGTAAAAGACATCAGCTTTTCCGATGGGTAGCACACTGTTTTATACTTGACAAATGCAAGGTGCTTTAGAGAAGTGCCCAGAGTGTCTAAGGCATCTATTGCAAGTATCTTAATTCCTGCCATCTACTTAATTCCTGCCATCTAGATGTACTTAGTCACATTTTCCATTTTTTCTAGGTGATAGAACCTCTTTGATGAACATACGATATATTTGGGCATGTTATATTAATGAGACAAATACAAAAACATATTCCAGGTTAATTACTTTTAAGGAGCCCCTAAAGAATCCCTTGGTAATTCCTGTTGTGACTGCATGAATGGCTCCAAAATTGACTTTATTCCTAATTACTCTATATCTGTGTAATACTTTCTCCATCCTTCCATTACTTGGTTACCAATGGGCAAACTCTGCTTGTTTTCAAACCTTGTACCTTAATGAATTGAACACAAGTCACACCTTCACTTCCCCTCTGACTCGTAAGCTGACTCCACAACTCTCACTACCCATGAGCATTTATCACAAGAACGTAAAGAAGTTTGAAGTATTTATAGAGATCTGACTGGTAGTGAACCCTCGGGTTCTGCAATAACTTCACAGAAATCCAACTGTGTATCTGTGAGAGAATGATCATCCTTCAATTAGAATTTCTGCTCTCTCTCTATTCCCAAACCTGTCATAAATATGACAAGCGCCATCGACAGCTCAGTGGAGTCTGGATGGAAAGCAGAAAATGTACCTTCCATACCCAGAAGAAAGGATATTATTTATAGACAAACTTTTTATAAAATAGAAAGCATAAAATAATAGTACTACATTATATATATATATATATATATATATATATATATATATACAAAATACAAGCTAATTTATTTGCATTCTAAATATTACAGTATAACAGTAACTATAACAATTATTTAAAAAATGAACACACACTATATATATATATATATATGTATATATATACACACCGATCAGCCATACTTTGACAAGGGCCAAATTGTGATGGGTAGACAACTAGGTCATAGTATCTCCAAAACTGCAGCTCTTGTGGGGCATGTAGTGATGAGAGAGCAGTAAAGCGAGGTCTGAAGTGGCAATCCTCACGCTCCCACCACAGGATAGAGGATGAAGAATGAAGGAAGAAGGATGGTGGAAGATGTAAGAGATGGGGACAAGGGGTGTAATGGCAGTGTATATGAATGTGTATGGACAGGTCTGTGTAAGAGCAGTATAGGTATTTGTAAGCTGTGTGTAAGGTTAGTGTATGTGTATATGTGTGTGTAAGCACAATGCACGTGTATATGTGTGTGTAAAGGCAGTTGTGTGTAAGGGCAGTATATGTTTGTATGTGTGTTAATGAGCAGGTGTGTGTAAGGGCAGTGTATGTGTATATGTGTGTGTAAGGGCACTGTACGTGTATATGTATGTTTATGGGCAGGTGTGTGTAAAGGCAGTGTGTATGGAGAGGCATGTTGTAAGGGCAGTGTATGTATATGTGTGTGTGTATGGACAGGTGTGTAAGGGCAGTGTATGTGTATATGTGTGTGTGTAAGGGCAGTGTATGTATATGTGTGTGTAAGGACAGTGAATGTGTATATGTGTGTTTATGGGCAGGTGTGTGTGTAAGGGCAGTGTATGTGTATATGTGTGTGTAAGGGCACTGTACGTGTATATGTATGTTTATGGACAGGTGTGTGTACAGGAAGTGTGTATGGAGAAGGTGTGTAAGGGCAGTGTATGTGTATATGTGTGTTTAAGGGCAGTGTATGTATATGTGTGTTTATGGGCAGGTGTGTGTAAAGGCAGTGTGTAAGGGTCCTGGGAGGGAGGCTAACATTAGCCTTTTTTTTTATAGAAAAAAAATATCTGCTGTTGTTGACTACTCTTCCAGTGATACTCAGTCAGCATCTGGCTGGCTGAGAATCATAGGAATTGTAGTTAACAGCTAACATCTGCTCAGCCAGCATCATGGAAGCAGTATGTCTGGCTGAGCCGCATGTGAACTGTAGTTAACAGCAGATGATATGACAGGTGTTAGTTATGAATTTAGACTCCCACGATGCCTAGTCATGTGGACACCTGGCTGGCTGAGCATCATGGGAATTGTAATTCACAGCTAACATCTACTGTTAACTGCACTTCCCATGATGCTCAGCCAGCATCATGGAAGTAGTATGTCTGGCTGAACCTCATGGGAATTTGATGTGTTCTTTATTTTTAAAATGCATGACTGTGCTGACAAAAATGTAGCGTGTTTTAAGTAGTGATGCAAGCACGGCATTGTTAAGTGCAATTGTGTTGATGAGTTCCGCGAGAGCGATTAAAACAAAAAGTGTCCCTCATTTTGAAATTCGGGAGGTATGGATAAATATATATAAATATATATATATTTACATATATATAGTGTTAGTGTGTATTTGTATACAGTGTATATAATAGTAGAGTCAGTGTCTATATGACATACGGTCTGGGAAAAGACATCACATTTTGGAGCTCAAACTCAGCATTTTGGGCATGAGTCTGAGGAAGCACAGCCTGCAGCGTTGGCCCAGCAGTATGTTGGGCGGGGGATTGGAGCTGCTGCATGGGTGCCGCCTTTACGCCAGTGTCTCTACTACTGCAGGGTAACATGACCCCGCTGGGCGCTTCCCAGCACCGGGCCCGGTACACTACATACCTATGGTATTATATCTAAGGTCATGTATTTATGTTTACGGTACAGCATAACTTGTTACGGATAGAAGAGACTTACATATTCATGTACACTGTATATACACTGTATGTATACTGTACATACACTATAACAGATGTTTGGAAATGTATTGAAAGGGAGCTGTAATTTCAGGATGAATAATGTGTCCAGTTTATTTTGTATTCAAGTAGAAGAGGAAGGTATGTTAATAGGCTTAATAGAATAAATAGAAATTAGAAAGTATTCTATTTCGAGTGAAAACCAGCTAATCTTGGTACATTATTTATTTTATTAGGTTACCTTAATTTTCTGGTTCTTAAACTGGTACCCAGCTTCCTTCTGGCACACTGATGTGCTAATACTCCTAGCAGACATATGGAATGTGTTGGTGCCAAACAAATAACACAACATGATACTAAATACTGTTTTCTATTCTACAAAAGGAAAATCAGAATACTGTTTGGTAAACAACAAAATGCAGGTGTCTCCTTCACCCATCAACTTTTCTGGCGCCTCTCAAATGTTCTTGATCCCTGGAAATGGTTTGTCAGATCAACGCTCCAGCAGATTCATCAGGGATGGCAGGCACATTCAAGCCGAGCAAAGGGAATTCTTGGTTTTCTTTTTTTCGTCAAAATGAATGCAATATATCTCCCTTGGTCTGCTGACAATATTGTCAGTCAGAATTTGTCTGCATATAATTCCACCTTTGGGAGCTATGCGCACTGTGCAGTTTTACAACTTAATTAACCGCGGTAGTGGTGAGAATTCATAAATACAGCTTACAGGAAGCCACAGCAACAACATCAAAATATGTTTGCTGCATAATTTCAAAATTTATGAGAACATTCTACCCATTACTTTACTTGAGTATAGGGTTAGATTGCCAACCATGGTAAGTGATTGCAGGACACAATTTTATATCATTATTATTTTAATTCACAGTCATAGTAGCCATTCAGACAGTAAGCTCAATGGAGAATTTTACTCTTAAAGCAACTACACTACTAGAAATCTAATGGGGGCTTTACATATTTTAATTCTGTATTCTGATTTATTAGCCATTATTTAAAATTGATTTTATGAAACATCCATAATAAATATTTCTATTTATTTTACACAACCATGAAGAAAATAGGCTACAACATCTCATCTTCTTTTCGATATTTCTTCAACAATTCACTTTTGCTACCTAGAGTCTTCCATTAGGGCTCCTAGGCAGTTAGGGGTGGTGTGTCAGAACGAGACATGGAAACATGCTATCACTGGTTACAATTATTACAATGAGTGCGCAAAGTGTGTACCTATAGCTTTCTTAGGAGTGGTGGGGAGACCTCAGTCCCTAGCAGTACCTAGCTGCTATTAGCATACAAATACACACTCTTTCAGTACAAGTTCTGAACAGTACACCATAGTAACTATTATTAAATATTCAGCCCCTTCTTCAAAAATTTTGAAGAAGAAGAATACAATTTCCTTACACAATTTATAACCATAGAATTTGATGGCAGGTGAACTCTTCTGCCCATCTAGGCTGCCTATTTTTCCTGATGTAGAGACTTAAACCTTAATCAGTGATTGGTCTTGTCTTAGATTGAGGATAACCACATGCTTGTCACGAACATGTTTCAATTCTCACACTGTATTAGCCACTACTTCTTCTAGGAGGCTTTTCCACTTATTTTCCTTACACTATAGCCAGGCCTTTCACCCTCTAGTTTCAGATTATAACACATATCTCCTCCTTTTAAACAAACTTCCATTCTGTACTTTGATAAATTACTTTAATTTCGAAAGCAATGTATTGCTGTCTATATACACATTATGACAGGGCTGCCATCAGGTGGTCACAGCCAGTATAGCCATGCGTGGTCCTGGGGACACCACAGACTCACACTGCTGTAACCCCTGTCCATCCTTACTTTAATTATCCATGGTGAAGGGGAGCAGTACTTCTCTAACAAATGGGGTGTTGTGGCAAATTTGGTAGGTTTTGTAATATGGAGGGAACCTTGGGTGATTAACATGATGGGCTATAGCTATGTTGGGACCTGACCCTGAAGTTAATACAGGACCTGAAAAAAATATGATGACCGTCCTACATTGTTGATACATTTAGGGCTGCAGAACAGTATGATACACATAATCCCAGCAAACATTCTAAGTAACTAGAAAAGGCAGATGTCAGGGGGAAAATAGTATGTTGCCACCAGTCTTGAGAATCGTTGGTCAGTCCTTAATTTATGGAGTCTATGTTCCACATCACTATGATAGGGACAGTTCAGATGTCCCATCTGCATCTGAACTGTCCCTTACACGGTGATGTGGGCAGTCAGAGTGATCATGAAAACTGGAGGAAATGATCAGCACCATCATCAGGATCCCATGTCCTAGTTGGGGGGAAATGGTAATCCTTGGGAAAAGAGGGTTTAAGTATGCAGTTTGTGCCTTCAATGAGCAGACATCCCTCTCTGTTTAGCTTATATTTGGTGCCTCTACCAAGATGGCAGCTGGAAAAGGCTTCTACGTCAAATCTGAAATCAGAAAAGGGATAGGCAAAGTGTCCACGGCAAGGTTTGTGAAGGTCTGCTGCCTGTCTCAACTCCAAGCCTCTGACCAGGAATATTTTGTCTACAGCCTGCTCCTACCCTGCTTTTGTCCAGACTTCTTTTCTGCCAGCCAGTTTGAGGTACATTATGCTCTTTATAACCCTGCTCCAAGTAAACCCAAAATGTAAAATAGGGTTGGTGTAATATGTAATTGTAAAGCTTATAATTATCTTAAAAAACAACCCTAGGCTGTATCTTTGGTATGGTCTACTCATACTCTGTATACTTATTATGGGCAAACATGATTGGATTCCCTTTGCAGACATTCTATTGATGCCTTTGTTCTGAGTTCCAATCCATTAGCTGCTAAATAATTATAAGAAATTTTCCTCATCTCATAACCCCATACACCTTTCTTTGACAGAACCGGTCAGCTTAGTCTACGGCACTAAATAGGCAGGAACAATTTTATTGTCCTTTAAATATGTGACAGAAATTCACAGACAAGAGATTAACTCTTTGCTGAACGGAAGAGACATTAAGGCTTGGTACAAATGAGCCATTAATATGTATGCAGATCGAATGGTTTTGTTCTATACTACGCTAGTCCAGAGGAATGCTGAATCGTAAAATGAAATTGTCACCTTCTATCAGGTCAGGGGCAGTTGGTTGACAACATTCCAAAAAGAAGAAAAATGAAAAGCTGCAGCTTAACGCACAAATGAGCATGTTAATAACCACAAAGAAAAAAAAAGACTAATGACAAATTAACTAATTGCGGAGATGTGCAGGTTGAATGGTTGACATTGTTTTGGATTCCCTGTATCTAAACCAACTGCCTCAAACATTCTGATAGCGCTTACAAAAATGCTACTTGCTACCTTAAAACAACTCAATAAGAATTAAATTTAAAAAGGCTGATGAATTCTGCAAAAGGGACACATACTGTACATGTGGGATATCTAATTCTATGTTGATATTACAGATATACTATGAAGAGCCAATATCAGACAGTATACATTGGAAAGCTAACCAGGCTTACAAATTTGCTTGAAGTTTACTAAGCATTTAGCACAGCTCAGGAAAACTGGTGTGAAAAATGAATGACTTTAAAAAAAGGAAATAAAACTAATCTAACCAGAATCCCCATTAGTCTTACTGAATCAGGACCAGATTTTTCCTTAAGAAAGACAAATCATGTGTCTAGATTTTTTTGTCTCCCACTACACTTCATCATTTGAAGTCCCAAAATGTACAACATATCAGACCTAACATGTCTAAACTACCGTAAATATCTACTGCAAGCCATTGAGACAGAAATCATTGACAAGTTCCAATACTTACCACTTGTTTAAAGTTATTGTGCAGGGTTAGTAAAAGTATCTGTGCATAGACACCAGTGTCTATAACAGAGCTGCACAACATCAGTCTTCAAAGACTGCAAGCAAGCAACCTTTCTTGGATATTTCAGTTTGAGCACAAGCATCTGCATTTAAAATTCATTCATCTACTTGGATTTAGACAAGGATACACAAAATCCCCTGACAGTTAAATTGTGGCCCTTGAGGAATGGAGTTGTGCAGCCTAGTCTTTATGAAGGTCCAAAGTAGTCTTTGGTGTCTATAGGTAATTAAAACCATTCCCAGCTGCAAAACCAGGAGATGCTAATCCCTGAACACTGTCAGCCATGATGGTCGTGTACAAAGAAAATAACCGGCACCATAAATAAATGAAAGAAGGGTGCTTGTTCCACTGGCCACATTTGACACCTAACTGCTTTCCTCAACTTCTTACGCTCCTTCCTTTTTAATTCAGTAGTCATGCTGTCCTATTGTCCTTATAGCCCATGACTAGGACAAAAAGCATGTTCATTCATGAAATTACTTGAGTAATAACAGCTACCCCAGCCTTGCTTGAAGCAAGTGTATTGTTCTTTGGGGCTTCTTTAAACTTTAGGTCACCAGCCAATAAAGACAAGGGTGTGAGGTAACTTTGTGGAGTGTTCTTATGCTATAACAATGGTTGTGAAGCTAAACTGGAGTCGTTTTTAACAACGTGCTCTACTATTCCATTCGCTGTAATGGATTTAGCTGTAATATAGCAAAATGTACTATAAACAGAATTCAATCTCAGGATAAAGAGTGTACGTAAGGTTACTGTACTGGTTTGTGTGGAAAAAAAAACCTTTAAAAACACTTGTCTATACTTAAATCAGCACCTGTCCCTAACACTCTACCTACCCTAAACACAAGAGGGCCGTCCATAAAGAAAAACATTTGGAAAAAGCTAGTTGGAACATTGTCTGGCTTTTCTGTAAACTCCCTAACATGATTAAGAGGGGATGATTTGTTCAGTCTGTTTTATACAAAGAGATCCAGAGATGCACACTGAAAAATCCTCCCCTCTCCAACCAAACTGTCAAATTCACACTAGGGACCAAGCAACATATTGCAACAGGAGAGGGCAGGATATGCTGCTCGGAGATGGGTACCTGCTGTGAAATAACCATCTGTGTTTAACTGTAATTTAATTACTGGCTCCAGCCTCTGGTGAATACTGTGTGATCTGTGCCACATTTAAACACTTTCATGTCGCAATATATGTCGCAGGGACCAACGGCAGCTAATTGGTTAATAATGTTGAAGGCTGTGTGCGTCACTATTTGCTGCTTCCAGCTTTTGTTTGAAGTTGTCCTGACAAAAACCCCTTAACTCTTTCAGCTTCCCCCATGAGAAAAAAGGAACATTTAGTAGTAATAGTAATAATAGTATTCTCCCCATGCCAGCCAACCAACACATTAGTCATTTGGACTTTGTTTCCAGGACTTGGACAATATAAGCTTGGTTACACGAAAACAAAAAATATATTTGATTTTCTATGTGCTAAGAAAATGTTATTTGATGATTATTGACTTGGCTACCCCACTGTCCCGCTTTTGCAAGCAGTGGGGATCATGGCCACTTAGCGAGATCCTTCATCTTGTCAGGCATCACGCAGAGTCCCAGAGACCGCAAGGCGTGGCCGCCCCTTTAAGAGGCCTGGCTGGACTTGAACTCACTTATGTGTCACCACCTAGTTCTGTTATGGACTGAACCCCGCCTCTCTCACCTGGCCTCGTCATCAGGCATTAAAGATCAGCCTCACCTCCAGCCCAGTATCTGGTTGTGTGTTTTTGCTGCTGGAGGTGCCAGAATTATATGCCTGATTTACTGGACTTTGACCTCTGCTTTGATACACGTTTATGAACCCTGTCTGCCGGCCCTGACCTCTACATTTCGTTGACTCTGCTACTGGATATTCCCTGTCTGTACCGCGTACCCGTGTACACTCTCACTGCTCAAGTGATTTCTCCATCCTGTCGCTCTGAGCAGTGTCATTTTGCAAGGGTGGGCGCCATCTCCTGCAACTGGGCTCCAACTCCTGGTAAGTCCTTACATATCTACAGTGAGGTGAAAAATCAATGAATGTCTGTTGCAGCTCCCACATTGCTGACGTGGCTATTCGAGTAGACATAGTCACATCTATGGTCCTGCCCATGTCTGGTTTGGCCCTACTTCTCCCCACCTCTTGCCAGACCCAATTTGGACATCTAAAATGTTGGAAATGTTTGGGGTTGTGGCCAATTTTAAAGCTTTTTATCACCTCCGATAAAATAGTTAAATTATATTTAGATCACGTTTTTCTATTTTTCCAAGTACACCTGCCCTGTTTTTATTTTTTTCTGTATTTTTTGCACAATATGCTCCAGGTCATAAACTGGAGCATATTGTTCAAAGTTGGAAAAAGCTCACAGTGAACAAAGGCATTGTCGGAAGACTTTGAAACATGGCAAATCCCCCCCCCCAAAAAACAATAAGAAAAAAAACAAACAAAGAGAGGTTAATTTGCACGAATACTTCTATAACAAATTGATATGATGGTATTATTCATTTAATAGTTATAAATATACCACTAGAAGAGATAGTGTTCTTTTACAATGGTTGAATTCATTCGACCCTTAGAAGAACAGTCATTCCTATAATGTATAACAGTTATAACGGTTTTCAAAATTAAAAAGCACAATATCTAGTGCTTGGAATATTAATAATCACTTGGTTGACATCTTTCCCTGTACAGGTTGGAGAAGCTGCTGCTTTAAAACTGTGTTTATTTCTGGCTTTTCTGTTTCCCAAAGCTGTCCAGGGATGCAGAACCCCTCGTGACTCTGACATCTGTGCTCTTGCAAAACCTTTGCTCGATGTTTTTATTAACTCGATTTAATGGAAATCTTCTTTTATGGTGACCTTAAGAATTTAATAACTCTTCAATGCAAGGACAATACCATCTGCAGGTCCTGTGGGATTACTCTGCACTGCTCAATATGTCTGTGGGAAAACATTAGCAAGGAAACAGAGGAGGAAAAAATCCAATGCTTGAAGCACGAGAATGTCAGTCTTTCAGCTGTCCCTGATACATCTGGGTCTGTTTAGTGCTGGCCATGTGCACGGCTATATACATCACACAAGAAAATGAACATCAACAACACAACACTGGGCCCTATGTGTACTTGGGTTCTTGTCTCTGAAAGAAAATACTCTGTTTCTGCATAAACTCAATTCAACCTTACCTATGCCGTACCTATATTAGTCACAAAACTAACCCTCAGTGGAAAGAAAAAAATGGAATTGAAAGTGGACAGTTTCAGAGAGGAACTGGTCAAAGCTAAATACCTCTGTCCTGATCCAAACACCAAAAGCATTGCTACTAAATTCTGAGAATCAGCTGTATGTATTATGGTGGTTATGGTGCCATTTCCACTTGAAGTCTCTCCCAGGTTTGGGAACTCTGACTGCTAATAGGATTTGTAAATCAGGTCAGCATTTAAAGTAGAAACAATGTTCTCTGAACAGTCAATAGCTATGCAATCACAAACAAACATTCATTTGCTTACATAAATATATTTAATAATCATTGAGCACACAACTGTGTTATATTATGAAATTAGTGTAAAAATGAACAATAAAACTTTTGAAGTGTTGATTCTGAAGTCTATCTATCTATCTATCTATCTATCTATCTATCTATCTATCTATCTATCTCTATATGCACACTTTGTAGTCTTAATTACGGTATAATTAATGAATACACCACAGCAACACTAGGGTCTGATGATTCTGATAACTGATCTCAGAACTCGGATAATATTACCCCTATAGCATTACTAAGCTTCCTGGTTAATAATGTATTTGTATTAGTATTGTTTTCATAAAATTGGATTGCAAACAAAAAAAGATTTCCCGTTCTGAGGGTGACTGATTGACATATACGTTATAAACTGTGACTAAACGATAGCATCTACATCAGCATCAATCAGTTCTCCTAATAAATGTGATTTGTCAAGCATATGTAACTAAGGACTCTACCAATGCTTTGAATACTTTGTTGAATCTTTGCCAGTCTGGGTCTGCCAATCTTCCATTGAGAAACATTAGTAAGGCTTACATTATATGCCCCAGCTAATTTACCCCAATACACCTAAAGGTGTCTGCATCGTGACACCTGTGCTGAATGGTGTGGATAGTGATGGTGGGGGCAGAAGGATGTTGCCAGATCCAGGAGGGTGCATAGTCATTGCAGAACCACCATACATGATGGTTCAGAGTTTGTCACATGTAGGCCATATATGAGCTGCAATTGAGGCCTGTGCTTCAACACAGCTTCTGCCCTACCCATGTTGCTGCACTAGGCTTTGTCAGTCTAGCCCTAAATAAGTGTGAGCTTATAGGCTTTTTCTATTTTTATAAAACTGTATAGAAATAACCAGATATGACCTCAGTTTTTTTATTTAATCACATTTTATCAAAATGTATTAGGCTTACCAGTCATATAAGGGTTATAAGTGGTTGCTCAACAACCACCTTTTGCCACCCTGTTGCCCTTGAAGAAGTGCAGCCTGCATCTCAACTTTATAATAAAAAAAATGTATATGAGGGAAAAAAAAGAGGACCAGAGATTTTAATGCTCTAATATTGGTTTAGTTTCCCTTTTAATTTTCAACAGCAGGCCATAGAAGAATATTTATACATTTTCACAATGTAATTGTCTCAGTATTTCTATCACAGACTTTTCATGTCCCATGATTACAATGGTCTTGCCTTTTACTAAAGGTTTGAATGTAAAATTATGGTTATTCAATGAAGTCAACAAGAGTTTGTTTTTGCCTGCAGGCACCAGACAAATCAAAATACACAAGTCTACCATGTGATTTAGAAATACGGTAATAGTAGGATTAACACAAGCTTGGACCAAATCAATACGTTTCCACTGAACAATTAAATGTTAGTGGATAAAACTTGCTCTTATTGTGTAAATGTGCACAACTGGATATCATCCAGTGTTTTCATATTACTGTGGATATGCAAAAGAGATAAGATAGATACATATAAGACAGATGGCATGGTGAGGAAGATTCAAATGTATAAGCTACATCTTCTGCAATTCCTACACATTGCTACAACACCTTGTTCTAACAGGATAATGGAGACAAAAGCTAACACAAAAGTGGTCAGTAATGGGCATTTTTAAGTTGACCACTCATTTGGATTCCTTATGCATGCTGTTCATCTACCAGCAGGCGGCACAGGGTTGTCAGCTGTTAACAAGCCATGTCTTTGACAGTCTTTGAACAGTTGCTCCTGTGGGCATGTTAAGGGGTGTGGCAAGATTCAGGGTGTGGTTTTATAATTTAGAGGGAAAAAATCATATTTTGTGCATCAGAGAGAAAGGAGACAGAGATGAAAGATGTGAGAAGAAAGAGGGATATTACAGAAAATAAGATTTAAAAAGAGAAAGAAGAGGGAGAGGGTATAAAAAGAAAGGGGATAACAGATAAATAATATGAGAGGAACAGGAGACAAGAAGGGGATAAGAGAAAGGAGGATTGAGAGGAGAGGGAAGAGAGACAAAAAAGGAAAGAGGAAGAGGAAAGTGAAGAAGGGAAAATAAGATAAAAAGGATAGATGGGTGGGATGAGTTAAAAGAAGAGAAGGAAGGAAAGAGAGAAAGATAGGCTAGCAAAAAATGGGAGGGGAGACAGGAAGACATACCTTCCCACACACAAACACAAACGCTGGCATTTACACATAAACATAGACAATGACACACACACACTAACACACTTAAACCCAGACACTAACACATACCCTGCAACGTACACTAACCCAGACACGCAGAGCCAGACACTGACACTCACAAACCAACACACACAGTGACAGACACCCTCACAAACATTAACACACACACACTAACACACACAGACACTGACAGTCACACACATAGCCAGACACTGATACTCACACAGACACAGACACTCGCAGACACATATAAACACTAACACTCACACAAAGACACAAACACTCACACCATAACACGCACTGACACACCTCACTTACCCTTCATAAAGCTTCAGCCTCTCTTTTATGCAACTCGAACAGAGCAAGCTGCCAAGCTACTACAACAGGGTCAAGTAATGCGATGTTATGTGACCCCGCTGAACTTCGCCTCTGCTTCTATTTTCCTGTCCCTGGGACACAAAGAGGTAAGTCTGGGACACTAGGCTTAACTATTCATTCTAGGATTGTCCCGGTCAAACCGAGAGAGGTGGCAATCCTAAGGCAGCACCAACACTTCTTATGTATGCACCAATATTGGGCTATACATTCAAACACTGCCAATGCATTCTGCCAATGCATTCTTCACTAGCGTTAGAGTTCAGGAGTTATTTAGCTGTCAGTATCAAATGGAAAGGGACACAGCTAAGCAGATGTGCAGAGTGTCCCACTCACAAACTCTTTGCAGAGCCTGAGTAAGCTATATATATAGAGAGAGACGTTGGGCAGCCATGTAAAAAAATGAACATGATATTTGTTTGAAATATTTGGGAAAACAGCTCGGCTGAATGCCCTGCTTTGTAGTAGGTTGAAGTCCCTTGGCCTTAAGGGGTTTAAATCGTGCCCTTTGCTTAACCATTCGACTACCACAGAGAAGGCCAAAGCTTATACAGCAGAAAAAGGGATGTTCGTCATTAACTTGATTTGATAATGTCAGGTGGGTCTGCCATTTCTAGTTGTATACAGTTAGTGCGTATATCACGGGTAGATCAATAGGTTATTAGTCAACAAGCTGACAAGGGCCCACAGATTAATCAATTTCTGTTAAGATAGCAATTTCAATGTTGCTGAAATCTCATCTCATTTTTATTCTGGAGACTGGCTTTTAATCCAATTAACACAAAATGATATGTTTTTTTCCCTATTTCTTCTAGTTCTCCCAATCCTCTTATTTTCTGTTCTTTTTTTTACAGATCTGTACAAACTCATGTTGTGCACAGTTTACATGTTATTGTAGATTTGTCAGCACACCTCATGTCACACAGATTTCTCTACTATTAAATAAATTATATGTTTATCTGTTTTACTTGTACAAACCTGTTTATTAGTCAGTACAAAAAAAAAGACAAAACAAATAATAATGCCCTGTAATGATCAGGGAACTCACATTTTACTGAATACCCAAGTTAGCATCCAGGTCCATACTGGCCACCTGGCAAACTCTGCAAATGTCCGGTGGGCTGGTGGCCAGTGGTGGTACTGCCACTGTTCTGCTGGCTGGATACACGTGGCCACATGCTGCTAAAGTGTGGCGTGCACCTGTGTATATCCACCTGGAGGCTATATGTACAATTTTAGAGGCTGTCGGCCTTAAAGTGCCAGAATTGCATTTTTTCTTTAGTCTGGCCCTGGTCACAGCCATTAAGTGATAAATATAAGATATAAACCAACCCACCTTCTTGGCTTTAATTGTTACTGCAAAAATGAATGAAGTACTTGGAGATTTCAGATTTAGCCAACCATAGGTCCGAGCTAAGCACGTCTCATCCCAAATTTACAGACACTGTACAAATACCATTAAAAAAGGCAAACTATAAGATAAAACTTCAGTTTAGTTTCAGAACGGCGTGTTGTATTTGTTATATGGACTGACAATCTGGTGTCTTGCCAAACACACATTGAGCTTTTAAAATAGCGAAAAGAAAAATACATCAGAGCTGTTGGTGTCTATGGCTTTGTGTAAAATGACAAGCGGATGGTGCAAGCATATAAAATGTAGTCATTTTAGCTGTCAGAAACACTTAAATAAGCAGGGAAAATCATGTAGCGCAAATAGAACATCATCTCTAAACATAATCAGCTTGTTAAGTACAGTTAGGTTAGGCTGAAACACAGCAGCGTCGCTAAGAAAGCCAAACATCATTTTCTGTCACGTTAGTTTACAGTACTCTAGGGGTCATTTTCTTTATAGATCTAAGCAGACGTTTTAGTAAGAAGGAACAATTAGATTCAATCTCCTACTATTAATAGTTAAAACCAGAAGTCATGGAGATCAGCACTGGGTTAATGTTTCAACAGCAATCAGATAAGCCGCCACATCTATACGTACAATGTATAAAATGGACATTTTATTTATAAACAAAAAGACATCATTCTAACAAAATAGTATATATGCACATAAATATACTGTATACATGCATGCGTTTACTGCATGTATTTCTTTTGCTATTGAAATTTGGTCATGATGGCTGCTTAGGATAAGTTTTTTTTTTTTATAACCCCTTAACCCCTTCAATCCCAGGGGTTTTTGGTACCTCAAAGCCCAGAGCAATTTTGCCATTTTTGGGGTATGTCGGTTTAGCGATGATTCTCTTTTCCTGTGAATAGTGTACCCATGTAAACTATATATTGTTTTTTCAAGGAGAGATAGAGCTTTCCTTTGATATCATAGCTGGATGATTAGCTGAAAATTTAGAATGAGAAATTTAGTAAAAACTAGCGAAGATTAGAAAAATAAACTAATTTTTTTTTACATTTTCCCTCTGAATCCTCACAAAATTAGGTAAAGTTAAAATGGTTTAACTTTTTTTTTTTCAGCTTTTTCAGCGTACCGGGGCGTCCATAGGGGTTTCTTAGTGGGCGTTTTTTGGACATCCCGGTACGTCTATAGGGGATTGAAGGGGTTAAACATATTCTTTGTCTTCTCAAATCCATTAAAAATGTATGTATGTATGTATGTATGATGCCCACAGCTCCATTAAAGACGATTCTGTGTTGTACATACGAAAGATATGAAATAAGACTAAGGCTAGGTTTCCACTTGGGTATTTTTCCTGCGTTATTTTCTTGATGAATAACGCCAGGAAAACTGCCACTGCATTTTAATTCGTTTTGGGGTTTTTTCTGGCGTTTTAGCCTTTCTGTGGAAATAGCTTTTTTGACCTTAGGCAGTTTTGCCAGCCTTTACACGTTAGAATTTTCACCCAGCTAAAAGGGATTAGGATAAATGGTAAGTATCTGCCCCCTCCTGATGTCATTTCCTTGGTAGAGTTCTACTTAAACACGCCCCGGCGGACCCTTTTTTTCTCTTTTCTGTGGTTTGTAAGACATGCTTTATTCCGAATATCTGCTCCTCTAGGAAGATTGGCCCCAAATGATGGTGCAAATTGCAGGGGATACTCACTAGTTGAATAAGCTTGGACACATCAAAGACAATTCTGGGTGCCATGCTGCTAATAAATTACACAGAGACAGCACACAGTGTACAAGCAGATAAAAGTTTTACCACAGTACTGAGAAAATGGCAGCTCTCCCTTTTCCGGGGTCCTGCCCCTTTTTTGTACCTGTGGAAAAAAAACGCCGTAAAAAACATCAAGGCAAAACCCACATGGCGTTTTCATGGTGTTTTCATGACGTTTTTCTCTCCCATAGACTTCTATTGGAGAAAAACGCCAAGATTTCCTTGCAAAAAACACCAGAGTGTCAACATGCTGCGATTTTGAAAAACTGCCACAGAGCCCAAAATAGCAGAAAAACGCCAAAGAGGACTGAAAAAACGCCAAACAGAAAAACGCCAAGTGGATATGGCATTGTGTGATTTCCTATTGAAAAACAGCTAACATCTGGCCGCAGCATTTTTTCACTAATAAAACGCCGTGTGGCTGAATTGGCGTTATTATGGGCAAAAAATACCCAAGTGGAAACCTAGCCTAAAAGTGTGATATTCTATATGAAATTATTGGGATACAGGAATGTCTGTATGCAGTGTTTAGTAAACCAGCCATTTACATAGGTTTTCTTTACATAGAGATTCTTTACAGTAAATTCTGAGTAAGAAACACATACAGAATATAAATTAAATTTGTAAAATCAAGTGCATTTATCACAGTGTACCCTTCCATAAGCTCATGAGCAAATAAATTGTTTGAAAGGTCACAGAGTTAGTCCGGTGGCTTCAGACTGTGTCTAATCACAGTGATTACATTTGCAGGTAATTCCACTCAGGTATTTAGACATATCTCCAGCCACAGGTGCAGTGGCTTTATGGTTTGATGCAAAAAAGTATTGATTTAGGTTTGTCATAGGAACTAATACGTTGCGTGTAAATGATAAATCAGCTTTATTTATTTCTATGGGAAACTCTGTTTAAGTATCACAGCATATAGATCCTACAATGACTTTCATTACTAAATGCAAAATAACAAAACTTGCAACTTCTCTATAAAACTTTGAATGCAATTAATAGCCTGGGGTTTGATTCAGTCACCTCTAAAGTTTTACAGTTTGGTATTTAGGCTAAATGGTATGGCGTGGAGCAGCCCCTGCGGTTCAGCATTAGAAGAAAGCGTGAGCAGGCTGTTTGCACGGTCAGAAAATGAATTTCTGGATGTTTTTAATTGTTAGTGCGGTTCAATATCAGCTGGAAGTGCTTTTCAGGGCTGCCTTCGATGTGACTGAATCTGACCTGCGTGTGGGGGTGAGAACTGTATCTACGCTTTTAGCGTTAACAATAAGCCATTAACCTTTTCTTGCTCTACCTGCTTTGTTTCTCATCACATCTGGAAATAACCATATACCATTAAAATGTATAGATCAATTGTGAAAATACTTGCGTTAACTGTAATTTGATAAACCCTTTGCTAAAAAAAACAAAAAATGAAACAGGTGATTTTAGATATCTAAGTTGAAGGCGCAATGAAAAAATAAAGGATCCATTTATTGAGAATATTATATATATATATATATATATATATATATATATATATATATATATACACGCACAATGAGCTGTCTGGAACCAACTGGATGAAATGCTGCCCCACAACACCAAAATTTTAAGATGCTTAATAAAACTAAAATGAAACTTTTCATGAAGTCACAAACATTCGCACACACAAAAATATCCGCACACATCCACACACATAAGCAGGCACACACTAACATACCCAGACACACAGATGCTGACACTAACACAACCAGACACATTAACACACATGCAGACACTAACACAACCTGACACATTAACACACACAGCCATACATTTATGCACACAGTAACATCTCCAGACATGCACACATACATAAACAGACACATACTAACATACCCAGATACCCACTAAAATTCCCAAATACAGGTACACACTAACAAACGCATAAAATAAATACTCTGACACACTCACACTAACAGACACATACACATAAGCAGACACACACCAACATACACAATGACACACAACTCACTTACTATGGAGAATCATTATCCAATCCTTAATGTAGCTTGCTACCTGACACCCCCTCCCTCTGAAAAAACATGGCCTGGGGCAGCAAACTACTGCCTCTGTCAAAGTGCCACCTGGTTTCATGGACCACCATGACCTACGTAAGGACCGGCTCTAAACATATATATATATATATATATATATATATATGTATATATCTATATATATACAGAGCTGGCCTGAAGTGTTCTGGCGCCCTGTGCGTACTACTCCTCTGGTGCCCCCCCATCCGAAAATCATTTACACATATTCATTAATGTAGTCTCACAAATCATTCAAGCAATTCATCCACACATTCATTCATTCTCGTACGCATTCAAACAATTCATCCCCACATTAATTCATTCATTCTCGTATGCATTCACACAATTCATCCACACATTAATTAATTCATTCTCGTACGCATTCACACTACCCCCTCTCCCCATCTACCCCTCCCCTTCTTATTATCTGCCCCTTCTCACTATGTACCCCCTCTCTCCCTTCTCACTGCATTCCCCCCTTTCTCACTATGTACCCCCTTCCTCACTTCTCACTATCTATCCCCTCTCCCCCTTTCTCACTGCCTTCCCCCCTCTCACTATGTACCACCTCTGCCCCTTCTTACTTCCCCCCTCTGCCCCTTCTCACTATGTACCACCTCTGCCCCTTCTCACTGCCCCCTTCTGCCCCTTCTCACTGCCTTCCCCTCCTCACTGCCTCCCCCGCCCCTTCTCACCTCCTCCCCCCTGCCCCTTCTCACTTCCTTCCCCCGTCCCTTCTCACTTCTTCCCCCTTGCTCCTTCTCACTTCCTCCCCCCCTGCCCCTTCTCACTTCCCCTGCCCCTTCTCACTCCCCCCCTGCCCCTTCTCACTCCCCCCCTGCCCCTTCTCACTCCCCCCCTGCCCCTTCTCACTTCCTCCCCCCGTGCTACCCCCTCTCCCTATCCTTACTTACCTTGTTGGCGGAGTCCTGGGAGGCGTCCATCTTCCCGCTCTGCAGCGGTACGCACTTCACAGCTGAGCCCCGGAATAATTCCAGCGCTCAGCATGAAACCCCTGCACCGCGACAGAGTCACGGAGAGTGAGGGACGCAGATCGGTTGATGAGCGACCGCTCGGCGCCCCTGTCCGGAACTTAAATTAAAACATCGTTTTTTTGTTTGTTTTAACTTTATTTAACATCCTCCATGTTAAATAAAGTAAAAAAAAAAAACAATGTTTTTATTTAAGTCCCGGGCAGGCGCCCCTGTTGCCATGGCGCCAGGTCGCACACCCCTAAGGCCGGCCCTGTATATATACACCTATAAGTCATAACACCACACCACCTTCTTCCATTGCTCCTTGGTCCAGTTCTTATGCTTACGTGCCCATTGTAGGTGCTTTCGGCAGTGGACAGGGGTTAGCATGGACACCTTGACTGGTCTGCTGCTACGCAGCCCCATATACAACAAACTGTGATGCACTGTGTGTTCTGACACCTTTCTATCAGAACCAGCATTAACTTTTTCAGCAATCTGAGCTACAATAACTTGCATGTTGGATTTGACCACACAGGCCAGCCTTCGCCCCCACGTGCATCAATGAGCCTTGGCCACCCATGACCCTGTTGCCAGTTCATCGCTTTTCCTTCCTCTGACCATTTTTGATAGGTACCGACCAAGGGCTGCAGTTTTACAGATGCTCTGACCCAGTCATTTAGCCATCACTATTTGACGCCCCCAAATTGTTTTAATTCAGCCACATTGGAATGTTTTAGAGCATGAACTGCCTTGTTAAGGTCAGCATCTTAATAGGATTCAAGTCAGAACTTTGTAAAGGCCACTCCAAAACATTACTTTTGCTTCTTTTGAGCCATTCAAAGGGTAACTTGCTTGTGTGCTGTGGATCATAATGAATTCAACATTCATTTCTATGGGCACCTTTTAGCATCAGCAAACTGCCTTTTAGAGGTATCATTGAATAGCCAACCATACAAATTTTATGACTGAATTCAGCCTTATGCAAGGTACGTTTTCAAATATCCTTTTTCAATTTAGATATGAATGCACATATGACCATAAATGAAAACTGCCTACCATTTATCATACAATAGACAAACATTGTGTAAATAAAAACTTTTTTAAAAATATAACACATCAAATTTAGTGTAGTTCTGTAAGCAATTACTTTAACTTGAATATTGTAGTATTTTTGCTATTTTTTGTGCACAATACATCAGCTTTTCAATATACATCATGTGGGACAATTTATTGGCAGACACTTACAGATTTGATGAGGTTCTATATTTTGGAGACATTTTTAGTAAAAATTCTTTATACATTGTCCCCAAAATTAATTTAAAACATTTAGTAAAGTCTGTGCAATGTGTATGTACACGAGTATGTACATGTGTTAATGCGATACGTATATAATACGCACCACAGTCTTGTATCTTCGTGATACTGATGAAATTATTTTATGAAATGTAGTTTTACATAATTTGCAGTCCCATCATGAATCACCAATCTGAACGGTTCCACTACTGTAATTGAGGTCACGCTCACCCAAATACTGTTTGAATAATAAAAAAACACTTAATTAGTTCTTATTGTGAGATAAAATGAGAAAATATAATTTTATTAAGGAAGTCAAGGTTTTGGTCGTGTGCAAATCATTCCAGACAGCAAACTTCTCTGTGATCAGTGATTTAATTTAAAGGGATGACAACTGGCAAACCTTTTGAGAGGAGTCGGCTCTTCTATGAGCTGCATACTGGGAAATATCACACGGTATTATTCATATATATAGTGCTTGATATATAACACTGCTCTCAGCCATGGGACAACATTGATAGAATTTAAGACTTTCTAGTGCATTAAATTATGTTTACATAGAGAATCAGGGAATACTAACGCACGTGGCCACCTCCTACTCCTGCCTATTAGTAGGTATTGTATCAAAATATTTGGTAGACATATTCTTAAAAAAAATATTTTGTCTACATGGACAAGGATCCTTTGTTTAAACTATGCTTTTGTTAGGGGCTAAACATCTGACACAGTTTGGTAACCGTTTTCCAGTGTAAGCCATTATATTTATCTTGCCAACACAAGGCACGTACTTATATGACATTTCTTAAAAGTACCATATGGCATAGCAATAGCTTCCTTGGGCCTTAAACGCTTCATCTCCCCTTTTTCATGTTCACTTGTAAAACGCACATTCATCAACATAGCTCTAATACTGGAAATTGGTAACGGACAATAATTTTAACTACCCTAGTTGTGCAAAATGTGATCTACGGATGTGGGAAGGTAGCAAGGTTTATGTGTTTATATATTGTTGAAAATAATATGAAGCCATTTAGAGTCTCGGCACAAATGTAAGGTGGTGCTACACTGTGACACATGTTTCTACACTAATATATAAAGGAAACTAATGGGTGTTTTAGCAAAATAAGATTCATGTTGCTGTTTGTCTCATAATGTCTCATAACTTTCTATTGGTGCAAAACTACTACATTTTATATTCTATATTTTATTTAGAAAACACAGTATCTCAATGCATCCCAAGGCAGACATAGACTTAGAATAAATGCCCTGATTTATCTTTCTCTCTAGATTTAATAAGCAGACATTTTTCTTCTTTGATGCCAGCATGTGAATGTAAAATTGCTGCTAAGTATCTAAGAGAACCTACATCATTGGGAACACGGCCTCTGTTGTACACTGCCATCGATTAACTAACCTTGTGGAGCAGTGTATCCTATATCTTTTGAAGCAGAAACATGACAGTGTGGATGTTCTAGTCAGTTTGAGCGAGAAGAGGTTATCTCTTAGCAATAGCTTTCCTCTCTCTTCTGGAGGGCATCTATCATTTCCTGAAGGCATCCTTGGAGAATGTTTTTATAGTCAGACTCTCTGGGTTAGAGAAGTTTGGATGAGTAGTAGCAAGAGTATGACTAAGAAAACCAATAGCTGCTTTTTTTTGCAAGTTCTTTTGTGCAATTATGTGGAATCACAAGTAAATCACACAAATAGTTATATTCACTAAGGAGTTGAGTGATCAGTAAAGTTAAGGGTGAAATAATAAATCAAAAGTACTGTTTTGAAAGTGTAATAGGGGGCAACAATAGCACCCCCTATTTTCCCAACCTCTGTGTGATGAGGCAACGAGTAGAGGGATGAGCAAGGATTTAAATATCTAAAATTACCCTATGGGAAGCACAGACCATACACGGTGCCTCAACCTCAGCCCCATCAAATTCCCAGGAGGGTGGGGTTAAACTAACTTAAAAGCCCTTTGGGGGCATGTTCTCCCCCTAACGCCAATTGTTGCCCACTGAGATAAGGGGGGTTAAAAAGTATTAAAAACCCTTTGAAAATTCACAGACTCGTCTTGTGCACCTCCGTCTATCCCTGCCCTGTGGAAATGGAGAGAGTATTGTAATAAAAAGAAATGAAAAAAAATCCCTACATATCCCCCTTACCAGTTAGTCCCCCAGGTAGGAAGGCACAAGGTCCATCCAAACATCCTTTGGGTTCCAGGAGGTTGGACGGTGAAAAGGCAAGTTAGACTAGTTATGTAATTCCAGTGCTAATGTAAGTTGGTTTAATACTGAATTTGCGGGTTAGACATTAGTCCAACTCCAGCAAGTCTGCTCCTGCTAACTTGCATTTTTGCCAACACACAGGTAATTGAATAAAAAACCTCACATGGACTGCAACTAGAAAAAAAATGACATTACAGTAGATAGAAATACAAATGGAGGACCAGCCACATGAGTCATTTGTTACATCAGTTAGTGTAAGTTGTTCTTGTAAGAATGAACATAAGAAAGCTAAGGAAAGCAGCAGAGAGGAAAAAAGAGTAATAAGTAGTGAGGGATGATGTAACTGAGGATACTTTTAGAATTGCGGAACCTGTAAGAAAAAAAAAACATAAAGAACTGCTTAATATGTTTAGAAAATGCTAACATTGCTAAAAAGTTCTGTCTGTAATCAAATTGGCTGCTTGAAGCCAGGCCATAGGACTCTAAAATCAAACAAAATTAAAAAGTAGCTCGCAATTGTAGCCCTCGCTGTCTATACTTTGCTGGCCTAGGACTGACCACTCTCACCTATTCACTTACGTATCCCTAATAGTCTCTGGAGAACTTGTGGGTCCAGGCATGTCATTTTACACTTGACTTGGGGATATTTCTTTAGTACCTTTCCTTGTGTTTGATTGTGATGCTTCAGGAAGTTTAAATGTCCATGTCTTGCACCTGTTGCAGGCTTCCCAACTGGCACACCCAGTCTCTTGCAATGTTGGATTTGGACCATTGGTCCATCCAACTCACCAAATGCTCCCGAGAACCATTTTCATGATTAGCACATGATTTGTGCATGAAATCAAACAAAATATCTCCGTCGGGCTGTAAAATGTCACACTATGCATTCTTCAGCTCAATGGAAAAGCTTTCCGTGCGTGTTTATGGGGCTGGAGTTGACTGTAGGTGAGTACGCCATGCAGGAGCAGGTGGCAGGGGATGTACTTGGCCAAACACATCTCCTACAAGCCTAGGAGAAAGGAGGTGAGCAAAAGGCAAATGCATTTGGGGGATTCTGCAGAATACCTCCATGAATTTGCAGGGGGGACACACCAAAATGTAAATGGGGGCACGGCTATTATATACATGCATGACGGGTGGAGGGTCCTTTAACTACCATGTTTAACAAGAACAATACATATATACAGTATATATACTATACACATATAAACGATATATATATATGTGTGTTTTTGCCTCTAGAGTTTGACACATCCCATTGTGAATAGAAACACAGGTACCAACATATTTTGGTGGCATTTCTATTAGTTGCTGGAGGTTAAGATGTCTCCGGCTTCTGCTTGTCTACAATGGAGGTATGTAGAAAGGAATATTTGAGTCACATTAATCTTTGTTCATTAGCAGAGGTACAGACAGATCCTACAATGTATGTTAGAAAAAAGCTGAGAACAAATGCACTGTAAAAATGATTTATCTCTGGCTCAGCAGCTATTATCTCTGCAATTACCATTTTATGAACATTGTTTCTGTCACATCCAGTGGATAAGCACTCAGCCATGTAGCAGCAGGTCTGCAGTGACTCCTACACATTTAAAATAGGGATTTTTAACCTAACTTAGAATAAGGACTGTGACAGGAGGTGTGAAAGTAGGTGACTTCTATCTAGTTAATTATGCTTCATAGGCAGCTAATACAAGTAATGTTTTTAACAGTAGAATCATATTCACCTTTTACTCACCCCAGAAGAAAAGAATGGCAAAAAATACTCTGGTACTGGATCAGTGGCATAATGGACTTAGTGCATCTAATGGAGCCATGATGCCTATTATTTTGACTAGCTCACTGATCCCTTTCTTTCAGTATAACAATGTTTTTCACTCAGATATACCACTCATTTACTTTAAAAATACCTACATGCCGGTATTACCGGCACCTCAGAATCCATTGCGCATGCTTGTACAATACTGCATGCACGCCTAGACTTTCGGGGGAAATTAATGCACTCAGATGTTTGTGAGTTGCTATCACCTCTAGGCATTGTAGTGTTCTAAGTACAACGCGGTGTGTTGGATAGAGTGGTGTAAAGCACCCCACCACTGGTCTCTGGAGCAGAGGAAACGTGTTATGTGGCATGACGAATCTTGTGTCTCTGTTTGTCAGTCTGATGGGTGAGTTGGGTTTAGCAGATGCCAGGAGAATGCAGCCACATTGTACCAACTGTAAAGTTTGGTGGCGGGGGGATAATGGCATAGGGCTGTTTTTTCAGGGGTAGAGCTAGGCCCCTTACTTCCAGTGAAGGGACATCTTATTGCTTCAGCAAGACATTTTGGACTTCCAATTCTATGCTTCCAATTTGGTGAGAACAGTTTGGGGAAGGCCCTTTCTATTCCAACATGACTGTACCCCAGGTCCATAAAGACATCGTTGGATGAGTTTGGTGTAAAAAAAACTTGACTGACCCACACACACCACTAAATGATTTCAGGGCCTTGAAAGTTTTGTCCCCTGGTGGGCGTTTTATCTCTGGATAAGTAAAAATGAAATAGTTCCTACTTTAAGTTAAGTGCTAGGAAACAGATGACCAAACACACACACCAGGACAGGCTCCGCCACACCGACACCCAGACACACACACCAGGACAGGCTCTGCCATACCAACACCCAAACATACACACACCAGGACAGGCTCTGCCACACCGTCACCCAAACACACACACACCAGGACAGGCTCTGCCACACCAGCACCCAAACATACATACCAGGAAAGGCTCTGCCACACTGACACCCAAACACACACCAGGACAGGCTCTGGCACACTGACACCCAAACACACACAGGACAGGCTCTGACACCTGAACACACACACACTAGGACAGGCTATGCCACACTGACACCCAGACACACACACCAGGACAGGCGCTGCCACACCAACACCCTTACACACACCAGGACAGCCTCTGCTACACTGATAACCAAAAACACACAAACAGCAGGACACGATCTACAATACAGACATCTACATCAGGGTGGATTTTCCACACTGCATTGTCGTTTATACCCCCCTTAGTGTTTTTGCCCTCTTTGCCTTTCCAAAATTATACATCTGATACACACAAACACTTTTACACTAATTCACACTTTCATTCAGACAATTCATCCACACATTAATTCATAATCTCAATCATTTACACAATGCATCTACGCATTAATTCATACTCATTCACACTCTTTACTTATTTCAATATTTTTACTACCACCTCTCCCTCCCTTATCACTTTCTACCGTCTCTCCCTCCCTTATCACTTTCTAACTCCTCTCCTTCCCCCTTCCCTACTATTTACCCCCCTTGTATTTTACTCACCCTTAAGTCCTGCGGCGGGAGCACGAGGCTTCTGTCTTCCTGCTCTTCCGCGGTGAGCGCTGCTTCACCGCCGAGCGCCAGTATATGACTTCATATTCTGGAGCTCACCATGAAATGCCAGCACTGAGACGGAGGTAGAGGCCTCGCAGTGGAGAATGAGTGGCAGAGAGAGGTTGCTAGGTGCCCCTCTCTCTCCTCCTTGTCCAAAAAAAAATATATAAAAAAAGACAGTGTTTCGTTTCCGCTTTCAATGAGGCTCCCCCGGGCAATCCGGACATACAGTGTCCGTTGGGTGGTTCCAAATTTGGCGGGGGGGGGGGGCAACAGGGGGGCAAGGCATAACCAAAGGTGGGGCAATTGCCCCCCTGTAGCGATGCCATTGTCTGTTTGTCTATAGAGATATTCCATTAAAATCAGCTGTTTTCAGCTACAACATAAACAATGTCTACACTATATTTCAGATCTATTTGATGTTATTTCAACAGACAATTTTTTTATTATCTTTCAAAAACAAGGACATTTCTAAAAGTGACCCTAAACTTTTGAACACTAGCTCAAAAATAAAGTTTAAAACATTTTAAAATATATGAGGTTTACTACATTATATATAGAGATTTCCAAGAGTAAAACATTAAGTAAATATGTCTTCTAGAAGTTAAAAAGCCAAATCGAAAAAAGGACCAGATATATTGTTTTTCCCATTCAAACTGGCCTACAATTCATACTGTGTTGAGAAAATAAACAAGTGTCGTATCATTTACTCCCAGGCTGTCACTTCTCAGACTACAATTAAAGGTAGCCTGGCTCTGAACCCATTTAAGAGCTCCCTTACGGGGAATAATTCAGAGAGTGTCAGCCGTTGGGAATGCCTAATATTTCATGGGGCAGCCCACGGCCTCTGTGGTTTTCAGCCTTAACAGGTTAAGCAAATAGGAAGCCGGGGACTAAATTCTACAGATGGGAGGTAAGGGAAACCTCAGTGATCATTTACCAAATATCCATTTAGGTAAAGGAGCATCTGTCATGGATTTAGTGTGCAGCGAAATCCTCAAGGCGCTCTTAAATGGGCAGAATAGGGGGGAACAGCAGTTAGAACAGGACTGAAAGTCAGATTATTTCAAAGCCTTACTTATTGTGTCTGGATTGTGTATAGACTTGGAAATAAGTAACTTTACAGTGCCATGAATGACTAAAATTGAATGGACTAGGCAGGACTATATGAATCTCACTTCTATTACGCACAAAGCCGATCGAACTCTTATGCTCCGTGTGCTGAAAAATGCAATTGGGAAATTTGGGTGTTTTGCAGTATAGGGAATGGTGAGTATCTGCCCGAATGCCCTTGATGCTTAATAATATTTGGAAAATTGTTTGCAACACTTGCATGTGCCTTGCCTCAGCTCAAAGTTCTACCTGTGCTTCATTATTACACAGTCCACTGTTTGCATGCACAGCTCAAGATTCACTGTGACACAGACCATGCATGTCTGCAGTTGCAGTTAAGGATATAAATCCTGGTGCAAACTGGTAAAAGAGTAGATCAATCTCCATAATCATTCCATTGGTTGATATGATGATTTCAACACTTTTGCCACTTTCAATCACATTTGTTCTAGATAACCCCTCATAGTCCCAACGATAGTAGCTGGGACAGCGGCCCAGCAGGAGGCTGGGGATGTCCTTTCTGAATAACTGCCACAACCACTGATAGCTTGATTTGATGTTACTAAGTTAGACATTTACATTAGGAATGGCTTTTAAACGATATAATCATAAACACATTTTGGATTGTTTGTATAAATGTTATGGCTGCTTTTAAGGCTATAGAGTATTAGGATACACTCAAACCCATCAACCCATCAAAACATTCTTATGAAGTGAGTGTAAAATAGACACATTAAATGAAAGAATGAGAGGCAGAAGGGTGGCACATGCACAAGTTATGCTCTGTTTTTGTTATATAACCTCTCCTGCCATACTGCACTCAAGGCAAAGGAAGGGCCCAGGGGTAATGTGAATGTATATGGGATTCATAATGTTATTATTATTTTACTTTAACTTTATAAATTCACCACATTTTGTGAGTTGCAGGCAAGAACATGCGAGTTCTCATTCCATGTACTCTCAAGCAACTCGTATATCAGTAACTTAGTATTCAGTCGAATCTGGCCACTTGACTATTTAGTGAATAGACCCAAGAATGTGACCGACCTAAAGAAAACCTAAATATCAACACTGATCTATAGTTTCATACAAGATAAAAGTCACAGAAAACAAAAATTGAGTTTAAATGTGAGAAAACAAACATTGAGGGGTTTTTTTATGTCTAACAAATATACACAATTGACAGAAAATAATTCAATACATTCCCATTTTTTTTGGCTTGTGTGGTTATGTTTATAAGCTATTTTTTATAATTTTATTTTACCATAGCTCCAATATACCCCCTTACACTGTATGAAAAAGAACGTCGTTTTGAATTATGATACAATAAAATACAATGTAGTGACAGAGGTGGACTGGAACATAAAAAAAGAAGTCATTATTTATTCAGCTGCTATTAGCAGCCTGCACTAAATCATGTTAAAATGTACTTTATTAAAAGATAGGTTCTGTGATGGACTGATAAATAATGAATAGGGGCGGTCAGACTCCATGTGGGAAACTTGTTCTGTCTGTTCTGAGTTCACCAGGCAGGTTTATATGCAATCTGATGCATGTCTCCATTGTGTTTGATGATTTTATTCTGTCTTTAACAATTAAACCTCTAAAGCTATTATCTCAGTACTTGGAGCTACAGAGAACATACTTATCTTCTCCTCCCTTACAGTAGTTTTTGTAAGAGGCATTTTTATTTTGTTGTTAAGAAATTTATTTATTAATCAGCATACTATTTAGAAGCAAAGATCTACATGTTGCCACATTCCTGTTAAAGGAATACTCCAGGTCTGTGAAAAGCATATTGCAGTCAATCGTGCATGGTATTAAGTGTATTTTACCTGCATGTATATTAATGCAGATATACTGGAATTACAAGAAAAATACAAAAAAAATAAAACTACAATGTCAAGGATAGGGTTGTTTTTCTCAAACAAAGTGTGCCCGTTCACCCAGTTTAGGGTGTTTTAGATTGTCTTCCATGCCTGTTCATTGATGGCCCATGCATAGTCGGATCCGATGCATAGTGAGAAGCACTATATCTAGTTGGGTTGAAATTCAGCATTGCCCCCCACCTGCAAAACTTTCTGGTATTCCTTAAACAAAGAAACCTTAATTGTCAGCCACCATGACCCTGCTGACCAGGAATAGAATAGCCAACAGCCTTTTTGAAAACCATCTCCATGTTTGCAGCTGGTACTATTAGTATAAAGTGTAGAGCAAGCAATTTCCTTGACCAAGTTAGAGCTGTGAATCGGTGTGATTTGTCAATTCAGCAGTACCCCAAAATGCCTATTTACATGCTTATTAGGATGTCATGACTGTTGTAGCTTCGGTTTTCCGAGCTAGGCTTAACTCCCCATTAACCCCAATAATGACACCACACACCATTGAATATGGATAAGAAAAGGCCACAGCCAATTTTATTTATTAGAGTCATTGTCACGCCAAAACCTGAAACAATAAACATAGGTGCGTTAACAAGGACAATGACTCAAAACACAAACATGTAAATATATACAATAAACACAATGAACACACCAAGCTTGCCAAGTAATCCAGGTACCATAACCAAATACCACTTAAGGAAGGGACATACCCGGATGACCTCACCCTGACCTGAGGTTCCCAGCACTGATAGCCAAGAACCTCCAACCAGATGTTACCAACCATTCACTTACCACCACATTAACCCCCTGGATACCTGGCAAGCTGCCGCTCAACAGACTGTGACAACACAACACAAACCAACAAACAAAATAAAGGGAGGGAGGGTGGGACACGCACCCAGGTAAGATAACCACAAGAATTGTTCCTGAGCCGGGGAAAACAGCCACTTATATAATCTTTCCCTAACTCCACCCCCAAATTTCCCGCCAAAAAGCCTACCCTTCCTCCACACAATAGGCAGGGCCCACTATAGCCCATGCTGGCCCCCCCCATGGGCATCATCAAAAATGTTGAAGAGTTTGACCTAATATTTGTGGAACAGAGTAAATAAGACCTATTTACAAGATAATATATTAGCAACACACAATTATGTTTAATCCTCCGAGTAACATGGAATTTTGCACACCTCATCTGTGTTTATTTTCTTACAATCCTCCGTTCACTACACAAAAAAAGGTATTTTCTCTCTCTCCTTCTCTTTCTCTCTCTAAATAATTCTGTTGCAAGAAACAATTAAAACACGATCCTGAATAATTCCTGGAGGATGTATGAGATCCATCAGTATGGTATTTGGGTTGCAGGATGCTCTGAATCTGTGTAGTGATTAAAAATAAATGAAAGTGTTTATCAAGGGTTTGTTAAGATGAGAACATGATCATAAAATGAATGTTCACAATGCTGAGCAAAAAATAAACAAAAGAAATATAATATTTCTGGGTACACAGTCTTGCTTTCCAGTGCATGAGGTTAGGGTTTATTTATATAGGGAATACAAATGTGTGTAAGTTACATTTAAAGTAATGATTTCATAGCATGAACAGTCTTATACAAGCAATGGTTCTATAATGCTGGTGAGCCAAAAGTGATGATATCTGCAATGATATCCTACCCTGAGGCACAAACAATTTAATTTTATTGCCTCTGGCTGATAAAGTGATAGGCCCAAAGGTCACCAGAAGCAGGCATGTGGGATGGGAAACACCATGTAATGACCTCTGAGTTACTGTTTCATATGTTGACATGCTGCTCCTGGGACCTCACATGGCTCATGTGTCAAGCTTACTGTATGGTCCATGGCACCAATAACAGAAATAAACCAAATTTAGGACTTTAATAAATATATACAACATTCAAGATGATAACTGTCCTAGATGGCGATCTAGGATAATTTGATGGTGGTTGATAGCATAACTCAACAGTTTTATTCTTATTCCATAAGTAAATCTGACCAATATAAAGCAGATATACCAATTGAAGTGTATACCGTATTTAAACAAACCTAGAGCTATTGTTTTAGTCTGATACTGCCTATAGAGATAGACAAGGTGTCTGTACTTGGGCACTGGTCTGTGACAAAGCTTGTGTTATACATTTTTGTAAAATTAAGACAACATTAAAGAGTATAAATATTTATTTTACTATCATTTATAATACTCAAGGGTACATATACTAACCTCTATGCTGCTTTAGGAAAATGTAGATACAGCAGTGGTGGAAAATAGTTTTTTTCCCCAAACACATACAGTATATGGATTATCTGTGAATTTAAAGAGGTATTGGCTTTGTAGCTTTTAGTATAGGTAGATTCAGTAGTTTATACCTTCAGGGTTTTTTTCCTACCCTTTTTGCCATTTTACGATATATCTGTTAAACCATAATGCAGATTTTTTTTCATGGCATAGAAATACATAAAATGCAATTATTATTAGTGCTAATGTGCAAAATGTCATACTAAAATAGAAAATAAATTCATATTTGCTATTTCATTTTAGATTACTAATATGTATAAGGTGCCAATTTGGTAACATTCCCTGATTACAATAATACCCATCATATAAGGTTTTTAGGTTCCAGGCGGCCATATCCAATACCAGAGACTTACATATTACCCTATATTGTATTTTTTAGACTTCTGGTTTAATAGGTTTGGGAGTAACAAAGGCTTTTTATTTTCTACTTCTAGAGGAAGGGGTATAAAATATTGGAGCATGTTTCAATATTGTGTATTTCTTTTTTTCGTGCAATACGGATATACATTCCCATGGGGATCCTGTTTGTATCTTGTGGACACCTGTGATGTCATAGTGATATTAGTAAGCTCCCTATAACATTGTTTATAACATTGGTATTTTTTATTGGAATTTTAAAAACATTGTTGGGAAAAAAATGTTCTCTGATCTCCCCTGTAGTCATTATTCTCTGAACTGAAAACAGGGCTCCGTAGCCAGCCACCAAGGAGAGTATTCAGAGGTCCCAGCAGGGTTTGGACAGACCCTCTTGTGTCTCTGTTCTTCTCCTCCATGCTTCCAGTGGGTGTCAGGATTAACACATCCCAGAAGGGAATACCTGATAGCATTCAAATGGCAATAGTGTACCAGTGCTTGGCACAAGCAGTGCTGGCTCCCCTGTGAGACATAAGGCTAGGGCCCCCAGGTTCCTCCTACACACACACACTAAAATACTAACACACACTAACATACTTACACACACACTAAAATGCGTATTGTACATTGACACACAGTAACAAACTAAACATGGGAGGCTTGGTACCTTTTGGCCTGGGGGGAAGTTAAGGCCAAGTGTCCTCTAGCCCCTGCCCCCCACCCGATAACTGCTATAAGGACTACAACACACACTCTTGTCATATTAGGCAGTCGCTAAAACAGCCTTACTCAGTAATCACACCCTTACCCCTATCACATGTAATTCTCTACATACATCACATATCATAACAACCCATAACACGTCACAACCATCTCATCTATCACACCTCACTCCCTCACATCTATCACTGATCACATCTCACCCCCTATTACATTTCCCACCTCCCATCTGACAGCCTTCGCTTACCCGGAGTTAAACATATACATAGTAACATACTGACACACGCAGTAACATACTTACTTACACAGAACTGGCATAGACACATACAGTATCAAACACACACAAACACTAGTATACTTATTTACACATTTACCTTTATGGGCTCAGATGGGGGTAGGCCAGTGAAAGGTTTCTGCCTATCACAGCAGTCTGACTCTGCGTGCCAGGACTGAGGGTGCGCTGCCCTCCAACTTAGTGGTAGGTCCAAGCTGGGGGATGGGGGTTGGAGGAGCTGGGGACCCCCATTGGACAGGCGGCCCCACGATGTGGGTGCCGTTTGGGCCTCTGTTTTGCCACTGTTGGCTCCTGCTGACATGGGAGAGCCCAGGCTGACAAATTAACATGTCTTAGGGTCATCTTGAGCTTGGTTTTGGGGATGTATTTGTACATCCATTGGTGTATTAAGAGGTTAAAACTGCCATTCTGCTTTTTTGTCAGTGTAAAATTAATGCATTACCTGACTTTCTCTTCTTGGTTTCTGAACCAGTTAACGGTAATCATGCAGATCTAGAAAACAGGAACTTAACATAGCTCCAATGGTTACATATAAGGTGAGTATTAAATATGTACACTTATTTTAATGTGTAAACATAATTATTTACTGTAGAAAACTGTGAAGAGATTGAGGGACATTAAGGATTCACTAAGAAGCTGGGATGAGCTTGGCAGAAATGTGTTTGTAGCTATCCTGAAGTTGTGATAAATGTTTCAGGCCACACTTTGAAGATGGTTTGCCCCTGGTAGTTTGCATGCATGTCAAGTCTTAACATGTCAGCTATAAATCAAGTAGCTCTGATGCATATAGCAAAGCAACGTGTTAAGGTTTGGCAGAGGTTAAATAATCAACATATACACATAACCCAGAAGGGTAATAATGATCAGAATAACAAAGGTCTTGCATGAGTACTTCATACTTTTAAAATAATCATCAAAACATTGGGGATATTTGATGAACATGCTAAGTGTGTTCCTGATGCAGAGACTATGGGAATCAAGAAGGATTTTTTCCCTGTTGTGGCACAATTGGTAATTTCCTCAAGTAGGGTGTTTTGCCTTCTTTTGGATCAACTTTAGAGGTAGGTATGTGTGAAAGGTTGAACTTGATGGACTGAAGTGTTTTTTTTTTTTAACTTCTATACTATACTAATAAAACACGAACAGATATGGGTCACTTGAGTCACAGATCACACTACTTTCTTTCAAGAGACAAAGTAAGTGTATTTATTACTCCATTACTACAGCAGCAATGAAGATGTGGAGTAAGAAGGGGTGAAGGATTGAAGAAATCAGACCACTTTTAGCATATTCCATCAGAACTGCTCTTATGCATAACCCACAGTAAAAGCATTGGGTCGCCTGATTTGTTCTTAAACTTGGTAGCAATAATGCCAATGAAAAATGCATCATACATGGTTTTATGAACATCTGGTTTCCCTAACATAGAATGCAACGGTGCATCCATGTGTAGCAGTTTGTAGATCAGTATGTATGGAACATTTGTAATGCAATTTTTTATGTGTTCTAAAAAGAATATTTAATTCCCAAAGCTATAATTATTGCACATAAACATATACATTTATGAAATACATATATGCATGTGTCTCTTTTCAGACACTGCTCCGTTATATGGATAATGAATGTTCCTGCAGCGTATTTATATCCTGGTTCAAGGGCGATTGAGCAAAGAAATGATACTGGCATATGCCAGGTTGTGTGAGGCTGAGGATGACAGGCGTTTGTTAGAAGGAGCCAGCCTGCTCCCGCTTTTCTATTTCAGGATGTGACAAATGCAGGTTCATTTTTATGGGTCAGGAACAGCCTCTGGTTAAAATAATTGTAGTGCAGTTTCTGCTCAGTTAACGATCTGCAGAGGAGAATGGGATAGATACAGCTAGACACGGTTCCATTCAAGCAGGGGATGGGGAGGCAAGTTTCTGGAGTAATTTAACCCTTCCACCTATAATGAGCAGATTTAACTCAGAACTTTAAGCATTTCAAAGGTAGAGGTAATATAAATATGTATGTAGAGCTTCTAGTTTTACACTGGTGATCAATCATTCATACATTATATGAAAAGTTTTTATGGAACAGTGGGTGTATCATATAACAAATGTGTGTAAATATCCCAACATATCAGGTCTAAATCAGACAGATGATCTAACTTTCAATTTTAGGAACTCTTTTTGTTCACTTTGTCTAAAGGGATGTTGGATAAGTTTTGCCTCCGTGTTGTACGATGTGCTAGCTTTTGCTCCATGTGGAAGTTAGGAGGGGGGTTTGGCAGTTTTTAGAGCAATGCGATTTACGGCAACAGGGATTATGGTTAGTCCACTGAGTCAAATGAGGGAACAGGGCAGGACGAGTAATGAAATGGGTAGATACAAACACTCCTTCATACCTCCCCATAAAATCAAAGCACTGTCTCAGAGACCCAGTACTCACTTGTGATATTCTGGGGAAATTCTAAAAGTTTCCCAGTGAGTATATATATTATCATATGAGGAGTTAAACTAGTATCATTTCTTAGTGTTTCCCAAAATGGCTGTCTTTTCTATAAGCTGTAGGTGCACAATCTCAATGGGACCTGCAATTTATGACAAATCTTTTGTCTGTCACCATACACCCCATGCGCCTCTGTGCCTCTATGCTCCCCTACTGTTCCTCTTCTCTAAGAACTTATGTTTGCTGGGAAATAAGTATGTGTCGGTTCTACAGCTCTAAAAGTCTCTACAATGTTTAAGGAAATCAGAAAATGTCTTTAGAAATTAAACTCTGTAAATAGAATACATTGTTCTGTTTTTTAAATAACATTTTGTTGGGCAGATTAGATAGCGCGAATGGATCGTATCTGCCATCACTTTCTATGTTTCTATGTTTCACTTTTAATATTCTGTAAAGTAAATAATCAATGTCCAATGAAAAAGATTCAATAAATCCTTGCACCTGGGCCATTCCTCTAACAGCACTCGAATATGTCCTTATTTTGCCATTCAAAATGTTTGGAGGTATATGTCCCCGATATTCTTGTACTCAGGCCCACAGAGGCTTGCAGGGCCAAACCGATTTCTGCAATTGGAAAAAAAAAGGCCTAGTGGCCCACTGGGCATTTACCGTGTATATACTTGTACCTATAGTTGAGCCAGGCTTTGGGCCACCTAGAAAACAATACAAAATATTTTGTTGCTGTACAGTAATACAAAAATTCCAGAAATAGTCAAAGCCTTTCCCTCAGTGAACAAGATTGAATGCACCTTTGAAAACATCAGGCTTATAAAGAACTAGAGGTCTGGAAGTCAGACAAATGGAATATTGTTTATTAAGCCAATTGTCGTTCGTTTATGCCATCCTATGCCTTGAAAGCAGTCTCCAGGAGTGTGATTTGTTTTCCCAATATCATTACAGACAACACAGTGGATTAACTGCCTAGAAAGGAAAGTCTAGTTTTCCCAAAGTATATAATCTAACAAAAGCCTGGTATGGTTTAAAATCATGTAATCTTCTTTGAGTGTTTGGCATACAACCCTCAGCGTACCAAAACAAATGGTTAACAATCATGGGGTGTGTAATCCAACAGTAGCAGGGCTGCCCAAACTAGACCTGTACATATGATATAGTTAGTCACTAAAGTTTAACCCCTTCAAAACCGGCATTTGGGTACTGAGCCTTCGCTTGAAGACCGCGTACCCAGGATTCGCTTCAGAAGTGATCATGTGCATGGAGCTGAGGGGGGTTGGCTGCCACAGATCGCATTCAAAGCGATCCCAGCATTCAAAGCGACTCTGGATCGCGCACCATCAATGAGGTAAGTGGTACGTCCCGGTCTGCTGGTGACACGTGACCAGGAAGTACCAGGTGTGTCCCGGTCTTGAAGGGGTTATGTATGGATATGTTTGTCCCGTGTGCCTTTTTCTAAAAACAAATATTTTTGACAGCATTTCTTTTTTTGTTTTGCTTAGAAGTTTGAATCCCATTTCTGACAACATTCTTTGTGTTATAGATGCCTTTGATTGCACATAGGTAAAGCTTGGCCCGTCTTACCTGTACATTTCCTACCTCAAGTATAAAAAAAAATATTTGATCTAAACTTTTATTTTTAGGGTAGCCTCAGAACAAAAACCGTTAGTTCTTACATTTCTGAGTCTCCAAAATATACTTTGCTTTGGTATGTTTTTAAACCCTTTAATCTGAAGGTTTCTGACATAAGTTTAACCCCCTCTATATAGTTGCCTTCAAACTACATATATTATATTGAATGATACAAAAGTATGCTTTTGTAATGTTGCTATAAAAATATAAGTCTTTGTAAAGATATTTTACATTGGATATGTGCTAAAAGTTTATCTTATACAACATTTGGACTTAAAGATGTTTTGATGCGTGTCTTTCTTTAAGTTGGAAGTTAAAAAACATAGTTTTAGAGATAGTTGGTATAAGGTGTACTTCTAGGCCATCATGTTTTGTAGTTATATTGGTTCTTCAAAGGTGGACTGCCCATTGGGTACATCGAAAACATGTCAAGTTGGATGCTGGACCAAGTATGTGATGTCAAATTTTGTACAGGATGTCAGCACGTGACTGTTGGACTGGCTTGGGCCAGTGATAAAATTGACCACTATATTATTTTTTTTCAATTAAAACATGGAAACATGGTCTCATTTAGTTTTTTTGTCTGAAGTGAAGGACAAACATTTAGGCTGTCAAATGGTTTTGTTTTAATAAATTGCATTATAAAAGGAAACATCAGGTAATTATAGAATAGAGTTAGTGATGGCATCTCAAAAAACTCCATTCATAAATTAAAACCTATACCATAAGCTGACTTATCTATCCTACAAACTGAAGGATGCAGTGCAAACATTGACAGTCTTTTAATAAATTGCTTTTATCATAGAATCATCAAGTCAGCTGAAAGTGACAATTAATTCAGGAAATACCACAAAGGGTTGATATAACTTGATTTGTATAAAGCAAAGGAACAACATAGTGTTAAAGTGTATGTAACATTCTAATACCTATGAATTTATTTGTTAAGCCAGCTGGAAACATGGGTTTTACCTGGAGTGTGTGGGTGAAGCAGAAATGTCTGGGTCTCTGGGTCTGGTGTTCAACCCAATCCCTCTTCCACCAAATTCTGTTATCTGATGCTAGCCCTGCCCTTTGTAAAGATATGTAAAAGAAAACAACTTTAAGTGTCCACTATATTTGTAAATATAAATTAAATAAATAACCCAATAAACAAAGCATTGTAGGTATAGAGGAACTAAATACATAACACATAACCTCAGCCTTGAAGGTATAGATGAACTGAAAAATCCCAGGCAAACTCATCATTGAAAGGGTAGAACAAATAAATAATGCATAGAAACTCTAAATTACAGGTATACAAATCCAGCCTGGCGCCCAAAATGTACGCACAGGGATTGTGCACAGGAATGGGTCCTGAATTTAATAATTAAGAGGTGTGTCCCAATACTTCTGTCCATATGGTGTAACAGAATGTTTTGCAGTCACAGTATTGTTTTGTGGGGCATAATCTAAGAATCTATAATTTATACAGTTTAACATGTTTTATTTCATCAACTTGTAAACATGGAAAAATACATTCCCAATAAAATCTAATCCAAATACAGCACTTTAACATTCAATAAACCCTTATTATTTTTTTATAGAAATATTTAATTGGTTTTACTGCTACCGGGAGGCTATTCTACAAAACAGCAATGATTAACAGTGTTTCCATACATTTTCTGTTAAGAAAAATTAACACAGACATCTGTGGCTTATAAAGCTAAATCAGGCATGTCCGCAGAGTCTGTCACTCTGTCCAACATGTTTGATTTATTGAATTAACATATAGTTAAACGCAAACTGGAAAGGGGTGGCTGCAGGGCTTAAGCCTTCCAAAAAGAAAAAAGGTATTGGGACCCATCTTTCCCACAAGCAATTCATAATAGTAATTTAATTGATTCATTGATGTTTGTAGCCCTTGGGCACTGAAGTTATGCATGGAAGTGAAAACTTTTCTATGCTACATGCATTATAGCATAATTTTTTTAATAGAGACTGGATTACGATCATTGGTACTAAATCCACGACATACTGAGTTGTGCAGCTTTTTGACAAGAACTAAGTAATATGCCTTCCCATAAAATCATTTTCCATTTCCTAAACACACAAAGTGTGCTTTCAGGCAGCAAAAATGAAACCATTCAATAAATGAAAAATTCACCATTTCTATTTTTTTTTTCTTGTACATCGTTGGCTGTTTAAATAACTCGGCCAATATAATAGGGAGTGTAAGAATCCTAGAATAATTACTCGCTATAATCGAGATTATACAGCTGAGTTTAACAGCTTCATCAAACAATAATACTAAATGTTCCATGAGATGGAAACACTAATGAATGAGGGAGAAAAGGAACAATTTAGCCTTAGACAGCATGAATCCAGTTTAACTCTTTTACTGCCATAGCGAATTGCAAAACATGGTAAAGTACAGTCAATATATTGCATTTGTCTATGTCAGTAAAATCCCAGTGCGATTGAGTTACTCTCTGCTCTTGCATGAAATGTGTTGAATCTCATTGCAGAATGAGCAGACCCTAATTAGTAAAGGTTATACAAGATGCATTAAGCCTTTTGACATACATTTAACTCATTGTTAATAGCATGCTGAAGCCATGATATATTATATAGCTCCCATTTGTTTTAGTAACCTTTAAAACAAAAGCAATATATTGTACACAAGCGGAAACAATATTTCTTCATGGACAGTACGTAAATCTTTTCAGCTTCCTTTTCTTAGAAGTATGTGTGAACTAACTTGCGTATTTTTTAGAACACGCCTGGTACCAACAGCTTGCAAATGAAACTAATAAATGAAGAAAAAGTGAGATTTTGTAGAATTTCTAAAAGGCATAGTAACTATGTACAGATGGTCCTCACGCTTACATACTCACGCCTGGTTATGTTCCAGGAAGAAGTGATTTAATCGGAAATGATGCATGGTGAATCTTATTTTTACAGTGAAATATAAGATATAAAATGGGTTGTGTTATAGAAACATAAAATTTGATGACACATAAGAACCATTTGGCCCATCTAGTCTACCATTTTTTTTGCTGAGTGCTGAAGCGTGTAGCATGTAAAAAAATCCCAGTCTTCTGTAGCATCACTAACTACAGGAGTTCAAAACTGCCTCTGGAAACAACATCGGCATAAGCACTGCGTGTCAGGAGCTTCATGAAATTAGTTTGCATGGCCCAGCAGACAAGCCAAAGACCACTATGCATGATACCAAGGACACATCCACATCACCCACATTGCAACCACAGTGTCCTCCTGAGGTCTCTTCTCAGTCTGGCTCATGTGAACCCTTTATTCATTCTATACCCTTTAAGCCCAAAACAGGAACAGTAATGGATAGACTTTACACACACATGTATTACCCTTACAATTGTCTGCCCATAAACACATGTACCTTCACTCTTGCCCTTACAACATCCTGAATTACACTTGCCCTTGCTGTCACACACTTGCTAGCCTTTAGACATACTTGTCCTAACATACAAACACTTTCAAAACACACAAAATCTATTTTCTTTTTAAAAATGTCCCCATCTCATTATCTATCACCTTTCTCTTTAACACTCCTCTATCTCTCTTTCCCTTTTCTCCCCTTTCTCTTCACCTCATAGTGTTTTCCCCCGTCTCGCCCATGTCTGTTCATCTCATTTTTTTCTTTACCGCTCCGCCTCTTTCTCTTTATTTCAACTCCTTTCTCTTTACTTCTCTCCTTTTTAACCATACTTCTATTTATCTCTCCCCCCTTTTTGATCCCCCTCCTCCTTTTATATACCTCAATTCTCCTCTGATTTCTCATTTTTCTCTTTAGCTCTCTTCTTTCTCTCATCCGTCTTTTCCGAATATTTATCCCCTCTCTCCCTACAGCTACCCTATATCCCTATCTCTCCTCTTATTCATTATCAATCCCTTTTTCCCCATCCCTTTTATTTCAAATTATCTCCCTGTCTCACTATCTCTCCCATTTCTCTCTCCTCCTCCTTATCTCTTCCAAATACATTTCTCTTTATCTCTCCTTTATTTTTATCTATTCTATACTATCTCGCCATATCCCTTTCAAAAGTCCTCCTTCTTGCAAGCCTCTATCATTGTGCGCCCGACCCCACTGGAGAGTGCTGGGATATAATATCATATCCCGGCCCTCTGAAGTGAGGTTGGGCGCACCATGATCACTTGCCGGCAGCATCACAAGGGAGCAATGAAACACAGGGTGAGGCCTTGCATTTTATTACTCCCTCGCCATGCTGTCAGAGAGTAATGCTGTTCAACGGTGAGGTCAGGTGAACTGCCGGTTAGAGGGAGATCAATGATCTCTGTAAACAGGCCCTGTTCCTCCAACAGTGAATGAACCAGATCGCCACAGAGGAGCGCAGCAACTCCATATTCATGCTCACAGTTTGGAATTTGGATATCCAACAAGCACATTTAGGTCTTATGGTCATGCGTCCACGTACTAATGGTCTTATAGTGCAAAATAGACAAACATACATTGGACAAGTAAACAGAGCAGGATACTTAATTTTATGTCTGACACGCATAATAAGAGGTCAAAATGAAAGGGGACAGGTGAAGGTGATATTCAGAGTCTGTCATGATATAAATGTGAATATCTGTAATATGAGTAAATTTAAAACAAAAACACTACCTGTATTACCTTAGAATAAGCGTTTAGTGGTATTTTTCCTCAGTTAAAAAATGTGTATGCCCTACTGTTACTGATCTGAAGAAGGTGAACATAACTAATACGGAATAATATATACCAAATATAAAATTACCTTGTGATAAGGTGGCATCTGACTAGTTGTTTGGTACATACCAGATCAGGGCATTATTGTGGAAACTTAATGGACGGCAGACAAAAAAGAGGGCAAATAGGGCTTGAACTACTTCATTAACAATCTGGTCTCTTCTAGTACTTTCTGTCAGTGATTGATTAACAAGCTAGAGCTGATCGATACTCCTATCAACAATGATCTTATCTACATATAACACTTCTGCTGTTACAACTGGTTTATCCATTACTTAGTATCAAATGTCTTTATTAACCAAATAAAATACCAAAAAATAACCAAATAAATAAAATATGTTAACTCCTTTCCTGCCAGATGTGTGTGTGTATATATGTATATATGTATATATGTATATATATATATATATATATATATATATATAAGTGTGCACAAAGGGGACATATGCAGAATATCTAAAACAGTCAAGTCAGACTGCTGATCAAAATATATATCAACAAGGAGATGAAATGCTTTCTCTTAAAATAATCCTACTATGTCTTGGGTTACTTGGCATGCCATGGAGACTATAAGCACCAAGGAGGTAGAATTGGCTGGTAGGCACCCTCATTTGTATACGCAAGAAAACATTATGGGAAAAATAATGGGTAAAGAAAGATTACTGCATGTTCCCAAGTCATCTTTTACTGTGAAAGTTCTCTTAATCCACTCTAAACCTTGAGTGAAATGAATATTAACATTCTTCGACATATAATATACAAGACTGGGGCCTAATTTTATGTATTGTGGCTACATAACGTATGTTTGCCTTATTAAAAAGTCCACAGTATAATCAACAGAAAGGTTTGTTTTTCTAAATATATGCAAGAGGTTTGACTATAAAATTGGGTTATAAAAGCATTTCTACCCAACATGTTTCAGTTATACTATGTTCAGAGACCCACAATCTGCTGAGCTCTTGTATTTATTTCTCTGGGGCAAACATACACTCCAGTTAATTTTACCTGTCATTGATAAACAAGTCCTATGTCAGAGTTATTAAGAGGTAATAATTTGGAGGCAGCCTCAGGGGTTACAATCAAAGTGTATAAACCTAGTAATCATTTTAATGATGCGAGCAAGGACTAATGCAGGCAAAAGTCTACTGCTTAGTTAAAACATTACATCCATATGAGCTCCAAGACACAGAGGTATATTGTACTGCCTTCCATGTAATTTATTGCCAGACAAAACTGTTAACACTATCAGTCCCAAAAATAGGGAGCTGCATAGCACTTAAAAAAGAATAAGTGATACCAGATGAGGACATCCACCACGTTATTGTCAGATATTTTATTTGAATGGACAAGTAATATCTATGGATGAGGCTTTGCAGAAATCGGAGGATCAGGGAGAGCATGTCATCTGCCATATTGCACTTAGATGGTGTTTTTTGATTGGAGGATCGGGGAGGACATCAATGCACCATATTGGTGAAAGTTCCCACCAGGTTATGTCTGTAGAAATGTGGAAAAACAAAGAAGAAATCAGATTAAGTATTGTAGATAGAATAGAGAATACAGAAGAAGGGAAAATATAGAAGATGAAGAAGAGGAAGATGTGGATCAAGATCCAGAGGTGGTCAGAAATGGATGGCGGAGAAGGTAGGAAAACATTTAGAAAGCGTGAGCGCGTGAACTTGAATGAGGCGAGTGAGTGAATATGGGCAGTGGGCAACAAAAAATTTTGCCTGAAAAATGGGTCAAAAGGAAACAAAAAACTAATTCTGAATAATTTTTGGTTATTTGCATGTGTCTACTATGTAGAAAAATAACCCATAATGCTGTGGATTTTAGTAGCTAAAAAAAAAGATTATCTGTAACAGAAAAAAGTGCTATAGGCTCTGGGGAGTAGACCATGTGGGCTGGATAGTCTCTACATATTGTCACCTCGGTCCCTGGATGATTAATGCGATACCTATGTACATTACAGTGCAATAAAACTGAATTTTCAAATAAAAAGGCTCCTTCATATAGAAGGACAATAGATCAAAGAAACGCAGGTGTAGACTGTGTTAAGTTTTGCAAATGTTTTTAATACCATGCAGTAGCTTATTGTTCAGACTGAGAAGCACGGTATATAAACCAGGAGTATATAGTTATAAAATAGGTTAATGCTTACAATGAACAATGTTATTACATATGTAATTTCCTCAGACTAGGAGAGGCTGTAAATGGTTTGAGATCTATATATGGGGCCAGATAAAACTATGTGATACTGTGTTAAAGGGTAAATGAACATTCTCCCATGTGTAAACACTTTCTGTGCATACAGTGAATTATTATTTTATTACAATGCCCCAATAATTCTCTCTTCTGATCTACTTTGCTTCACGCTATAATGAGATTGTCATCTCTCTGTTAGCGTATGCAACATCGCAGAGGAAAACGTAGGTGGAGGATAAAATAATATTTTTACATATGCATATATATATATATATATATATATATATTGTCTGTAAAACTTCTCTCATCACCTAATACATTGAAGGAGCAGTGTTAGATTAATTCCCTAGTAACCTCTGCCCGGCCAGCTATATGCTTCCATATACTAGCCTCTAGCCTCTAGCCTTCTAGCCTTCCATCTACTAGCCTCCAGCCTTTTGTCACCCGCACACTCGATTAACCGAGACCCCACATTCTTTTGACTCACCATTTCCCCATTCCTGCAATCCTTATTTATACGCTGAGTTTCTATCCTCAGTTCATTGAAATTGTCTGGTAGTTATTATTATAATATTTAATTTATATAGCACCAGCATTTCTTACAATAGAAATATTAAAGGATATGACAAAAGTAGAATTGATGGACTAAGACAAACCAATGCATTAGGTAAATGCAGTTTATTTCTCTAGACAATTGTTTTAATCTTAGACTGCTTTGTTTTCTGTGGTTTTCTACAGTGACCCAAGCAATAAAATTGCACCAGCACATCCTCTGGTCTACGATTTACGTGCAGACATCAATAATTTGCATAATATTTGCATAATAATTACGTGTTTTACAGACCAAGTGACAGATAAACTGATTTATTTATAGGGAAATATACTATTTGTATTTTTTTTAGGCCTTTTTTAATACAAACACAAAAAAAAACCCTGAAAACCAGCAGATTTGCAAGCCAGAGCACGCAGTCCCACAGTCCCTTTAGATGGGTTTCTAAGAGTGGTATTTTTTCTTGGCATTGCCTGGGGCACAGAAAATCTAACTCTTTCATAAATTAACCACTTATTGACAAAGCCCGTACATGTACGGGCTCAAAATGCATTGTTTTCAATGGGTTTAGGGACCGCCCATTGTCCTTAAGGGGTTAAAGAGAAAACCCCTTCTGATATATTGGTTGGAAGATTTTATTCTTAACCCTCGTATTAACGTGACTGCAGACTGCATGGCTGGGCGCTTTAGTTTATACACCTGTGACAATGGGTCCCATTGAATTCATGGGAAACACCCCCATTTAAAGAGGAAATGGGTGGACAGCGGGGTGTGTCAAGACCCTGCTCCCGTGACCCGGAGGACTCGGGTGTTGACTCGGAGAACCGGAGCTTTACCCGGAGATGGAAATGCTTATCGAAACATAGAATCTGATGGAAGATAAGTCATTTATCCCATATAGTTTGCTTATTTATACTGATGTAGAGACCCTATTCCATGCATGCTTAAATTATATCACTGTATGGTAGTCTCTATCATTTCTGATTGAAGGTTACATTATTTACAATCCTCTTGGTAAAGTAAAATTTTCTTGCACATCTAAACCTCTGACCCTCTGGTTTTAGATTATGACCTCTCGTTCTAACATTTCTCATTCTTTGAAATAAACTTCCGTCCTTTATATTTCCATTTTCTTTACTTTCCTCCAAGATATACATATTGAGCTTCCTTAGTCTTTCCTTTTAATTTTTATCCAGCAAACCACTAAAGATTTTAGTTGCCCCCTACTGAACTCTTTCCAGAATGTCAATATCCTTCTGGAGATGTGGTCTCCGGAACTGTACATAATACTCTATATGAGATCAGAGATCTGTAAAGTATCAGGACCATCTCTATCTACTGCTAATGGCTCTAGCCACACAACTCGGCACCCTGCTTGTCTTTTCCCTTGCTTTATTGCATTCCCTGCTTACACAAATGTACAACATGGGGCAGCAATAAGTTTAATTTAAACTTGCAATATGTATTTTAAATGCATGTTAAAGGTCCCATGTGGTCATTGCACTCTAGAGGACTGTTAACTCTCCAGGGGCCCTGTTGCATTGTACCATTTCACTTAATTTAATGGTCTGTAGGATTGGCCAGATTGACTTCATTTAAAACCTTATAATTGTGAATTATAAATTAGACTAGTGCAGCCTAGCAGTATTTAGTATTTATACACTGACGTTATTTATATTACCCATAGATATTTATATCTGGCAAAATGATAGGTATGACATTTCAGGAAAATGTTTTATTCATTCCCCATGATACCTTAATGAAGATTTCATTGAGATCCTACTGTAACACACATTTTATGGATTCTATCTGCATTGATTTAGCAGACAGCACAAACAAATAGCTCTAGAAATTACTTACTGTACATTGAATGGGTCCTCTATAGGGGTATTACCAAAAATATCTTAGGACAAGCAGATTAGAGCAGTTCTCACATACAATAGAAAGAAGACTGTTAGTGTTAATGTAAGCATTTAAGAAGAAAAATAGTAAATATGTTTTATATAGGTATAAGGATTAGGGTAGGGGATAGCTTGAAATATGACAGGGTCAATTTACATGATGGCACAATCAGCCCAAAGAATGTTAACATTGACAAATGGATTTCTAAGCAGTAAGTGACACATACTATACTTTTTTTCTTTGACGTAATAAGAGACCATGGCAGCAGCTTCTCCATAGAAAAAAAGATGAATGCAGTGAGACCCAATTTATTGGATAGAGATACCAGATTGAAGCATTATTGGAAGGGATTTACTGATAATACTACCTGGATTTCACTGTAAGTGAAATTAATGCTTTAATACATTTTCCTGGATCAATATCCTTTGACATAAGCTTCAGCTTGACACAGCAGCTAGATTGCTTTTGGGAGATGCTTTCACCGAAGACAACCAAAAAATGGGAACATTTTCAGTTGATTAAATTAAAAACCTGTGGTCGACTCTGTAAGTTTATTATTTCAGTCTGAAGTTGTGACACTGGTTGATATTGTGTACTAGCTAAAAAGAAAATATAATGTGATGGATGCTCCTAAGAAAGTAGCAGATGATCTTTAAATGGAGAGGGGGAAGACAACAAGTAGTGGAGAGGACAGCAATTTTCTTTGGCATGTGTACTAACCGAGGCAAATTACATTTTTTTGTAAATACAGTTCAAAGAGATACTTTTAAAATGGCTGTAAAAAATAACAATTATATAAAACTATGACGTACATTTCAATAGTTATTTTTATATATTTTCTTTTTATAGACATATCCTTACTCCTTTGTTTTAGTTATTAATGAACTAGTATATAGCATTACTTTACATTATTTTACTATTTACTAAAAAGTTGTGTGATCAGTCTAGTTAAGGGTTAACTCAATTATTCAGGCTCAACTGAGGTCTTGCTCCCTTGCATGCTAACTTGTGTAAAACAACTTACAGATTTACTAACATGTGAGTTACTTATGAGTGCATGCAAGGGTATAAAATGTAAACTTTTGCTTATTAGCGGCGATGGCACAAAAGTTGAATGGAAACTTGCACATCTTTGCATGAAACTCACAAAGTTTACTATTTAAACACCCTTTGCGAAATATTTAAAATAAAAATGAAAGAAGGTCTCAATGGCCACCGTCAATAGAGGAGTTTGCCCCATCTTCCCTCACACCATGGTGTGGGGGGGTAATTACATACGCCTGGGTTATAGTCCTCAAGTATACCTCCATCAGGTTACAATATATAAAAATACTCTATAGGAGACACAAACCCCAACCTGTGTCTCACCTCCCATCCAGCTCCTGGGAGGGCGGTTGAAATAAATGAAATGCCCTTTTGGGGCATATTCATCTCCCAACCACAAATCAGAAACAATGAGATATTATATACCATCATTTCTACAGCTCCAAAGTTCTTGCAACTGGTTCATGTATAGTCATACCTGTATACGTTTGCAATGCTAAGTATAACACTAATAGAGCTTTGCATGTTCAATACGAGTTGTCCCCACAACACAACCTATTGTGGCATTTAACACTTATGTACTTATGTACCTATTGCTTGTTGACCTTTTCTTTTAGATCTGATTGATCCAGACATCTTTCAAATGTCATTGGAAGTCTTTCCTCTCCTGAATCCTGGTTTTCTAGAACAGAATGTTGTCTTGGCAATGAGTTTATCATAATGTTCTACAGTTCTAAACTAATGTTTATAGAAACAAAAAAAATGTGTTTATAGTGTGATGGACTACCACTAAAACTGAGGGGGTGTCTGGGATTTTGATATAACTGCATGGTCTTCTAGGGTAGGAAGAAGAGGACTGCATCGGGATGCGGGTCCTGCGAGACCCGTCAAAAAACTTGCGGTTTTTCAGGTGTTGCGGGCGGTCAGGCAGTGTACCAGCGGGTCCCAACAATCCTGCGCACTCCTGCAAGGCTGCCTTCACATTGCTCGCGCACAGTGTCTTTTCTCTTGTTCCGCCCAGGAACCCAGCAGAGTCACGTGAATTTACGTCATGGCACATGACTCTACTCTGTTCCGGCAGGAGAAGAGAAGAGATGCTGTGTGCGAACAACGCGAAGGCAGCCTTGCGGGAGTGCGCAGGAAATCTGCAGTTCAGGTAAAGGTTTGAGGGAGTTTATATGAACGAGTATGCGTGATTGGGGGAATGAATGAGTATCTGTGAATGAGTGAATTAATGTTTGTGAATGATGTTTGCGGGAGCAGGCGGGAATGGAGACATATGTTGCGGGACCGGGCAGGATTGGACACATATGTTGCGGGGGTGGAACACACACGTTACAGAAGCTGACGATAATGGTCAGAAATTCAGCAGGACCGGGATTAAGAAAACAGTCCCGCGCAGGTCTCTAGTAGGAAGGACTCAGAGCAACACCTGTTTTTTTTGTACACTTTTTGCTAGGGTTACCTAAACAAGATAAACAAACAAATCCTTACCCTTCTCTTCTTTAAATCCTTGCACTTATACACACACTGTAGTTTTACTACCATTGGGCAGCTTGTCTGCTTACTATCTTAAATAAATGCAAATGTTTAAAGGCAGTCTGGCAGCATCTTCCATCTGCTCTGCTCACAAATGACTCCTCTAGGCTTAGCCTACCCTTTATAGCCACTAATGGCCCCAATCAATTTCCAGATACCTTAGTCGCGGACCTTAGAAAATATGGACTGGACTTTTCAGTACACAGACACCTTGTTAGTGGGATGGAGGACCGTGCTACCCTGCTGTTACGGGCAAATATTAGTCATATAAAATGTATTGGTGAAGCCCTGCCCCCAACCATACTTCTAACCACCCACCTAAATCACAAGAGTCCTTATAAACTTTGGGAGGTATGGTTCATGTTGCTTGTGCTTGAAGGCTTCTAATAACTAATCTTATTGACTCGTATAATCTCTCTGTGTAACTGCAAATATTTTTGTATAAAAACATTTTCTGTAACTACCCATGGACCAAAACAAAGTCAGACTTCACTAAGTTATACGCATTTTTATGAGTAACCTCCTGTGTCTGATGTTAGGCTTACTATGATAAGAACTGAAAGATTCCACAAAATCAGTTTCTTTTATAAATAACACTCAGCGCCCAGGGAAATCTACGATCCAGGCTCCGTGTGTGCGAACGTTTGCTGTGCTAATGACTGTGCCGTTATGTAACAAGCTTTTCTATTCATTCTCTCCCTCTGGTAAAGGAACTATAAAAAAAGCTAAAAGTAAGGAAATCTGGGAAAAAGAGGGAATCCTGTGAGAGCAATTCCCAGCTTTATGCTCTTACCAGCCAGCTGGTGTTTAGACTTAATTACAAATGGTTGCCAAGGTAACCGCCAATTTATTCCCTAAAAGGTACATCAATGTTACAAGTTTGTTTGGATTTGGGACTTATTTAGGGGTCAGATGAAAGAAATTGTGTATCCACTACCATGTAAATGAACGTTTTCTCCTGTGTAAAAAAGCCCTTATGTACATATATTGAATTATTAATTTTACTATGAAAATGTCCCGGCATTCTCTGTCCTGATAAAACACGTTTTTCCTTTCCCTATACAGATTTCTCTTTTTCCATCTCTATAATATCTTATTCACCGTTTCTATTAAAATCCATCCACAACTAGCACTACATAAACAGATAGCGATGCCAGAAAAGATCCAATTGGTCCATTTAGTTTGCCCTTGTTGAATCACTCTCTACTTAATTAATTTCTTAGGATAGCTTTATGCCCATCCTAAGCTTTATTGAGTTCTTGGTCATAAACAAGGGAAGAGGGGATATGTTTACTATGTGTGTGTGTGTGTGTGTGTGTATATATATATATATATATATATATATATATATATACATACACACACACATTTCATAGATGTATGCATAGGCTTATGTACAATATACATACTTCATTTATATAAAGTTAATAATAAAAAACAAAGAGGTCACAATAATGAATGCTTCATTGAGAAAATCTCATTTTAGGATTTAGAGTACTTTGTATTCTTTTACAAAGTTGGTCCCAAATTTTCTTGAGTAGACAAAGTATACATGTATATATAAAAACAGTATTTAAGACACATTTATTAAAATAATAATACTAATAAAACATATTAACCGTTTACCCTTGTGCTTGCTTCACAGGTTGAAAGATGACAGGTCTTGAAGTCTTGAAGTTGACAGTCTGTCCCCAAGAGGCACATATCTCTTCTCCATTGCTATATTCTAGGGGGAAGAGAATATTCTTTTTTCTGTATATTCTCATCTCCATGTAGTTTGCCCACAGCAGCTCCTCCACTTGGATAAAGTTTGCAGCATCAAGATGCTTTATGCATTGACATCATACCCTGCCAACTATGCTAGCATTTGTGACTGAATGTAGCTACCTTGGGATTTTATACATTTGTGCAATATGTATTGTGTGGTTGTGTACTGAGCCTTTAGTGGAAGCTGATACCTTTCATTAGGCCAGCACAGAAAAGGTTCAATAAGCTTTTGGGACTTCAGAAGTCTTTTTTCAGATGTGTGTATTGAGCACATATTAGCCATCTCTCGCTCAAGGAAAAAATATAAGAAGAAAATCTGTATTGTTTCACCTGCTGTTTTAATAGCAGGAATATGTTTACATAATATCACTTTTTGCCTTTGGCTGATGTGGATTTTGCTCTGGGCAAGGTTAAAATATTCAGTGACCAGGCTGCAGGCTAAGATCATGGAAAAACAAAACTTGAACCCTGCTTTACTCCACTTCCTCCTTATCTCCAAAGAAAAGTTTACTGGAACACTGGAGTTCTCTTGGGTAAGTATAGATAGTTTCATCAGATAGTTAGGAACAGGATACAAACTATCTAAAATGAACAGGAATCGTATTACCTACAAAGTTTTACATGCAAAGGTCCACATTCCCAGTCAACGTCATTAAAATAGACTCTTTTGATCACAAATTATTATTGGATGGACATTGCCATTTGACTTTGACCGTGGGACTTTGCTTCTTATAAATTTTCCTTTAAATTGGACGGACATGGCTATTTGATCATGGGATTTTGCTTTCTACAGATTCGTCTTGTAATACCACACTCATTTGATGAATTTTGGTGATGAATCATGGGACTATTTTTTGATCAATTTGGATCGTGTTGTGAATTATTATTATTTTGGTTATAAATCATGTGACCTTGTGATGGACACTTCTAAATAATTTCACTATTTTGTGGTCACTGGCCATTACATGATATACATCATAAGTATACAAATTTGAGAATAATAATACCAATTTTTTGCATACTATTTAGGTAATTCATTATTTTATTTTTTTTACACTACAACTTTTGGGAGTGCAGTAAACATACCTTTAAATATTGACCAACAACCAGACCAAGGTGGAAAGAGAAGCCCAGAGTGTTTTAAAGGGATAACAGAAAATAAACCAAGGGTCTAGTGTGTTTAGGTCGATTGTGACACTCTGTCTTCCAAGTGAGAGCATGCTCTTGGTCTTTTGAAGGACTGAACCTGGGGAATCTTCAAAAGACCTCCAAGATGATTGATGGAAATTCAAAACTTCTGCTTCAACTAGCTTCCGATTGTCTTTTGAAAACTCTTGTGCAGGCTCTCAAATTATTTTAGAAGAAGAATGTCCATGGCACATCTGCTGTGTTTTGAATACTTCAAGCTATTTTACACACAAATAGCACGTTTGTATCCTATTAATAGTAACTGTGTCATTCATTTCCGTCTTACACACAAGTACTCACCTAATCATGATTTGGAAGAAGAGGCAAGAGAAGTCGTGCTGTGGAAAAAAGACACAGGGACATGAAAGCCATTGGTGGAGAAGGTAAGGAGACATTGAGGTAGAGTGTGAGAGATAGAGTGAATGAGAGTTTATCTGTTTAGTTGGGAGGCCCTCCTCATTTTCGGACATTCATAAAATAAAAAATCATACTAATCCGAATGCACAAGTCTAGTGATCACTATGAAAATTAATCACGGTGATCATATGACAACTCCGTGAACTTCCGTGAACACAGTTGTTAAAATCCTCCCTCTCATACTGATACACTTTAATCTTGTGTCAGAGAGAGAGGAGATAGAGATACCGTGTCCCTGATAATAAAGTACTGAAAAATAAAGTAATACAATTCTCTAAAAGTCTCTAAAAATGGCCTGGAAAAAAAGCCATATATGTCCTTAAAAAAAATCTACTACCCACATTCCTGCACATCCTTTACTTACATAAATGTGTGTATGAGTGAGTGGCAGAGTATAAGTGTGTATATTGTACAGTATGAGTGTGTGGCAGAGCATAAGTGTACACACAGTATGGGAGAATGTCTCATGTACATGAGATACACGTAAGAACATGTTTTTTTTTCTTCTCCTTCCTCCCATTTCAATGCATAAGGAAAACGAGGTGGCTTTTTCAGACGTATTTCAGACTGCTGATTTGATCAGAATTGATCAGGAGCCACATTAAATTGATGTTCCTATAGGAAACGCCAATAACAAGAAGGTTCATTTGTCATTTAATCCATGACTTGTCGTGAGAAGATCTAGGCTAAGTCTGTAACATACCCAGGGGTTTCAACATTACTACTATAGCAGGTTCTCAGAGGAAGATGACATTGAAATGTGGGTCTACAATAAGAAGACAAAATCAGTCTGGAAGCCTTCAGTATAAGAAATGTGTTAATAAAGAGCTCTTGCATCTTAAATGTCAAATCAGACATCACCATGTATAGGTAACATGATATACTTCTTAATATATATATATATTAAGAAGACGAAATGGCCAGGGCTCAAAGCTAAACCTGCAAATATGAAGTTTTAGAGCTGTAATCTGGCCAAAGCATACAAGCTTGCCTTCCACATGGAGGCGCCTTGTGGGAGATAAGAACAACAGAGTCAAATAGCTAACATAAAATGGGTAGACCTCCAGACTAAGTGAACATTTGTGATATCAAAGAATGTACGCTTTGTAAGGCTCACCCAATTACCCTTAAAAGAGAACCCAAAACAACAAGGTTTGTAGGTTTGGCATTCTTACTGTAAGTTTAGCATTAGTTATACCTAAGGTAACAAAGCATTTCTTTATGAGCCAAACATACATGGAATTAATGGGGCACCTTAGCCATCCTATGTACTGTTATGCATATGCATATGAGAGCTGGCAGCTTGGATGGCCCCTTTGCCCTTAATATGAGGAGGCCAAGGCATCCAAACGTTGAACGGTGTCTGAAAATATGAAATACTATTTCCTCACAGGTTGTACCCTTTGAGTGCCAAGTGGGCGAGCAGAGATTTTTACTGTGGCATCCAAAGAATATCCTCACCTCCTGTTTCTCACCTAGAATGTAAGTTCCAGCGGGAACAGGGCCCTCCATTCCCCTTGTATCTGTATGTCAATTGCTTGTCATGTTGTATATGTCGTTATCTGTAAAATCCTTGGACATTGCAGCTGGTATCACTTGAACTAGTAATTGGCAGGTAAGTTCTGCATAGGTTGTACCTGTCTTTGTTTTTGGTTCTCTTTTGGTTTGGTGCAATGGACTGATACTCCTTTTTGACTTCGGTCTGTTCTTGACTTGTCTGCTGGGGTTTTTTTTATTATTATTATTGCCACGTGATACTGTGGTGGGACCTTGGCCAATTCTTGGTTTATTCTTCTGGTTCATCAGACATCTTATTTCCTTGTTTGATCTTGGCCTGTTTATAACTATGCTACTATGGGGTATACTATGCTCCATTTGAGTTTCACGCTCGTAACAAACTGCTTACACTCCAACAGGGTTGTGGACCTCAGGGTTGAGGAAGACACTCTTATTCTACAGAACCGGTTCTTGTTATGGACTCTAAAATTGTTAACAGAACTTTTTCTTTTGTGTTGACCTTTTCTCATGAGAGTTAAACATAAAATAGCACACAGAGAATTCTTTTCCTGTGTGTGGATTTGCTAATTGCCACAAATGCAAACAAACTGCAGGGAGAAACAATAAATCATTAATGTTGTGAAACAACGTCAAAAGTGGGTTTTCTGCTGCCGAAGCAAATAATTAATTGTATTTACTTTTTTCCACCAAACCTTTTTTGGAATTCTTTGCTCAGATTTGCACTTATTCCTCCTATATCTTTTCCCCACTCCCCTTCTCCCGCCTGCTCTCACTCCTGTCTACACAGCCCCATTGTTTTTTGAGGATTATTAGTTTTTGTGTCTCATAGAAATTCGAGATACATTTGTTGCATCCTATCTCTTGTTCCCTCCTTCATTAGCAGATTCTGTGCAATCCTTTGAATGAGACATCTTCTCTCTTGAATTCTCTGACCTTACTTTTACAGGGAAAAAGAGCATCTTTTTTTTTTTTTTCCTGCTGTCCCACCAGGGAGCTCTGCATGGCAAATTTCACTCTGCAAATCCTTTCAACCAACACTTTAAAGCAACATCTAACGCATCTCCAGCTTTTTCAATCTTACTTGGGTTTCTACAGGCTCCTAGCACATCTTTTTTTTTCTTGTTAATTCAAACATATTAAAACTCAATCTTTTTGTATGATTTCTCTCTGCCATAACAGTTACTGACTCTTAACTCTCCAATCTCTGCAATTTCCTGAACACTCTATGGAGGAATCCCTTATGTCCTATTCCCCTCGCCTCAACAGCCTTTAAATATACAATCCCACATAGAAATCTATAAAAACAAACCCTTACAAAGAATTTAACAGTCTATTTTTTCACAGATAGAGCAAACTGTGCCAGCAGCTTTTCTATTTACTTTTATCATTTATGAAAATTAAGCATAAATTACATTTGAGGACTCTAAAAGGTGGGTGTAATCCAGTAAAAGGCCTATTTACTGTTACTGTACCCATCCCTTACTAAAGAGATGGCATTAAAAAGAAGACAATTCAGTCTGTGTCAACTTATGTTTGATGTTTCAATTAAAAAAAACAATATAAAAAAAGAAAGAATTGAAATATAAAGTAGTCTTTAAAAACTAAAGCGTGAGTTTGCTGGCAAATTTATTTTTTTTTATTTTTTTTTTACTAGCCAGTCCTGTTGGGGAAACCCTTACTAACGTGACCTTGCTAGATTTAGAATTTTGTCAGTTCCACATTTTAAATATACATTTTTCTAATCTGCCTTGGCCATTCTTGAAGGAAAAAAACTAAACAGGAAGATTTTACAGAGTGAAGTTGTAAACCCAGTTAACCCAGTTAAGTGAATAAACCAGTGTAGGATGCACTCTCATTCCCTCTAATTAAATATCATATTTTCATTTTTTTGTTTCCATCTTTTGTATAAGAAAAGAACTTGCTTACTAGAAACTGTATATTGGATTATTCGCAGTTCATATGGAATACATAGGGGAAAATACAATACATGGTAGGCTTTATATTAATACACTTATCGTAAGCATCCTATACTACCTTTTAGCAATCAAAAGCATGTGGATGGTCACAGCAAAATCATTTTTCTATAAGGAAATGTGGCTTGGTAATGACCATTTTTTATTTTTTTCAGATGTATAGAACCTTAACATACCATACAGATTAAGATTTAATATGTCAGTGACAAGACTACATTCATAATACAAAACTGAACAGAACGTGAAGCAAGCATTGTAGAAGTGGCATTAATAATGCCTAAATTGGTTCACAGTGAAACTGTTCTTGCGGAACATTCCACTGACTTCCACTGCTTGTGTTCTACGCATTTTAAGTAATCACAGACCTTTAAAACCACTAATTAGCACAATATGCAATGATTTGATTCAGACATTGGATATGAAAACGTTTGCTATAATTTATGTTGAAGGAAAAAGAGTAATGCGTCCAACACTCTTTAACAAATCTTTTCCACTTAGCCTTTATAGTAATTAACCCCGTAAGAACCAGGCTGTTTTTTACCTTTTGTACCGAGGCTGTTTTAACACTTTTGTGGTGCTCTGTTTAGATGTAATTTTCTCCTCACTCATTTAGTGTACATAAGTAGAAGTAGCGTTTTGCTGTTTTAAAACCATTTTTTCCCAAAGCTGTTCATTCTGCCCCATGTGCTATTTCGGGTATCTTTGAAGCCGGCCAATGCAATTTACCGCATCAAACCATATACCGTATTTGCTCGATTATAAGACGAGGTTTTTTTCAGAGCAAATGCCCTGAAAAATACCCCTCGTCTTCTAATCGGGGTCGTCTTCTAATCAGACCTCAAATAGAGGTCTGATTAGGAGACTAAGATCCAGATCCCCCCGTACCGCTGCAGGGGACCTGGATCCTCCTGTCTCACCCCCCCCATCCCATCATACACACACTTACCGGTTCTTCCTGCTGTATTGCCGCTGCAGCCGGAAGGAGGTGTGGCTAGCAGCGGGGGTTGTCTGCGTCCATCGCGTAGACCTTCCCCGACTGTCAGAGATCAGAGTTCCCCGCACTGGTGCCGCACCGGTGCGGGGAACTCTGATCTCTGACAGCCGGGGAAAGTATACGCGACGGACGCATACAAACCCCCGCTGCCAACTCCACCTCCTTCCGGCTGCAGTGGAAGGCGAGGTCAACCCGCTGCCCCGGCTGGAAGCACCGGTAAGAGAGGGGAGAGAGGGGTGAGAGAGAGGGAAGGGGGGTCAGAGAGGGGGGGAGAGAGAGAGTGTGTGTGTGAGTGTGTGTTAGTTAAATGGGGGTATAGGGTGTGTGTGTGTGTGTGTGTGTTAAATGGGGGCATAGGGCATTTCTGGAGTGGTGTTAAGGGGGCATTTAATAGAGCACTCTGCCTCCTGAAATGCCTTATACCTCCCTATATGCCACTCTGCCCCATAATATGCCTTTTAACCCCCTAAATGCCAGAGTGGCATATAGGGGTATAAGGCATTTCTGGAGGCAGAGTGCTCTATACAATGCCTTTTAACTCCCTTAATGCCACTCTGCCTCCTGAAATGCCTTATACCTCCCTATATGCCACTCTGCCCCATAATATGCATTTTAACCCCCTAAATGCCAGAATGGGATATAGGGGTATAAGGCATTTCTGGAGGCAGAGTGGCACATAGGGGGTCAAAAGGCATACCATGGGGCACAGTGGCATATTGGAGTGGCAAGCCTGGGGGCAGATGTGCGTAACTGGGGGACAGGTTGGAAAATACAAGAAATAAAAACAAAAAAAATATTTTTCTCCATCATAGCTTTTATTAAAAAAATAGTTTACATGAATTAACATTTACTGGTAAAACTTTTTTCCTTTGGGGTCGTCTTATATTCAGGCTTTTTCTTTTTTTCCTAAGTTAATATTCACATTTTGGGGGGTCGTCTTATAATCAGGGTCATCTTATAATCGAGCAAATACGGTATTTTTGAAAACTAGACACCTCAAGGTATTTCAAATGCTGGTATTTTAACCCTTTCTATGCAATTATACTACCACCCTTTTTGTCAAACTTTGTGGTAGTAATTTATTTTGTGTTTCAGGTATGGACTTACAGCTTCTGGTATACGTCACTTTCAAACAAGACCCCAATATGTGTTCAGCAAAATCTCCCGAGTACAGTGATACCCCACATGGGTTTGTCGGGTTGTTTGGGGGGTAAAACATCAACCCCAGGTTGTCAGGAGGATATTCTGGGCAAGGCTGACTAGACCAAGGCCTAGAGCCACAGCACAGCACTAGGGCAGCAGTTCTTATCAGTGGAGTATTTAGGTATTGTGCTCACCTAGGCTTGTCTAAAATAACATGACCCATAGTCTTATTTTGCCCCACCCCTCCCTGCACCTATTCCTGTTTATAAATTACCCTTTCCTTTGTAAACACCACCCTTTCCTCTTTTGGTCCCACCCCCTTTCTTAATCCACCTAAAAAAAATACTGATCACAAGTCATGATCAGTCGGCAGCGGCAGAGACAAAAAGGGGCAGAGTCACTCTACATTAGGTCCCCTCTCAACCTTTAAGCTTTGTCCTACTCTTTTGGGACAAATATGGCAATGTAAAGCTATTTATCCCTAAAGAGCTTTTCAGCTTACCTGGCTAGACTTTACAAGTCGGTGTGCTTCGGTCTCTCCACATGATGGCAACTTCCCAGCACAGCCCACAAAAATTAAGTGGACGGATGGGGCAGGGTTGGCGTAAGGATTTTTGCCACCTTAGGCAAAACTTTGTTTTGCTGTCCTTTGGCTCAACTTGTGGTGCCCTGCCCCCCCTGCATTCATGGCGCCTTTTGTTCTTTTCTTCACTGCGCTACACCCCCATGTAGTTCAGATATAATTCAAATAAACACCACATGAAAACATAGCATTGCAGGTATAAATCAATTGAAAAATCACAAGCAAACTCAGAACTGAGCCTTGGGCGGGGGCACTTGAAATACCGCAATGGTTCCTATAATGTACAAGAGAGATATTTGATCTCCCCAACCACCCCATTTAGGCAATGGAGGACTGTTTATAGCGTGCTGTTTTCCATGGCTGATTGTCTTTAAAAGGTGAATATAACATTATATCCTGGCCCCAGCGGTAAGGACAGTGTCCTTGGAGGGGATAGATGGAAGTGCTACCCTGAGCCTGACCTAGAGCAGTGCCAAGGATAATATCGTTGCTGCTGGTTATTCCTAAAATGTGCTATCAAAGTTTCCTTGCTTCACATCTTGCAAACAGGTATTTCTCTAAGTAAAGTGGTTGGTTCCAGAGCACTATACTAATCTGTGAATATTTCATAGAGCACTATTTTACAGAATGACTGTGTTTGAACTTAAATATCCGACATCCATTGCCACTTTGAACATGTTGCTGATCCATTAAACAGGGCAGTAACAAGGTAAAAGCACAATCCTCCAACTGCTTTTGCCTTTCTTTGGACAATAAATTACAGGCATCTTTAGTAGTAAAAGAGGTTAATGCAACAAAAGAAATAGTTTCATAGCAATTCTTTAAAAGGGCCATTACGTTGCATCTGCTCCTGGATATTAAATGCACGGCTGTCATTGTAGAGTTTATAGAGAAATGCTATGATGCTACACACCTGTTTCTTTCACACGCCATTAATATTATTGTCAATTATGGACCCTTAATGCTGTATAGGCTGCTGTCAGCATTGAACACACTGCTTGCAAGACACAGACCTGATTGAAAAAGTAATATCAGAAATTTACAGCCAAAACCAAGAACAAATAGATGTTAAATGAAAAAACAACATAAGGAAAATATGGAAAGGTTAAATAAAATAGTAGAATGGGCTAAACAATGAGGTTATAACGAGACAGGGGTTGCAATATTATATGTTATGGTGCTCATTTACAGTAGGTGTAAAAAATCTTATATATACTTACAAGTTGTTTGAGTAAGTTCTGAACTATTGAAAAATTAATTTGCAAAAGGTACCGCTAAAATATGTGTTCCCACTTCTCATGCCCCCACCCTTAATAAGGCTGTCTGAACCAATTATCAGTAATCTAAATCATATAACAAAAAGGTACAATAGATGAAAGATGTCATCATGTAGATTGTGAGAATGCCGTTATTATATAGTAAATAAATAAAAGCCTCTATAACCACCATACCTGTAGACATTATAATACAAAGCATTGGAGAACCACACCAAAAAACAAACAAAGAAAAGGAACCTACGTATTATACAATAAAGTGCAGTCTTGTATATAATGTAGCCTTTTGGAACTTTAATTTCTGTCAAAACATTTTTTAAAAAAAACTACGTATTAGGGGTTTTATTGTAATCGGAGAATGTTGTTGAACATAAATCGGACTCATTTTCAGCAGGTTCACCAATCCTGTAGGGTATATAGTTGTTACTTGTTTGCCATAGAAAGAGAAAGCAAATTTGGTAAAGATGGTACGTTTATTGGCGAACTAATGTATAATGGATTGCAAACTTTCAAGACTATCTAGGTCTCTTCTTCAGGCATAGTATTCCATATTAGCATACTATGCCTGAAGAAGAGACCTAGGTAGTCTTGAAAGATTGCAATCCATTATACGTCAGCCAATAAAGGTACACATATATGGACAAAAGTAGTGGGGCACACCTCTTAATTACTGAATTTCAACCAGATCCATTGCCACAAGTGTATAAAATCAAGAACATTATATATAAAGCTCCATGCATAAAATCAATATTGATAGTTCATGCCCTATATATTATAACTTTAACACTTCCAGCAACTGAAAGGTTAATGGCTACCAGGAGGGTAGCACCAAGAAAGAAAATCCTCCTGGTAGCCATTAACCTTTCAGTTGCTGGAAGTGTTAAAGTTATTTATATAAAATCAAGAACTTAGCCATGCAGTCTGTGTCAAGGACGCCCCAAAAATAACCTAACAGGCTCTCAATGTGACGTAAAGGGTTAGTGGTAACAACCAGAGCGCTCTCCATGCCATGGCACACTGCCACTGGAATCAGGAGCCTGACTGTGTCTCAGTGCACAAAGTAAGGTCCATAAACACATGTTTAGATGAATTTGGTGTGGAACAGCTTGGCTAGCCCATTCTGGACCTCAATCAAAACACCTTTGGGATGAACTGGAACGGAGATTGCAAGCCAGACAGTCTCATCTCACATCAGTGCCTGACCTCACAAATGCTCTACTGGATAAATGGGCACAAATTCCCAGAGAAACACTCCAAAATCCTGTGGAAAGCCTTCCCCAAAAAGTGGAAGCTGTTATAGCTTCAAATGAGGACCAACTACTATTCATGTCTATGTATTTAGAATGCAATGTGATAAAAGTTCCTGTTGGTGTAATTGTCAGGTGTCCCCATACTTTTGTCCTCATAGTGCATCATCCTTAGTGTTTTCAATCCTCTAGGGGAAATCCTAATTAACATTGGAAAGAATAATGTATCGGTTTGTCTTAGTCTGTCAATTCAAGTCTTGTCATACCCCTTGAATATATGTATTGTAAGAAGCACTGCATAAATTGTTGGCGCTATATAAATAAAAGTTAATAATATTAATAATGTCCACTGTTAATAATATTAATAATGTCCACTGTGGAGTAACAGCTGCATTAAAAGTGGTAAATTGTCTGCTTTTGAGGGGCAGTTTTCCCAATCTGTGAAACATCATCAGTAAAAAAAAGCCCCACTAATTTTGTCTCTCTCTTGCCCACTATGATCATGAGCTAGAGAGATTCAGAGGATGGTAAGAAACAGTAATTATCTGGGTCAATCAATATATACACTGAATGAAAAAGACTGATAATAGGGATAAAGACATATCAAAAACTTTGCAACTTTGTGTGTCCTTGACAGTAAAATAGCCTGCATCCTTAATGGATTAATAATTTGTTTTCTTCATAAGCAACCTGATTTATGATAGGGCATAGTATCTTATATTTTTTGCATGATTATTATGTAATTCATAGCACACAGTGAAACAAAAATAGTCTTTAAACACGGTGAACTCCTGCTTCTTTCGCCCAAGTGCTCACAGCTGAAAGATTATGTGCAGTAGGACCTTGTGTTCCTTCTCAAGCATATCTTTTATTATCCCCTTACTTCTCTGCAGCCTGAGCAGATGGAGAATTGCTGGTAAAATGGTCATGAAACCGCTGCTCCTCTCATCTCTCTGCTGTGCCGTTTTCATCCCGCACACAAACGAGGATAATAAAGCAATTTACGAGATGGATGCTGCCAAAGTGGATAATCCTAAAATGCTCTGTTAACTTTCCTGTACGCCCTAATGTCTACCCTTACTGATAGACGAGCACTTTAATACCTTTGCTATTGGAACAGTTAACCGGGAGACTCTGGATTCACATCATTTGAACCTTTTACATCACTCTGCCTATCTTGTAGACACTCCAACACCCGTTTCCAGTTGGAAGTCCATATCTAACAAAGATTATGTGGAATAACCCAGGCATATTCATTCTATTTTAGAGTTAATCATCACAAAATTAAGGATGCTTATATTAACAAACACATCAACAAATCACTACAAGTCTCACTAACAAAGACTTGACTAGAAATAAATTTAAGATTAAAAAGCATACTGGAGTTCATCTATAGAGCTAGGAAAAAATGCAACACATCTCCACCAGTATTGTGTGATTGAGTCTGATTCATAAGGTCTTCCAGTAACTTTCCCTAGGATCGCCGCCTGCGGTTCTGTCCTCTACTGACTGTCAATTTACATTGTGGCTCTGCATTTATTTAATTTGTGTATTTTTGTAAACCAAGTGCTTTGTTGCATATATAATATTAGCCCTTTACAGTGGTGATTTCTATAGGAAAACTCCAGCCATTATATGCCCTTTAATGATTTTTCTCTGTGAGAAAAAAGGGGGGTCATCAGAATCCCCATGATGCATTTGCACTGATTCTCTACTTTCAAGACCCTTGTCTTGCAAGAAATGTGTTTGGTCAAATACATATTCTGCTTCCTATTGGGTACATGCAATTAAGCCATCATCACCCATTCAATAATTTGTTTCTGTGGGAGCATAAATTATTACAAATAATAACAGTTCATACGTGCTTCAATGTGAAAGATAGATATGTGGAATAATTTACAAACTACCATATCTTTATAGAACCATTCAGTCTTTCAGTACCCCATGCCTAAAAATACTTTGCCTTTAAAATTGCATGATCATAGGCTACCTTGCCCGTAAGGTGTCTATTTTTATGAAGATGTTCAGCTTGTTGTGAGATGAAAATCTATGAAGAATCGAGAGTATTTACCTGCTAAGGTTATGGTCACCACCTTGTTGTCATCAATATTATCATTTGCACTTTAATCATCACCAGTGCCACCACCACCTTCTTTTACAGCAACAGTTCCAGCTTCTAAGTACTGTTGCTGATAAACATATCAGTCAAAAAGAAACATAAAAACATCTGTCAATAATAGAGAAAAAGCAACAGGGATATAAATCAACACAATGGAATAATCACTGTTTATGCATTGGCTTGTAATTTTGTTTGTTCCAAGTTCCAACAGTCAGGGAGAGTCATGCATATGTCACAACTAAGTGAAATACTTCCTCTGATATTCATTCTGGAATCAACACTAAAAAGCATGGTCAATGACTGACATCATATTAAAACATGTAGCTTTGATTGTGGGATGCTTTGATAAACACTTTTTATATAATTTCTAGGAAAATTAGTGAGGACTACACTATTGCATGTCACACTGAGCAGCAACTGCAACAGTAGTAAGCACAGCAAGGGAAGGCACCAAAAATAACACTTTAACACAAGAAGGCTCTGTGGGAATCATGCCACTCTCATCGCTAAAATCACCAGTGCTCTTCATAGAAAGACTCTTCTGTGACACTTGATCTCGCCTTACTTCCAGTGGCGTACATGGGGGGGAGGTGAGCCGTGGGTGCCACCACGACCAGCCCCGGGTCTGCGCCCCTCCTTGCAATGTACGGTGGCTAGTGATGTTGTATGCTGGCCCCCAGCACTGAAGCCACACCCCCGTCGGACCTGAAGGCTTTGGCAACTAAGAAGAAGAGGAGTAAGAAGAAGAAGAGGAACTAAAGGGAGAGAGACAGGGGCATGGGAAAGGTAGGGGGACATTAAGAAAGAGTGTGAGTGTGTGAAAGTGTGATGGGAGTTATGCTGTACCATTGTCTGTGCCTGGCTCACTACATAATGATAGGAATCATGCTGTACCAATTTCAATGTCTAGCTCAGTATATAGGGATGAGAGTTATGCTGTACCACATCAATGTCTGGCCCAGTACACAGTGGTAGGAGTCATGCTGTAATGCTGTGTCCAGCTTGCTATATAATAGGAGTCATATATCTCAGATTATATCTATATACAGCTGATGCTTTACTTGAAATATTGTGTATTGATACATTTTAATACTTTTATAATTTGAAATATTTGTACCTCTAAATTTCTTTTTTGCACATTTAACTGTAAAGGTCTTTTGGTCTACAAATGGATTAAGATATTTGTACAAAGCCCCCGGTCTATTTGGTATATTGATTATATTTAGCATATAGATGCACTTTAATGTTTCTATATTTGAATATCTGTATTTCTAAACTTTCTTTTCATATATTTTAAGTATATTTTACATACAGATTAAGATGAAGTTATTATTTTATAGCATATTACTATGATATAGCTGATATATTTTTAAAGTATCCTCTGACACCTTAATATAAGCACAAGTTAATATGTTAGTATCTTAATGTTTAAATAATCATGTTTTACTATTCTGTATTTCTGGTTTACAAAATACTAGTTGAGAAGGGTTCCCCCTGTTCTTTTTGTTGCTGAGCAAAACAAGCTATAATCTAAATGGCGTTATCAATTTTTGATGTGTACCTTTTTCTCAAATTACTTTTTAAAGAAATTATAGAATGTGAATTTTAAATGTTATTAAATTAAACTGCATGTGACAGCATGGATGGGTAAATGCTTGTGTGTTAGCATGGATGTCTGTGTGAGCATGGATGTGTGAGCATGGGTACCAAATACTTTAGGTACTCCCCTGCTATAAGTGTCTGTGAGCCTGGATGTGTATGTTTAAGTGTGTGTGTTAGAAAAGAAAATGTTTGTGTGAGCATGTATGTGTAAGTATGTGTGAGTATGGGTCTGTATGTGTGAGCATTCTATGCAATATTCTAAGTAAGTATAAGTCTTTACACTATTTAGTGAAGTGGTGCCGCAAGAACACAAGAACAAACTCCCCAAAATGTTCCAAATACAATCCAATCTAACCACACAAGTTTCTGTGCAACAAAAATAATAAGTGAATAAGTTATATGTGCAACACAAAAATAATATGTATAAAGATAGCTTTCCCACAAAATATCCAAAAGATTCAAATAAAGTGTAAGGGTCCGATTGGATATTTTATGTGGGAACTATCGCCGGAAGGCTATCTTTATACATATTATTTTTGTGTTGCACATATCATTTTTTCACTTATTATGTATGTGAAAATGTTTGTGTATGAGGATGAATCTGTATGTGTGAGCATGCATGTGTATGTGTGTGTGTGTGTGAGCATGGGTGCCAAGTATAGAATCAGACCCAGGTGCCAAATACTCCAGGTACTTCCCTGCTTATTTATAAAAGCTTACGTTATTTTGGAAAAAGACTGATGAAAGGAGGGTAAATGTTAGAATAAGAGGCTATAATCTAATACTAGAGTGTCAGAGACTTGGATGTAAAGGAAGGAACTTTTACTTTACTGAGAGGGAGGGAGGTATGTTGAACAACCTCCCAGCATAAGTTGTAGAGGCTGACCCAGTGGAGAATTTTAAACATGCATGGGATAGGCATAAAGCTATCCCGAATCTAAGACATGAGCAAGGACTGATTGGGGCCAAATGGTTCTTATCTGCTGTCAAATTCTTTGTTTCTATGTGAAAGCTAGGCAAAATACTTGTTTGAAGTAATCTTGTGCTCAGACAGGCAAGGGTACTTGGGCTTATTAAACAAAGGCAATTCAACCAAGTACTCTGACATTGCCTGGCTGTCGTTGCAATGATTTAAATGTGCAGTTTTCAACAAACATGGGTTATTATTTGTTTTATTGTGTGATACACAGGGAGACTAGAAGAGAAGATTTAAAACTGATCCACTTTTTTCTACAGCAAAATACCTTTCTATGGTAAAATCTGGTGGATTATTGTCTAGAACTAGTTAACAATTTAGAATTAAAATAGTACAGGTAGGTAAATAAAAAACTATTTAAAAAATATGTTTTAAAGGTAACTAACAAGCACACAAAATAAATCATTTTTCCAGAGCAAACAATCTTAGTAAAAATATTTTTAGATATATTTCCAGCCACGTTTATTAAATCGGGCCTAATCCTAAGAGACAATTGCAGTATCTGTGAAAAGCATAAAAAATGTATGTATCTATTTAAGGCAATTTTTTCCTATAATGTAAATATTGCTCTAGCCACAAAGTATCTTTGGATGACTTTCTTACTTAGCAATTAAGGCCCTTGACTACACTTTATATATTTCAAAGATTGTTGTAATTAATGTTATTCTTTTTTTAGAGCAGGGACTAAATCCTTTACAAACTCAAATAATTAAATAAACGTGTGTGTTTATATGGAATGTATAAATATTGAATAACATACATTATCAAGTATCAAAACATATAAATACTAAGAACAACTGTTATTTCTATTGGAAGTCCTTAGAGATTAACGGCATCTATAACAACAGAGACCCTTATAAACAGATGCCACATCTTACAAGGCCTTGTGGAAAAAAAAGGTTAGTGTCATTGCAAAGAGCATAAAAACCGGTTTATAGCACAGTGACATTAACACAGAAAAATGTGTTTTTCAAAACAGTGCTTCAGGGAACAGAAGTTCCGGGGCAGAAAGCACATAGGGAGATTACAGTGCAAATGACTGCAGAGTTTTCATGAAAACAGCATAGGCTCGTATAAATGTAAAGCAGGTGTGATAAACAGCACAACTGCTCTCTCAATCTAATTCCCATTACCCGGCTGACACAATATTGGCACGTCGTCATTGCGAAAAGCCATCAGAACCCTCGGATGTTTAGAGAACAGAACGACTGACCAAAGTATATATTTACATGCATGGAATAAAGGAACTCTGGTCTTTGGGGGGAAACGCAGGTTTCAGTTAAAGATGGAATTCTTATAGCATTTCTGCAAGATCACCAAACCACTGTCAGACCATATAAAAGGTGCTATAACATTATAAAGTGGAAGGTATTGGAGTTAAGTCTGAATATTGTGTCCTCTGTGGCAATAAGTGGAGTATGGAAAGTAGGCAGCATACCACTAACCCCATACCTGCAGGAAACTGTCAACCTATCCCACCCCACTCCACTCAAGAACATAAATTTCCTTTGGGTCTTAACCTGCAATTTAGATGGATTTAAACTTTACCCGTGATCTACCATATATCACCCCACAAATCAATTTAATGAAAATTACTTAGTTTAACCTTTTACCTACACTATTATACACACTCCTTGAAACAAGGGATTTATCGTTTCCATTGTAGCTGAATAAAATAACTTGTTATTTTTACAAATGGGATGTTACACGATTGTATGAGTTGATTTACTGCCTGTCATTTGATGTTTGTTCTTTTTAGCTAATGTTTGTAGCATTTACAAATATTTTAAGAAATACCCCAATTTATTTACTGGATGTTGAATTCTGCATTTCAAATATATTTATTGGGAAGATTTTATTATGTGAGTACAAACGAAACTGGCGTCCTTATACATAGCAGATTCAGGTCAGGGCAGCAGAAAGGGTCAGTAACATATTTTATTTTTGTAGTGCTCCAGAAAAAAAACCCTTCTGATCAGAAATAGCCCTTCTCAATGCACCCAAGATTTCAGGTATCTAAATTAGGACTGAAACAGCATAGAGCTTTAATGATTTTTTAACAACCTGGACTGGTCAGGAGAGATCAGGAGACAGTGGGGCAGCTGCCAGGGATAGCCGAACAGTGACCAAAAATCAGGACTGTCCCGTAAAAATCAGGACTGTTGGGAACAGCCTGCCTGTGCAACCTCTGCCCCTTAAGCTGTTTGCCTGTGCAATATCTGTCCCATTTCTGCCCCTGAACAGTTACACAGTCGTTTACTCACTCACTCATTCATTAATGGAGGCCAGCCAAGCGACATTGGGGCCTTGTTGGCATCTATGCAGCCTGATGGCCGTCTAACGCGGGCCTGCAGCTTACTGCTGTGGCGCCCGCTTACTGGGTGAGGAAACCTGTGCAGGAAATATAGTTTCCTCCCAGTGTGCGAGCGCCACAGCAGTAAGCTCATGTTAGGTGGTTGTCAGACAGCATGGACATCTGTGAGGCCCCAGTGCTGCTCGGCCAGCCCACTGGCAAATCTCCCAGTGCCCCGGTAGGCCAGTCCGGCCCTGGTGCTACTTCTTTTACCATCACTCTACTTTTAAACTCTTACCTACGGAAAATGACCCATGAGATTCGGCTGCATGTAAACAAAGCCTTATGCCCTTCAGAGCAACAAATTCAATTTTTTACATTCTTAAGCTTTTTTTTTTTATTCCTTCATCTATTAGATTTTTTTGTCTCTTTGTTAATATTAGTAATTTTTTTAATGATCAAAAGATCAGCTTAAAAGATTTTTTCTGAAACCAGATGTTCTGCTAATAAAACTGATCTTACAAAATTATCATAGGTGATCCCTTTGGTGGCACATATTTTTTTTTAAATTAAATTACTAATACACCTTAGAGGGAGATCATCCTCAAAAACACCAATCAATAAACATATTTGATTATTCTGCAGAGTAACATGTATGTTTTGTTACTATTCCTTGATATATCTCAGAGAATGAAAGGGGTTTATAGAGTATTACTACGTCCGTTCTGGTTGTTAATTATTTGTTATAATTATGATATAATATTTACTGGGTAATCTCTTGTAAACAAGATACTGTGAAATAATCTCTCTAGTTAGACAGACGATTTTGTCTTAAAATCACATAGCACATTTCAAGGTGTCCCTTTAAACCCACAGTTTAATGTCAACAAAGTACCAGAATAAAGACTTTGAAACCCTGAAACAGTTCTACAAAAGAGGGTTTCACAGCTCTTTGGAGAAATCAAAACTCTTTTATGTCTTGCAGTCTTAGTATTATTTTTTTCAAGTTGCAAATCTGAAGTCTGTCTGTTTAATGTATTTACTTGCTATAGTGAAGCATACCAAGAAGGATAGATAAAACACAGCCCTGCATCAGCTTGACTAGTATTGAAATATATATATATATTCAATATCTGAAAGTCCTTGAAAACAAGCCATGATATTGGAGGGTCTTGAATGTCATTAGAGCTATTAAATAGTCCTACTCAAAGTGTTTTGTACATTTTAAACGGTTATGGCAACTTAACTTAAGATGCATTCAATTTTAAGGCAGCAGAGTATTTATTAATTTAAGATCTATATCGTATGTCAATAAAGAAAAAAAAAAGAAAAAACTCAACATTTGAGATATTTCAAGAAACATGGGTCTTTGTTTCTCAGAAAACAGATGTACATCATACAAATTATAGCACATAATATACACCAGTCTATAAATATACATATTTTCAACCAGTAGATGAAATATTAATTGGAAATGTATACATTATTCCTAAGCTAATCATATACTTGAAGAAAACAAAGTGGAGTATGGGAGGGGGGAGGAGGCAGAGTGGAGTATGGGAAGGGGGAGGAGGCAAAGTGATGTATGGGAGGGGGAGGAGGCAGAGTGGTGTATGGGAGGGGGAGGAGCCAGAGTGGAGTATGGGAGGGGAGGACGCAGAGTGGTATATGGGAGGTGGAGGAGGCAAAGTGATGTATGGGAGGGGAGGAGCCAAAGTGATGTATGGGAGGGGGGGAGGAGGCAGAGTGGAGTATGAGAGGGGGGAGGAGCTAGAGTGGTGTATGGGAGGGGGAGAAGCCAGAGTGGTGTATGGGTGAGTTATAGTGGTGTATGGGGGGTATTATGAATTTTTAGGGCATATAGGGGGTATAAGGCATATGGATATTAGGCATACCAGGGGGGGCATAACATATCTGGGGGTAAAAGGTATATCAGGGGGCTCAGTGGCATATAGGGGGTTTAAGACATATCGATATTAGGCATATCAGGGGGGGCATAAAACACATCTGGGGGTAAAAGGTATATCAGGGGGCTCAGTTGCATATCACTGGCATATAGGGAGTATAAGGCATATCAGGGGGCACAGTGGCATATCAGGGGGCACAGTGGAATCTGGCATATAAGAGGTATAAGGCATATATGGGGGCAGAGTGGCAAGCTGGGGGTCAGATGTGCATAACTGGGGGCAGTTTGGTAAATTAAAGAAAATATAAACAAGGCTTTTTTCTCAGTTTTTATTAAATATGTAAAATAGTTAACATATGAATTAATATTTACTAATAACTTTGTATTAAAACCTAGTTTGAGAAACACCGTGTTTGGGTTCTTGTAGCTTTTATTATTATGTCAGTAAAATAAGAAGGTGAATAGAGAGAGGCCATTGCAATAAAGAGATGAAAGTGTAAATTGTACGTTTTTTATTGCAATTTTTCTTCAATTTAAAATAATGTATTGTTTTATCCGATTAATCGATTAATCGACAAAATAATCGGCCAACTAATCGATTATTAAAATAATCGTTAGTTGCAGCCCTACTCTGCACATAAATATGCAGGATGCTGCAGGCTGTGATAAGGGAAGCTAAGCAGAGTAACAGCAGAAGGTATACAGAAACATAACAAGGGGACTCAGCAAGAAAAAAGGAGACCAAGCAAGAAACATAAACAAATGGGAAACTGAATAAGGCACTGAATAAAGCAAAGCCGAACATAAATAAGAATACGCAGAACACGGATTCTAAACATAACCAGACAAGACATACATAGTACAGGGCACAACAAAGGACAGGAAGCAAGGCAAGGAACTAAACATTAAATCTAATCTAAACACAGAACAGAGATAGACATACCCATAGACTGAGAAAAACATAACAAATGGGACACCTTATAAAGGAAACAGAAGCTGAAGCTAAGAGCAGGACTGGAATTAAAGAATAAAGGGGAACTGTAGCGAGGAGAGGGGAAACCAGAGATAAGCAGCTCTGCAGCCTGGGTGGGGCCTGACAGTTAGTTTAAGTGCATGTGAGTGTTTTAGTGTGTGAACATATGTCTTTGTCTAGGTATGTTTGTGAGTGTGTGTGGGCATGTTAGTGTGTGTCTTTGAGTACGTTAGTATGTATCTGGTTATGTTTGTATGAGTGTCTATGTGTGTTAGTGCTGAGTCTCTGGGTGCATGCATCAGTGCGAGTGTCTGAGCGTGTGTTATTGTGAGTGGCCCTCTCGAGGTCAGGCTCTGGATCCGCCCTTGTATAACCATGATATAAAAACAGCAAGAGGACTTCTAATGCATAATAATAAAATTGTTTATTTTAAATCTACTCGCATATACCATAATACCTGCACTGCAGTAAGAATTCAATGCAGAGCCGGCCTTAGGCGTTGTGGCGCCCTGTGCGGACTACTCCTCTGGCGCCCCCCCTCACTACCCCTTCAAACTACCCCTCCCCTCTGCCCCTTCAAACTACCCCTCCCTCTGCCCCTTCAAACTAACCCCCCCTGCCCCTTCAAGCTACCCCCTCTGCCCCTTCAAGCTACCCCCCCGCCCCTTCAAACTACCCCCCCCTCCCCTTCAAACTACCCCCCCTCTGCCCCTTCAAACTACCCCCCCTCACTTACCTTGTTGCCGGAGTCCTACGGTGAGAGCGGGAGGCATCCGTCTTCTCGCTCTGCTGCGGTGCCGGCATTTCATGTTGAGCGCCGGAACATGAGATGACGGCCCCGCGACGGAGTCACTGAGAGTAAGGGGCGCCGAGCAGTTGCTGAGAACTTCACGAGCAACCGCTCGGCGCCCCTGCCCGGGACTTAGATTAAAGCATCGTTTTTTTTTTTAAACTTTATTTAACATAAATGATGTTAAATAAAGTAAAAAAAAAAAAAAACGATGTTTTAAGTTAAGTCCCGGGCAGGCGCCCCTGCTACCATGGCGCCCTGTGCGGTCGCACACCCCTAAGGCCGGCCCTGATTCAATGTTTACTTCAGTAAGATTACAAATAACGCATTGTCGACTGGATTATCATGCTTCTGGTTTAGCAAAAATCAAATAACTAGATTTTTTTTAGCAGATCGGGTTCATGGAAGTTAGAGCACTGCTTAGTGTACTTAGGCCCACTCTCTTTGTACATATCTATGTGCCAAGGCTCGCAGCTGCTTGTTATTACACAGCACATGCACCATCACCTCCACCTAATCACAAGCAATCCCACACTGACCAGTGACTGGATTTACAGCCAGCAAAAAGTCTTAGAGGCTTATCTGAGTCCAGCCTGTGGGAAGCTGCGGTAAATGAGCAGGCTCAGGTGCAAGTATTTACGTGCTAGTAACTGTGATACTGGCCAGCGTGTGCATTACACAGAATTACATGTGTGTTAGGAGACTTTAAGTGACAGAAGGTGCTTCGATAAAACCATGGCTAAAATTCCAATTTCAAGGGCTATTTTATCAACTGTAAGCAATACTTATGAAAGCTGTGATTAACAATGCTTGATCACAAGATTCCAAAACCAGGCTTTTCTATATATTTACAGGCCACATGTGAAACTATTCTACAGAGCTGCTAATGTAAGTTCTGACAAGCTATGTATCTCATGAGTAAATATTAGAACTCTTTGGTAACCAAACTTGTTTGAGCGCTTCGTAGAAGTTATGTCTTAAGGTATTAAATAGTGATATTTTCAAACTTCATATTTCTTGATGGGCAGCAGTGTAACAAAAAATACCTTACAAATCCCCTAAGATTACACGACCAGGAACATATTTACACACAAGGTAACACACTTACACACATCAACATACACACACAGTAACATACTTATACACACATATTAACTCACAACTTTGTTTGCTCAAGAGGGGGTAGGCCACCAGCCAGTGGCAGCTCTTCTGCTCTCTGGCAGTCCTTACATGCTGGGCACATCTGAGCGCCCAGAAATTAGGTCATATCCCTCTGCTAGGACTCAAACAGCGTGTGGAGGCTAATGGAGTGGGGTCCGCTGATTCAGCAGTATGCTACGCCGGGGGAGGGGGGAATTGTTGCACTAGTGCTCAGTGTTGAAGGGACAGGGGAAATACCGTATTGGCTCGATATGCTTTATGCCCTTGAAATGCCAATCTGCCCCCCCATGATATGCTTTATGCCCCCTTGAAATGCCACCCCCAGACTTACCAATGCACCCCCAGACTCCCTGGTTTTTAGCGGGGCCCTCCGCTGCCGGCATTTCTGCCGGGGCTTCTATGGTGGAGCACCGGAAGGTTATGTCACGCCGGTGCTCCACCATAGAAGCTCTAGCGGAAGCACCGGCAGCGGAGGTTGTCTAAGCATATCGCGCAGACATCCACCGACTGCCGGAGAGGAACATCTAGGTCCCCTGGAGCACAGCCGGGCTAAATGAAAAAGAAAACACCTGTCCGGCTCCCAGACGTCAGTCTCTATGAATTGCGCTGAACCCTATATTCTGGCAAATACAGTAATATTGTCTCATATCAGCAAGGACTAAATATCAGCTTCTCCCTTTAAATGAAAACTCCCACCATTTAAAAAAATATACCGTATTTGCCCGAATATAGGCCGCACTCCCCCCCCTTTAAGTCTTTAAAGTGGGGGTGCAGCCTATACTCTCTGATACGATCATACAGCCTCCCCTGCCAGCACTTCCCACGGGGGGAGTGCCGGCACGCGCAGACGTTCACCGGCAGCGGCGATGCACGTAAACAGCCTCCGCTGTCGGCACGTCTGCACGATGTGCTTTAACAATCTCCCTTGCCGGGAATTCCTGGCAAGGGAGATTGTTAAAGCACATCGTGCAGACGTGTCGGCAGCGGAGGTTGTTTATGCTCGCATCGCCGCAGCCAGTGAACGTCCGCACGATGTACGTTAACAATCTTCCTTGCCGGTACTTCCCACAGCGGAAGTGCCGGCACCGGAAGCTGAATACGCGTTATGCGTAGATGTCCCCTGCCGGCCCCGCAAGACCCCGTGGAGTCTGCACCCGTAAGTCTGGCGGGGGGGTCATTTTGGGGACAGAGTGGCAGCATATCTCGGGTGGGGGGTAGAGTGGCAGCATACTTTGGGGGGGCACATCTTGGGGGCAGAGTGGCAGCATATCTCGGGGGGGCACATCTTCGGGACAGAGTGGCAGCATATCTCGGGGGGGCAGAATTTTTTTTCTTTAAAAAGCACCTAACTTTTAGGGTGCGGCCTATATTCAGGTGCGGCCTATATTCGAGCCAATACGGTATATTGTGTGTTTTTTTTTAAATGTTTTAGTTTTGGCGTGATATGTTTTCAGACAGTAAATCTCCTGGGATATGAACAACATGATAACATTTTGCAGAAGGAAACCATGGTTGTACCCATGTTACAGACTTGTATCTGGTTCTTCATCATGACCTCTCTGCATGTTATGTTTTCCTCCTTAATTCCTCATTCCATACATTTTCCAGAGTCTCTCAAAGGGCTAAACGTCTGTAAAGTGTTTGATGAGACACATGGATCCTGTCATCACTTTCCTTGAAGGCCTCTTGTTGAAAGCGTGCTCTTTATAAGATATGAGCTGAAGATGGTCATTTGATGTCTACTATCTGCCAGCAGAAGATACTAGTCCTTGACCCTTACGCTCCTTCTGCCGGACACCATATGGGCTGGGATTTCAATGACCCACAGCAGTTCTGACACAAATTAAAAAGATATAAAGGCTACTTCAGCTGTAACAAGTGACCAAAATGAAGACGATAAAACACGATTAAAAAAAGTTAATCGTTATTATGTTGATTCTATGTAGACAAAGCAGAGAAGTGATTTTTTGGAAGTTTAATTTACAAATCTACTTCTCCTGGCTTATTTAGTTTAATACATATCATTACTTTGTATTTTATCCACTGTGTGTTTGTGCAATTATACTTAAGAAACACAAAAAAATAATAAATTGTAGCATTAAGATGTTCAGTTTTATGTGGTGTAGTGTGCTAAATTAATACTATTTTAAATGGCTGTGATTAATAAGAGATTTCTGAGAGCAAAACATCCGGCTATTGTGCAATAAAATAAAAATATACACTTATTGCAGTTGTGAACCCTGTAGTTACACCACTGATTCTTCAAATACGAAAAAAGCCTTTACCTGAGAAAGAATTTGCATCTGCTCTCCTCCGTACTCTCATGATTTTTATCATTGATAGAAATCAGTGAAAGTGTTTTCTGAGAATACACGCAGGGGTCTGAATGAACCCCCACCTGGCGTGTTCACCGAGCCAGCGCTGGAGCTCCTCTCTTTCTACAGCCCCTGTCTTACATCTTATCTCCCCGGAAAGCTAGCAGCACAGATTATGTGGCAGCATTTGATGTGTTAATCATAGCCCAGTTTACTTTTCTGATTGGAAGATTCCCTTGGATATATCTAGCTTTATTATCATTCCTCCCATTAGTGTTATATTACGACAGCCCAGTCTCATCAGTGATAAATATCGTAATTAAATTTCTGTTAATGGCAAACCATGGTTGTAAATGAAAGGAAAGGGAAAACTTTGAAGCTTTGCAGACTTTGCAATGGCTTTGACCTATTTCACTTACTTAGAAAAAATATCCTAGAGTAAAAATTAAAAGTGTGTGTTCTGTGAAACTGATATCAAGAGATAGATTTAGAATTATTAGTGCATTGACATTGTATATTGCTTTGATCATTCTGCTTGTAGCTCTGTGTCAAACTTTCAATGTCTTACATTGTAACTGTTATTTGTAATGTATTTTCATGTGGAAGTAGAGGCCAGGTCCTTAATGACCACTTATTTCCTTTTTAGAGACAGTTGTTGATACCAGTTCCATATTTTATGTTTAAAAAGCAAAATAAAATACGCTTATTCCAATATGAGCTTGTCCAAAACAAATCCTGTTCAGGATTCACAAAAAAGAAAGCACTGCAATACTTCTAACCAGATACATGAAGATAAAGACACCTGTTATGCCATTTGCATATACCTGCTATTTTATACATAGCTATACCTGGGAGCTTCCTGGCTCATGCTACCCAAGCTTAGCGAGGAGTGAGGCTGTACGTATATGTGGCTGTGGTTAGTGTGCCAGGGGCAGGGTCATTGCCCAGAAACAATATAGAACTAAAAGTAGTGGGCACCTGACCATCGCACTTATATGAACTTGGCCATCCCATTCCAAAATGGAATTAATATGTTTCTGTGGCCCAGGAGCGCACACTGCAAGAGCTCTTCCACTTAAAACACCCAAGGGTCCCAAGGTAGACGGATAGGGACTTTGAGGATTCCAGCAATGAGGAGGCAGAAATAAATACCGTATTTGCTCGATTATAAGACGAGGTTTTTTCCAGAGCAAATGCTCTGAAAAATACCCCTCGTCTTATAATCGGGGTCGTCTTCTAATCAGACCCCAAAAAAATGGCTGGGGCCATGCTGCTTACCGGTCGCGAGCAGCGTCTCTTCCGTTAGAAGCAGGAGGACAGGAAGCTTGTAGCTTCCTCACAGAACTCTATCTCCCCCTCCCTCCTCTGGGGGCGGGGCCAGAGAAGTTGCTGGTACAGCCGGTCCCCTGCAGAAGTCTTCGAGTGAGAGATCTGCAGTTCAGGTAAGGGGGTGGGGGAGGGTTTTTGGGTAAGTATGTGTGATTAATGTGTGAAGTATGTGTGATTAATGGAATGAATGAGTATTTAAATGTTTGTGAATGTGTGTTTGTGTGTGATAGCATGGATGTGTAAGGGGGGTGGGGGTTGTAGCATGGCATAGGGAGGCTGTAATCCCACTACTATCATCCCCAGGTTCCAGCATGTACTGGCTGCCTTGGCTTGATAGGAGTGTGATTGCTGTTAGCAGCAATCACACTCCTATCAAGCCAAGGCAGCCAGTACATGCTGGGTTAAAAGGCATATCATGGGGCTGAGTGGCATATAGGGGGTTAAAATGCATTTCTGGACCTCCAGAAATGCATTTTAACCCCCTATATGCCACTCAGCCCCATGATATGCATATATACCTCCAGAAATGCATTTTAACCCCCTATATGCCACTCAGCCCCATGATATGCCTTTTAACCCCCTATATGCCAGAGTGGCATATAGGGGTATAAGGCATATCATGGGGCAGAGTGGCAAATAAGGGGGGTATAAAGCATTTCTGGGGGCAGAGTGGCATAACTGGGGGGGGCAGGTTGGCAAATAAAAGGAAATTTAAAAAATATATTTACATGAATTAATATTTACTGGTAAAACTTTTTTTCCTATAGGGTCGTCTTATATTCAGGCTTTTTGTTTTTTTCCTAAATTAATATTTTGATTTTGGGGGGTCGTCTTATAATCGGGGTCGTCTTATAATCGAGCAAATACGGTAGTCACTGAGTATGAGTAGAAAAGCACCGCAAGAGTTGCTAAAGCAGGTGCCACTGGATGGCAGGTCAGGAATATATATATATTTTACCATACATATAAATACATGAATTATATCCTGTATTTGAAATTCTGCTGCATTGTTTACTATAATATATACAATCTTGCAATCTCTGCTAACATAGCAATAACGTATAAAACAATAATATAAATACAACATGTATTAAAGGGCACTATTCACTAAATAACCAATGTTATTTCTGAAATATGCAAAAGGATCACTGTATAAATAAATCTCCAAATTTTACAAAAAGTAAAAGCACACACACACACACACACACACATATATATATATATATATATATATAAATATATGTGTGTGTAAAAATATATATAACAAGAATGCTCTAATAATAATTATAGCATCTAATTGCATGTCATCTGAAAAATACAAAATAAAATAAATAAATGCATAATAAATGTATACTATAAAAATATATTACAAAAAGAAAAAATATATACCGTATTTGCTCAATTATAAGACGAGGTTTTTTTCAGAGCAAATGCTCTGAAAAGTACCCCTCGTCTTCTAATCGGGGTTGTCTTCTAATCAGACCTCAAATAGAGGTCTGATTAGGAGACTAAGATCCAGATCCCCCGCAACGCTGCAGGGGACCTGGATCCTCCTGTCCCCCCCCCATCATACACACACTGCTGTATTGCCGGGGCAGCGGGTTGACGTCTACGCGATCCGCGTAGACAACGTCCGCTGCAGCCGGAAGGAGGTGTGGCTAGCAGCGGGGGTTGTCTGCGTCCGTCACGTAGACCTTCCCCGACTGTCAGAGATCAGAGTTCCCCGCACCGGTGCGGGGAACTCTGATCTCTGACACCCGGGGAAAGTATACGCGACGGACGCATACAAACCCCCGCTGCCAACTCCACCTCCTTGCGGCTGCAGCGGAAGGCGACGTCAACCCGCTGCTCCGGCTGGAAGCACCGGAAAGAGAGGGGGAAGGGGGGAGAGAGAGTGTGTGTGTGTGTGTTAGTTAAATGGGGGTATAGGGTGTGTGTGTGTTAAATGGGGGCATAGGGCATTTCTGGAGTGGCGTTAAGGGGGCATTTAATAGAGCACTCTGCCTCCTGAAATGTCTTATACCTCCCTATATGCCACTCTGCCCCATAATATGCATTTTAATCCCCTAAATGCCAGAGTGGCATATAGGGGTATAAGGCATTTCTGGAGGCAGAGTGCTCTATACAATGCCTTTTAACTCCCTTAATGCCACTCTGCCTCCTGAAATGCCTTATACCTCCCTATATGCCACTCTGCCCCATAATATGCATTTTAACCCCCTAAATGCCAGAATGGGATATAGGGGTATACGGCATTTCTGGAGGCAGAGTGGCACATAGGGGGTCAAAAGGCATACCATGTGGCACAGTGGCATATAGAGGGTTAAAAGGCATATCATGGGCCACAGTGCCATATTGGAGTGGCAAGCCTGGGGGCAGATGTGCGTAACTGGAGGACAGGTTGGAAAATACAAGAAATAAAAACAAAAAAAATATTTTTCTCAATCATAGCTTTTATTAAAAAAAAATAGTTTACATGAATTAACATTTACTGGTAAAACTTTTTTCCTTTGGGGTCGTCTTATATTCAGGCTTTTTCTTTTTTTCCTAAGTTAATATTCAGATTTTGGGGGGTTGTCTTATAATCAGGGTCGTCTTATAATCGAGCAAATACGGTATATCGAAAAAATCAAGATCCACTTTTAAACCATATGGTTTAATTTCAACTTGACTTGAACGGTATTGAATGTGATTTCGTCCTCTCTAATGTTTTGGCACTACCTGTATACCTACAAGATGGAGACATTATTGATGTGTTCACTCATTGACAATTTTCTTACCACACGTCCCACATACTGCACCCCACATGGACATGCGAGCATATAAACCACATTGGTAGAGCAGCATGTTATAGTTTCTTTTATGTCATATATCATTTTCATATATTTTTTTTATAATTTACAGGTACCGATATAGCAATCACAAATAGCAGGACCACAGTGTGTCTCAGCATACCAGAGCCTTGCCCATTGCTGGTGTCACAGGCGTGCCCTCTGCAGCACGTCACAGGCACACCGCCGTCCATGCATTCCCAACAGATGGCCATATTCTCACAAGTTTTTGTAGTGTGTCTTTGTGTCCATTCAGCTAAACAAGCATTTCTACACAGGAGCACAGTCATGATTTTGTATGCTTTAGCGTTAACTTTAATCTTCACTGGAACTAAGGGGCCTAGCCCAAATCCTCAGAAACATCCCCAAGACCATTATCCCCCCTCTAGCAAACTTTATAGTGGGCACTATGCATTCCATTAGGTAGTGTTCTCTTGTCATCCACCAAACTCACATTTGTCCATCACTTTCAGTGGTCATGTGCTTTCCACCACTCCAACCGACGCTGCCCAGCCAATCTTCGGCTTGTGTGCAGCTGCTTGAGCATGGAAACCTGCAGTGCTTGTGCTGATGCTTCACAAACTGCCAGTAAAAACATGGCATCCTATGACAGTGCCACATTCAAAGTCACTGAACTCTTCACCATGACCTGTCGCACTGCCAATCTTACATATGGATGTGGCTGAAACACCTAAACTCTTGCTCATATAGTGTAACTTAAATTCTTACATGAGAACTCTCTAGGTTTGACCCAGAGAACTCCAGGAGAAGCGCCGAATCCTCTGGGTCGCAGGAGCAGGGTCTTGACACTCCCCTGTCCCCGCTTTAACTGAGGATGTTTCTCGCAATGGCAGAGGAATGGGAAAGTAGGTAGGGAATGGGCATGGCTACACACTGCTCCCCTGAAAAAGTAGAAACTGACCTAAAAGACATCAGTGTGGGTGAAGATCTGGATTGGTGTAGGAACAAAATGAGAATAGCTGATATTATGGCTATATTAAAAAAGAAGCCTTGAGAAAAATGAAAATAATCTTTTTATTAACACGTTATAAAATGTAATACTGAGAGATAAAAATGTAGTCATAAGTAAACATAAAAACAATTGAATTTCAATAAAGATCTCTAGCATGTGTTGTAGGTGCCTAGGACAGTGGAATACATTTTATTAATGTCATCAAGAAGATATAATAGCCGGTCCTAGAAAGCAAACAAGATTAAGGCTCTGGGAAATAGGACAGCGTGCTATCACACAGGGAGGGGAGAAAAATAGTCTGGCTGGGTGACAAGTCCCTAATCTTCAAGAAGTGTGATAGTCAGGATGTAATCTTTTCAGGAACACAGGACACTAAGGATGTCTCTGTGCGTGCATGTTGCTGTTAGGATTGTAATGAGAACACATTCTATCCAAAGCCAGACCAAGTGGAAAATTCAATTAAACGAACAAGTGTACGGAGGTTGTGCAATTAGCAAATGAGGCAGCTTCCAGGAGTCCCACGGTCACAGAATCATGCTCCGAAATAAACAAATATTCTGAAATAAGGAGATTGAATCCAGGATCAGTCAGAGCTGGCTCTTGGCCTTTCAACAAATGGAAAAATGACCTTGGTTCCTAGCAAAAATATCAAAATCCTAATGCAAAGAAAGGTGGGAATGGAAGGGAAAAGAGTGGTAAGATCATGGACACAAAGTGAAGAACCAAAAAAAGAATATTGGCTGTTGCTTAATATGATATATATGTTATATATTTTATCCTTTATCAAGTTACCCATTCTTTAACACGTATTCTCTTCAATCATTTTATTTTAATTAATGTTTGAAAATGCACCTTTGAGTTCAAATCTTAATATTAATAAAAATACATACAGTATGTTGTAGAGGTGATCTACAAAGTCAGCATCAAGGAGCGCTGAGTGAGACCACTACAGGACTCCAGCAAGGTAAGTAATTAAGAAAAGGGGAATAGTTTGTGAAAAAAGGGGGCACACAGGGGTGACCTGGAAGGGTCTCTGCCAGTGGCTGCAATGTCCTGACATGTCTCTGGCCACCTCGAACGAGCATTCTCTATGAGACTGCTTTGTGTGTGTATATATATATATATATAAATATATATATATAAACAAATACAAAAGGGAAGCACTCACTTGAACTAGCATTCATTATAAGGGGGTGCTGCTGAAGACCAAAGCCATACACAATCTCTAAATCAGCGCACTCACATCAAATAGTTTACAAACTCTCATGACTGTAGTCCTTGTTAAAGCTACTTAAAACTGTGTTTAGGAAGGCCTTTTGGCTCCTGGTAAGTAATGTACTTGGCGTTAGGACCCACCTACATTGGAGTACTTTGGCGTCGTGGTGGGCTTAGCATAATATGGCCATATGATGTGACTAAAACTCCAATTTTGTCATCTTAGAAAGGTGTTTAAGTAGCTTTAACAAGGACTACAGTCATGAGAGTTTGTAACCTATTTGATGCGAGTGCGCTGATTTAGAGATTGTGTATGGCTTTGGTCTTCAGCAGCACCCCCTTATAATGAATGCTAGTTCAAGTGAGTGCTTCCCTTTTGTATTTGTTTATATATATATATATATATACACTCCCCTTTATGTAATGAAGGCTGTAAATGCGAGGGCAGGATACAAGAGGGTGGCAAAATGAGGTTTTGTCTAAGATGGCAAAAAACATTGTACCAGCTTTGAATGAGCAAATGCTAAGCAGTGATGCCTGCTTACCTCACTATGCATCACTGGAGCACCTTGGTTTTTTATCTGCTATCAGAACAACAAAACTGCTGACATCTGCATAGGGGCACATGTATGACATGACACTGCCGAGAGCCCTACAAGTATACTTATTAGTATAGTGGAGAAGGTGGATCTGCACGTCTGCTTCACCAAGGGCCTCTGCGATGATAAGGAAATGAAGTAGTCATCCTGCGTGTACTATATGGGTCAATGAATACTAATATGCATTTTTCACTCGATCACACTTTGGTTACAGCATGAAAATTGTATTTGTTGGACTGCGATGAATCAATGTGAATGTTCTTAATTGTTAATTCTGATAAGCCAACCTTTTATAGCTGCTTTTGTGTCCTTTTATATATATATATATATATATATATATATATATATATATATATTTAAATTGGCCCTTCATAATGTATAATTATTGAAAATGTTTTAACTAGAACTATTTGTTGTAAAAAATATGAAGACTTTCACCAATGCCACATAAAATTAAAATGTGATATTGGCAGTTATGCTATACCATCATCAATGTCTGGCTCAGTATATAGTTATGACAGTTAAGGTGCACCACTGTCTGTGTCTAGCTTGCTATATAATGGTAAGAGATACACTGTACAAGCCTCAGTATCTGGATTATCATAAAATGATAGGAGCCATGCAGTACCACCATCTGGATCACTATATAATGATAGGAGTTATACTGTACCCCCTGGTATTGTCTGGATCACTATATAACAATAGGAGTTATACTGTTGTGGTGATAGGGGTTGTGGTATATCACTGTCAGGCACAGAATATATTGTTGGGAGTTTCACTGTACCACCATCAGGCTCAGTATATATTGATGGGAGTTATGCTGTATCACCCTCAGTGTCAAAATGTGTATTACTGGGTTTTACTATTATTTATTTAACATTAATTATGTTCTTATATAATTAATTTCCTTGTTTTCATATCTACTTTGCTCAAAATAACCTCTGTAAAAATATAGTGATGGCTGGCATAATTTTCTGTTCTTGCTTAATTGGTAAATTTGAGGAATTAAGGTGACACTGGTAAGTTTCTTGGGTGCAAAGATGGCACTGACAAGCTGTTTGGTAGCAAAGCTGGCACTGTAGAAAGTGAGTTACATATAACTTGGTGAAGTCAGAGGGCCCAAAGAGGTGGGGTGGTTAGAAGGGATATGTTTGTTAAGGGAAGGACTTACCAATATAGACACACCCACCTGTGGGGGACGTAAAACAATTCTTGCATCCAGGCAAAAGTGACCTAAAGGCTCAGCCCTGGCTGTACCATATGTTGTTGCCAAACTGTGCCTTAACTTCCTGGTAAAGGTTTAAATTTCACTGACATATGGACAGATTTAATTTCGGCCAAAATCCACCCCAAAACAGCTACTTTGAAATCCGGCAACATTTACACAAATTTTCCTTAAAAGTTTTATGATAGCATTAAAGCAACACTGTACCCCAGAAAGCATGTTTGTCTGTTTGGCAGGGCAGCAAGACAACTGCAGAAACTCAAGACTGCCCTGAGGAAAACAGGACAATATGGAGGTATCCTACATGTAAACTATAAATATAAAACTATGATGTTCCCACTGCAACAGGACAGCACCCCTAACTATGCATTTTAATGAATTAAAGGTATTGTGTGTACATGAATAATTTCCCTGGATGAAAACTAACTACTTTCATTCTTTAAAACATTTTAGCTCCACGGTTTAGTTACTTTTTAAGAAATGCTTGATGAACTTTGAACAAATAAATGGAATTGATAATATATATATATATTTTTTAATGTGTTTGAAATGCTTGTGCTGTCAAAAGACATCAAAAGGTATATTTTCTGAGAAAAAAAAATGTATGTTTTTTTGTAAACTCTAGGGAACACGTTTAAGTGTATTTTTTTTTAATAATGAAAAAGAAATCAATACTTTCTTTGAAACAAGTGTGTGATTTTATATTGCAGGTGGGAATTCAGTTAGACAATAAGGGCATCACAGGGCTGTTATCCGATAATAAAACACAAGACCGGGATTTCAATCATTTGATCATTAACTGATATCAAGTAGCCTTAAGCTCTCTGGCTTAACTCTTACTGCGCCATAGTGGACACAAACACAACTAAAATTTTAGTGCTATTTTAATTATATTGCCTTTAAACATCTGAGTCATTAAATATCTATTTTTTTTAATTGAGCATATCCATTGAAAAGGGAAAATGACCAAAACCTTTCAATGTCATAAGCTAGTCAATTAATGTCTCTATTTCAACACATATTAATCTGTTTTTTTGTTAGCCATAATAACCTTGTACAAATTGCCTCTAACGTGTATGAAATGATGGATAATTTGCAAAACCTGGTCACATAAATTACTGTATACTTAAGTGATCACGTTTTTAATTCCCTACAGAACATCTGACTACAAGACTAAGAAAAGACTAAGATCCAGATCACCCACAGCACTGAATGAGACCCGGCTTTCTCCTCTCTGGCAGCCGGTGAATGTCTGTGCGCAACCTCCGCTGCTACCCGACACTTCTGCCGGGGCTTCGATAACGGAGCAGTACTCCGTTACTCAATCATAGAAGCCCCTGCGGAAGTCCTGGGTAGCAGCATTGCGCAGACGTCCACCGGCTGCCCCCACTTGACACCAGGGAGTCTTGATCACGGGGGTCAAGTCTAGGGATGCATTGGTAAATTGGGGGCATATAGAGGGGTATAGGACATATCTGAGGGTACAGAGTGGCATATAGGGGGTATAAGGCATATCAGGGGGCAGGGTGGCAAACAAGGGGGCAAAGTGGCATATTTGGGGGTATAAGGCATAGCTGGGGGCAGAGTAGCAACCTATGGGGCAGATGTGCATAACTGGGAGGCAGGTTGGCAAATAAAAGGAAATAAAAACAAAAAAATGAATTTTTCTCAATCATAGTTTTTATTAAATATGGAAAAATAGTTTACATGTGAATTAATATTTACTAATAAAACTTTTTTCTTATAGGGTAGTCTTATATTCAGGCTTTTTCTTTTTTCTAAATTCATATTCAAATTTTGGGTGGTTGTCTTGTAATCAGTGTCATCTTATAATTGAGCAAATACGGTATATATGGTATATACATTTCCAAGCAAATACAAGATTCAAAGCAATTAAGAGGAAATGTGCCCCTACTGTCCAATATCACCCAATACCTGATATCTCTCTTGCGAGATGTGATGCATAGATTCAATAATATGTTGGATTATATAAAGTTTTCATGTAATACGTGCAGTGGCGACTCTAGAAACAATATATAGGGGGGGCACACAAGATACCACAGTCAAACTGGGGGGGCATTAATAATTTCCACCATTAAATCATACCACTGAAAAAACACATACATATAGATCACAGGTTGCACACCCCAAAGCAAGCCCTGGTGTCCACACTGTCCACATAGAACCTGACCAGCACCCAGATAACACACATAAGATTTGCCATCTTTGTCCCATATACACCCGGCCTGTGCCATCTCGGTCCCCAAGGCTCAAACATCCTGCTAGTGCCATCTTTGCCCTTCCACAATTATACATCTATGATACACACAAACACATTAACTCATGCTCTCCCTCATTCAGATAATTCATCCACACGTTAACTCATGCTCTCCCTCATTCAGACAATTCATCCATTTTAAGAAACTACGCCCCTTGGAGCTTCAAATGAGGGGCTACATGTATTTCTAGGACAAAAGTTGAGTGCACAAATAATGATGGAATATGTCGCTTTGGCTAGAAAATATGTTATTTCTATCCATAGCGACATGTTCATTTGTGTCTAGCGCACTCCAGGTGTGTACTAGAAACACATACAGCCCCTTATTTGATGCGCCAAGGGGTGTAGTTCTTGCAAATGTGTACTTTTTGTGCCATAATTTAACTTCCTACATGGGTAGTAATGCCACGTCAAGGCTTCAACCCTAATTACTGATCATTCACACGCCTTTCATATCTCCATTCACTCGCAGAAGCACACACCATACTTTCCATACATTCACTCGCAGAAGCACACACACCATTCTTTCCCCTTACAATCCCAAAGAAATGATGGTAAAGGGAGAAAAAAAATCACTTTTACAGCAAAAATAAGTTTTGCAGTAAAAATTCAAGGCGCTCCAGGGATGAGATGGTTACTCACGTACCGCGCAGGCTAAATGGCTGATTTTAATAATATTTGCAGTTCATCAGGATTTCAAAAATTGCCTCCCCCTACCGTTGGCTAAATTTAACCCCATGATCAAAGGGATCATGGGATTAAAAATTAGTATCGGCCATTTTTAAAAAGGGAATGTGACTTTTTATAGCTATATGATCGCTGTGGTAACATTGGCTACCACAGTGATCATTTAGCTAGAATACTTAAACTTTTTTATTTTTTTTTAAAGTTTAACTACTTTATGTTTAAATCAATTTTTTTTAACATAATTTTTTTAAATTCTTTTACAAGCTATATACCGTTGGAAAGGTGAGATAATTACCTTTCCAACGGTATATGTTGGAGGTCTGTAGCTGCTTAGATGCCTGAGATACAGGCATCTAAGCAGCATGCCCCCATACCGCTTTAACTGACAATTGTCAGTTATTAATAAAGTTGCGCGGTGACGTCATCGCGTCATTGCGCGTGCCGTCACCGGCCGGATCGGGTGGCCCCGGTGATGCCCTTCAGTGTGAGGGGCAGATCGCCGGGGTAGGTGGTGATGGGGGTCCACAGACCTCCATCAAGGTAAGATAGTGCTAGTGACGGCATGGTGCCGTCGTTAGCACCCGACTGGGACTGCTAGCGACGGCACCATGCCGTTGTTAGCAGTCAAGGGGACTGTCCTGGGTGGCTCCAAATTCGGTGGGGGGGCAACAGGGGGGGCAAGGAATATCCTAGGGGGGGCAATTGCCCCCCCTTGCCCCCCTGTAGCGACGCCACTGAATACGTGTCATTACCCTGTAAAGGTGTCCATGATGCCAAAAGAATGGAGAACCAGAGGAGCTAAAGCATACTCATAAGACACAACTCACCAGAGAATAAAGATAAAGAAGACATAAATGACATTTACCGTATTTCCCCAAGTATAAGACGCTCCCTTGTATAAGACGCACCTTAATTTTGGGGGCCGAAATTAAAAAATATATATATTACAAAGTTATTGTACTGGCTGCCTGGGCATGATATGAGTGTGATTGATGTTAGCTGCTAGCAATTGTTAGCAATCGCACTCCTATCATGCTCGGGCAGCCGGTACATGCACATCACTTTCAGCCTCCCTGTGCCCCCTCCTTGTGTCCCTTATGAGAGAATACCAGATGTCACAGGTATTTTAAAGTTAGGAGCAAGTGTGAAAACCAAACACAAAAGGAGTGACCACTTATGGTCACAAATGTTGAAAACAACGTTAATGGATACGTTAGCACTCAAAAGTAATATCATAACATTATGGTGGTCACACGTTGTAGACGTTCCATGTGGATGTCAGCAACTTGGCAAGGTATAGCTAGTCTGTTGTTCAGGAGAGATTCTTTTGAAGCGTCCCAAAAAGGAGTCAAGAAAATCTGCACTTGAAATGAGCTCATCTCATATTCGGACACAGCTGGTAGTCCGAATAAGTTTGTGATGCCTTTTATTGAACTTACATTGACAGTGTAAAGTGCAGAGTCAAATAAGCCTGCCGGACCTTAGAGGTCCCTGCTGAACATGCACACATTGGAAACATGGGAGGTTACATAAACCTGCAACTGCATGTGATGCTGCTCGTAACCTGAAATATTAGATGTTTTTGAACAACTATTAAATATAAGTGTATTGTTTATTTATCTATCAGTTTTTCTTACTAAAATTTTGTGAGTTACAAAATAAATGAACAAGCAGAAGCACCACTTGCCCTCCCAGCTGAGCCCTATTTCAGTTTTGGCTCTGAACAGATCCATTCCCAGAGAATCTATAATGTGTCGGGAACCAGGCAGTTTAATTAGAACTTATTGATCGAAGAGAAAACTTTGGACTAAACCAAAACCAGGCAACACAACAAAACTTTTTATCTTAACCCCTCAGTGTTAGAATCTTGAAATGTCAAGCTTTGGCGTTTCTTTCCTGCAGTTTAATATTTACTAAGATATCCATAGCAACTCATTTAACATACGTTTTTACTGTTTAACCTTTTTGTTTTACTCCTGAGAGCGTGCTTCCATTAGAATGTATGTGATGGAGGTATGGTCAAAGACTACATGTTTTTTTTCCCATATAGTATTTAAAAGTTGCAAAAACAGACAATCTGACAATCACCGGCTGGACACCAAAGAATAGAGTTGTGCCCACAAACCAAAAATTATTCAGACATAATTTTCGTTTATTTTGTTTGCACACAATAAAATGAATTTCCCGTCCTACTAGGTTGTACTAAATTGCAAGAAGTTTTTTGATTTGGAAACAAAATTCATTATAATCTCTCCACACATTCTGTAGAGTGTTGGGAAACAAGTTAAAAATCTTCAATTCCACTACCTTCTCATACAACCACCACTCCTTAACATAAACTGCCATTTTTTCCTCTTCGCAGCTCTACCCACATCCTCCACCAGGCATATGCACTACTTCTACAACTTTTCTCACCTTCTGCGCCCATCTACCACAACCAGTTCCTTCCCTCTTCTTCACTACTGTCTTTCCTACGCAGATTCCTCCCCCCGCCTTATTCTACTGGTCTCAGCTCCCTCTCTTACACTTTTGTAGTCCTACGCTGTCCCATTCTGATTAATGCTTCCATGAAGCCCTACGCCACCCAACCCAGACACAGAAACTCAAGAGAAACCCAGTTTGAATACCCTGGCAGAAATTGTGAAATGTTGGCATTGATGTCTTTTGTTTAAGGCTAGTTATCATATGAAACCATTTACTATCACACAGTTATTTGGCTCCTTTTTAAATCATAATGGTTACAAATATTGTAACAGATATCCCCCAAATGGCCCTAATCAAAAGTTTACATACCCTTGAATGTTTTGCCTTGTAACAGACACACAAGGTGACACACACAGGTTAAAGTGGCAATTAAAGGTTAATTTCTCACACATGTAGCATTTTAAATTGCAATTAGTGTCTGTGTATAAATAGTCAATTAATTTGGGCAGGCGAGATACTTAACCATGGGGAGCAAAAAAAGAAGTGTCAAAAGACCTCTGTAACAAGTTAATGGAACTCTATAAAGATGGAAAAGAATATAGAGATATCTAAAGCCTTGAAAATGCCAGTCAGTACTGTTCAACCACTTATTAAGAAGTGGAAAATATGGGGATCTTTTGATACCAAGTCTAGGTCAGGTAGACACGTGACATACTTGGGTTTTCAGCACGACAATGACCCTAAGCACAAGGCCAAGTTGACCCCCCAGTGGTTACGGCAGAAAAAGGTGAAGGTTCTAGAGTGGCCATCACAGTCTCCTGACCTTAATATCATCAAGCCACTCTGGGGAGATCTCGGTTCATGCAAGACAACCAAAGACTTTGAATGACCTGGAGGCAATTTGCCACGACGAATGGGCAGCTATACCACCTGCAAGAATTTGAGGTCACATAGACAACTATTACAAAAGACTCCACACTGTCATGTATGCTAAAGGGGCAATACACAGTATTAATAACTAAGGGTCATTTTTTTTCTTTGTTGCCATGTTTTGTTTTATGATCGTGCCATTCTGCTATGACCTGTTATGAATGTGTTTTGCCTGCTCACTCATGTTTTCTTTAAAAATGGTACATATATTACCAATTCTCCAAGGGTATGCAAACTTTTGATCACAAATGTATTACCTCTCCACTACATCATACACATACCATATAAAGCAATAAACCAACTTTAATCCACAAACCAATGAATTTCAAAAGAAAATTCAGAGCTTTCTCCTTCCTTTGTGTTTGTTTTATTGTGCGTCCTTCCTCGTTTTCAAATATTCATACGAATCAACAAATTTAACAAAATTTGGTAAAATTCAAATTTGTACCAATCTAAATGCACATGGTTAATGCAAAAAAAAAAACCCAAAACACACCTTTAGTCTTGTTTAAAATGGTAATTTACAGCTTTTTTCATAATTTGTGTAAACAAACATATTTAAATGCATGCAATTCAAATTATTCTATTTTAGTTGTGCCCCCCCCCCCCGTCTGTAAGAGAAGAAGCAGGATGGACCATCTAGATTTTAAAATTAGCCATTTAGGAGGTGTAAAAGATTTGGGCAAAGTAACCACTTAACTAGAATTATTTCCTTTGCTGCCTACTCAGGGAGCCTGTATGCAGATCATACCATATACCTATTTTTAGCTTCCCTTTTGCATTAGTACTCTTCAGTGTGTTGAACTACAGTATGGTATCTTGTGTGATAAAGGTCAGAATCTTGAACCACAATGGAGTATTTTTATTGAAGGTCAAAAACACTGCAAATAAATTGCCCCAGTGAATTCACTAAGGTTTGTTGATTTTGACATTTTTTGTAGTATTTTCTATGAGCTGAATTCAAAATGCATCCCTACAGAATTGAGTGAAAACAACCAATTGATTGTTAAAATACCTTTGAATGTTAGTGTAACTTGGCAAGATGTTATAGACAGAATGCACAAAAAAAGCTAAATAAGTATATTTTTCCGTATTTTGAGTTTTGAACTAACAACACTAAAAGAGATGCTCAGAATGAAATGAAGCTGATGCTTAAACAGTTCTATCTCTAATAACAGGTCTATTCTTGTCTGTCTCTATTTTGGGATTGACACGCAATTAGTTACTAGAAAAGCAGTTTCTACAATACGGCTGTTAAAAGGACAGAAGTGTCATTAAAAGGTCAATTATTTTGGTTGACCTAAACTCAAAAATGTTACTTTAACAAACATAGACAGGAATTCCAGCATATTTACAATACAGAAATAGTGCCATTTTGAAAAGGTAACATTATTTTTTTACCACAATCCATTCTGGTCCACCCCACCTACATCCTTGTACCTTTCTTTGGTATTCTCATACCGTCACCTCTACCCTTGCAAGTGAACATGTACTTTAGCTACTGGAAAAGGATGGCACTTTTGGCACTATAAAGACATAAATATTGGCGATTCCGTCACACTACATGGCCATATACTGCATATCCCATCACTACGTCAAAGTACCCCAGTTTGGCGAGTCCTGTCTAATTTTTCATGGCTATATTACTCACAAGTAATAGTGAACTACATTGCATTTTTAATCCAAATGAGACTCTCAAGCAACCTAATACCCAGGAATCTAAGTGTGTATGCCTTTTAGTCTTTTTTTTTTTGTTTGTGCACCCCCCTTTCTGTATATTTTTATTGCTGTGCTTATTTGCAGGTTCTTGCACTTGCCACTTGCATTGCCTCATTAATGGTGTCCAGAGAAGGGTTTCAATTGCTTGGGAGCCTCATTTGGGTTAAAAATCCAAAGCAGTCTGATTCAGCTCCTTGGTAAGCCATGCAGTCATGTAAAAGTAGAAAGGACTCACCAAACCTGGGGTACTTTAATGTGGTGGCAACTAAGCAATACATATAGTGTGACACAATCTCTAATATTATCCCTTATATAGGTGTTTTTGAATGGTGTTCTCTGGGTATATGCTGAATTCTTGCTTTGTTTTGAAGAATTAATAAGGTTTTGGATGCTTTATATTAATGTGGATGACATTGTGTACTTTTCCGTGTTATCATATTGAGTCTTGGCACAGAAAAAATAAATAAAAACAAAAATAAACAATATTCAATAAAATCTCTCTTCCCAAAGAATAAGAGAAATCATCTCATCTGTCAGTCATTGCTTGGCCTAGTGTCCCCCATTATATGCTTTCCAGGACCCTTAGATGAAATTTTCACCAGTGACATTTGAGGGAGAACGGATTTGTGATCGCCAGGAACGTGTCAAGTTCATTTCATTACTGCGGGAAAGTAAAAAGCAAATTTATCTTATGGAAAAGCAATTACTTGTGGACTGACCGGTTCACAATAACAATATAGGAGAGATTTCTTATTCTTCCTGCCCAAATCCTCAGCTAGCATACCGCTGTTTGATTTTGCTTTAAAGCAATTTTATCTTGTTTGAATTGCAAAGGCTTTTAATCTTCATAAAGCAGGTTATTATAATGGAGATGGGTCTACCTCTGTATTAACAAACCAGCTGAGACAAACACTGGCTAGTTATTCATTAGCATAAAGATTCATTAATATTTATTATGCAAGTTATCCTATGTAACTAATTTGAGATTCAATCTAAACTCATACACTAGTTCTACCTCTTCCAGATTCTTTTTTTTTACTCATCCAATCAAAGTCTAAAGTCATAGAGTTGTTACTTCACCTTCTAATCCCTTTCTGAACCGACAAGTACTGACTAGCTAATTCCAGGAAACATTCACTCTCAAACACAGCAAAACATCTTCATTTATTATTGATCAGAGAATATAAAATCACTTGAAAATTTATGAAACAGTGGATCGAGATAGTGGCGTATTTCTCTAGGTGCCTACTTTATTCCAGACCAAAGGTGAATTTTTCTTCCCATAAATGCGCCCTCTACTGAAACTAACCCCCTACTCTTGTATTTACATAAACGGATCTTTTGATTGGTCCTCCAAGTGTATTGATACTGCTTCATAATATTGGCTATCCAATAGCATTAGAGGGACACTCCAGCGTTCCAGGCATGATTAATGTCATTAGGGGGCCGTGGCCTTAAAGTGCTAGGGGCCACCACGTCATTCTGGCCCTTTTGTTAAGGACCCTGCCTGGAACACTGGAGTTGGGTATTTCTAAGCTCAGGACAAACAGTTGAATCTATTTAGCACATTTTTTTCATTAGCTGTTACAGACAAGTAAAAGATTTTTCAAGTACAAATCAGAAAAAGTAATTTTTTTCTAATTTTTTTCACTGTATTTTATACTTTTTTCTAATTCATTATCTAATGCCATCTAAAGAAAGCCCTTCTTGTCCTGGAAAAAACAATAGATAACGTGTGTGGGTTCAGTAGACTGGAAAGAGGAAAATTACAGCTAAACACGAGCACAACAGAAATGTTAAAACAGCCATTGTCACGAAGGAGGAGGAGGTGGAATGCTGGGTGAGGAAGTCTGGAGGCACAGAGAGGAATGCCCTAGGAATTGAGAGGCTAGACAAGGTGCAGTGAAATGCACAAACAAGAGCAACAAGACACCCTGGAAATGTAAACGAAACGCCCTGTAAGTGCTAATGAAAGGGGGTATAAATGCTAATTTAGGCCCCTCCCACAAATACAGGCTGAAAACAGCCTTTACCTTTATTAGTTTTATTATGATGAGGCTGTAAAGGGTCTGTGCAGTGCATTTGCTTTTCACATGGGTGTGAAACACATCAAGGGTGAGCTGCTTCTGGATTCAGGTTATCTGAATAGTACATTTTACTGCTGCTTCATAAAAGTGTTGCCACCCTATGGTTTCATTGTTGCTTCCTCAAAAGTACCCCTTTGGGAGCCTTCCATAGTCTCTCACATCTGGCTGCCACTATACCGTATAAATGTGATATTTTCTTAACATTATATTATCAAGAAAAGGCAATGAAATATAATCAGGTTACATGCATTATGCAGCACTTTACCTTGAATCTGTGGTTATAATTCTAGTAAAGCAAAGGTAGTTACAGTATGTGGGTAATAGATGTTTGGAAGGGCCATCCTGATTCTAAGACAGCAGGAAAAAGAGGCAGATGCCACAAATGCTTCTTATCTGCTATCACATTCTATGATTCTTTGTAACCCAGACAGAAAGCCATATCATCTTAGACTTTGAAGACAAGTATTTATTAAACCAGGGGAGATAGGAGTAACCAATCCTCTACAGAGGACACCGCCATTATCCAGTGGACATTGTTTTATTTGATGCAGGACACTATTTATCTCCTGCCTCATACTCTTTTAGGGTTCCCATACTTCTACTAATGAGGCATCACTTTCTATTTACTGTTAATGTTACGCTTGTGCAGAGGCTGGAGTTGCTGCGGGCCATTCTGGCAGCAATAGGATTAAACTTTCTCCTGCCAAAAACTCAACTTGGGTCTTGTATGTTGATTGAAAAAAAAAACAACACTGAATGAGTGTATGTCTCTGCTGGGATTGATGGCTTGAATGACACATAGCTCTGAGCAGTATTGTGAGGTGACATAGGACTATATCAGTCACTAGATATTATCCCAGACAGCTATGATATGATATGAGACCATGGGCAGCTTGACAGAAAATAAACTGTTACGTGCTCAGATATAGGTTGTGTTTGCCAATAAAATCTGGAGTCTGAAATGGGTTGTAGGAAATAGTTTAGAAAATTATACAAAATTAATAGATATTATATGCTATTCTTCAAACAGACAAAAATAAACATGAATATTACCACTGAACTGAAAACATCACAACATTTATTCTGCTTACAAATCCCTTATTATATAATAATGTGAAATGTCATTTAAGGGATTTTTTTTACCTAAACAATGAATGGAGTTTCTGCTTCATTCAGAAAAAATATTACGTGCCAATTGTTTCATTAGGGCTATAATTTGCTATATTATTTTTTTTACAGCCATGCAGAAAGAAAAAAAAAAACTGTCTGGAAGGTAATTTAAACATGATTATTTTAGTGAGAGTGTAATTGATTAGATGAACAGCTTTCTAGTAATCCAGAATTGGCCAGTTAGCATGTTAAATGTTAATCTTCATGACAGTACAAAAAAGACTGAACGAGTATGGTTTGTTTGGAAGGACTGCCAGGAGAAAGCTTCTTCTCACTCTAAAAAGAACTTAATGCACAGTGCCATGTTTGGCAAAACACCTCATACCAACTGTCAAGCATGGTGGACAGGACCTGGGAACCTTGCACTCATTGAGTTGATGATGAACTCCTCTGTATAACAAAGTATTCTAAAGTCAAATGTAAGGCCATCTGTCTTTAGACAACTAAAGCTTGGCCAAAATTGGGTCATGCAACAGGGCAATGATCCCAAGAACGCCAGCAAATCTACAACAGAATGGCAACAAAACTGTTGCAATGGTCCAGTCAAACTCCAGACCTCAACCTGATTGAAATGCTGTGGCAGGACCTTTAGAGCTGTGCATAAATAAATACCCGCAAACCTCAATGAACTGAGGCAATATTGTAAAGAGAAGTTGGCCAAAATTCATCTAGAAAGATGGAAGAGACTGATAAAGTCATGCAGAAGACAATTACTTCAAATTACTGCTGCTAAAGGCGGTTCTACAAGCTATTGAATAATTTTTGTTCAATAAATCATAACACAATGTAATATGTCATGTGGTGTTGTTCATCTGAGGTTGTATTCACCCAATTTTAGACCTGCTAAGGAGCAGTTTTTATGTCCTGATATGTAAAACCATAGAATTCAAAGACAGTGTACTTTCTTTTTCACGCAATACAAACAAACATACATCATGTACACTTACTTACCTACAATACATAAACACTGTTTTATTGTGCATTTTTGCCCTGTTGTTTTATAACGGGCTATGATGAGCTAGGATATGTTTTATTGATGATCTCACACTGCAGTTTGCTTTTAGATGAGTTTTTGTTTCTGACCTCTAATGCACAAAAGACAATGTAAAAAAAGCTGGATAAAGACTTTTTAAATTTTAGTTTGTGGATTTCTTTTTTATCACTCAGTCTTTAATTTTTACTTTTACTTTACGGAAGCAAAACTGGCAATAGAGGGAGTAGCTAAACATAACCCAGACTTATCATTCAATGGAGAGAGTGCACATTGGCTAGGCAGAGTAGGTATAAAAAGGCAGAGCTAAACTCGGGTAATGAGGCTCAACTGTCCCAAGTAATTGGATATGGTTGCTCCTGTGAGGGGAGGGTGGCCACTAGTGGCTGCAGGTAGACATGATTTAAAATAATTATTGCATAGTCCAGGCTGGCAGGGTGGACCCTGACAGTCTGATTAGTTCTTTCGGTCTGTCCATTGGTTTGAGGGTGGAATGAGGTAGAAAGACAACGTTTGATACCCAGCTCATGACAAAAGGCTTCCCAAAAAATGTGAGGTAATTTGGGCTCCTCTATCAGACACAATGGACTTGAGATGGCCATGAACCCGACAAAATTCTCACACAGGAATAATAACTGCTGCCGAGGGGATGACTTTGGTGGGAATAAAATGTACCATCTTAGAGAAACAATCACTTACGATCAGAATAGTGTTATGATACTCAGAGTTTGGAAAGTCGACAATAAAGTTGGGGCGGATGCAGAGCGCGCGGCTGGAGGAAGTGTCGAGCAGCGGGTGCACGGCTACCCGCTACCTGGGTAAGTATAGTTTGTGACACGCAAACATCTGGCCCAGTTTTATAGGAATTGTGTCAAAAGAAAGGGAGAAGAGAGCGAGAGAGCGAGAAGAAGAAGAAAGAGAGAGGAAGAAGAAAGAGAGAGAGAGGGAGAAGAGAGAGAGAGAGAGAGAGAGGGGGGGGAGAGAGAGAGAGGGAGAGAGAGAGGGAGAGAGGGAGAGGGAGAGAGAGAAAGGGGAGATGTGAGAAACTAAATGTGACAAAGTACGGGGAGTATATTTCAAACAAGGAAAAAAAATGTTAGAACAAGAGGTCATAATCTAACAGCTGAAGTGGTAGAGACTAATGCAGTGAGGGAATTTTAACGTGTGTGTGTGATAAGTATGAAGTGATCCTGAATCTAAGACAAGACAAAGGACTGATTAAGATTTAAGTCAGACTCAATGGTCCAAGTGGTTCTTATATGCTGTCAAAGTCTGATTTTTCTATAAACTGCAATAAAATAAAGTACACTTTAAAGGAAATATTGCAAAAAAGGCCTTATTTAAATGTTTATCACATTTTTTTATAAGCTAATAACCAATCACATTAGGCATAAAAGCCAAAGCATTAACTACAAATTGGCCCTTTAAATGCACTCTTTAAACAAAGACATACAATACAAAAAAAGAAAAAGAAAAAAACAGAATGGCTGACAGATTAAACCTTGATGGCACTTATGAGACTTATGTTATTCTCCATGAAACATACCTATTAAACGGATTATGTTTGAAGAGAGGTCTGTTACAGAACCACATTACCTAAAGTATTAGAAAGCTTTTTATTCTTTGATCGTAGGTAATGGAAACTCTGGAATGATTTAGGCCCTTTCTGTTACATTGTTTTATATTTTATAAAGACTTGAGAGTCAAGTATCGGGTGTCAGAGAAACTCTAGATTTGCTATTTTATGTTGCATTGATTTGTTTCAAATGTATGTTTAGTTGTTTAAAGTATTGTTCAAGATATAATCCACGTAAGACCTTGTTTAAACGGTAACAGAATACTCTTCCATTAGAAGGATTGCAGACAGTTTAATGTATTATGGGTTTTTTTGTATTTATCCACAAAATTCAGTTATAGAAATGGGTAGATGGGCTACAAGATAACAAGATATATCTCAGAGTGATTCAGTTAGTACCTTAAAAATCTGTGACATTGAGGTTTCATAAACACAATCTTTATATAAAAAAAACAATAGTAGTTATAGTATACAATAGATCTTACAATTTCTTGAGATTAAGAAGTCTGTTAAGTTTTCTGATCCTCTATAAATAATGACTAAGCCAATATTTTACTGCATGTGGTCAAATTTGGAAGACACACTTTTCTGCCAGTCTTGTCTGACCTTAAATCAAATTTTGGGAGTACTAACAAAGTAGACAGACATCTCATTAATGAGATTCTATCAAACGTGCTACATAAAGAGTTAAGTCATTCTAATTATTTCAAGTATTGTCCTTTTCACAAAAAACATCCTCTTAACACCTCATAGTCTGTAGGTTCACCCTGACAGGGGCAAAGTTCTGAGAGAGAGATGTCAGGGAAAAAAGAAAAAGAAAACGGCCCAGAGTAATTATCATCTCCAATTCCTGAGTGGATTGTGTTCTTTTCTGGACAATGGTGAGAACAGAAAGACTGCTGTTACTGGTGATCCCTAGGGATGATGAGCTTCCGTTGAGTACGAACCTAAAGAAATATACTTTTCCGTCTTACACAGAGAGCTATACCATGAAGAGATTGAGTTGGACAGGAAGAGAAAACTAAGCGAGAGCAGAGCTGAAGTGTGACATGTTTAAATCTTGACAGGAGGAATATTTATAGCAACTGAGGACACTGATGATAGACCTAATGGAGTCCAAGAGATGACAACTGAATTCTATTTAAGATGTGCACAGTGTTTAGATGAGTGTCCTACACTTTAATTCTCAAACCCAGTAAACCACTCTATAGATGCATTAATATAAAGGCTAAATATATATTCTGTAGGTTTTAAGGAACATTGGAAAACTTTAATTTATCTAATTTAAAACCCAGCCAGGGTGTGAAGGATGTCACTGATAAAATAGTCTACATGTACCAGACTATTCAGCAAACTGGAGTCGTTAAGTGGTTCCCACAATTCTTTAAAATATATCCCTTCCCTAAGGTATGCATGCAACCGTTTGAGTGCACTCAGTAAAAAGTTAATTAATTCAAAATTCATAATTCAATGAGATGTGCTGCTAATTCAAATGAAATAGAGAGTCCTACACTTCCTATGGGAACAATACTATAAATCAATTTACTTGGAACACAAGCTTCTCTCAGTAGAAGTCAATATACTTACCATTACCAGCACCAAATATAGCTTGCATTCAGAAAAAGGCAAAAAAGCAAAACAACAGCCAAACAAACTTTTATACGGGCAAACATTATTTAACATGAGCTAAAATAAAATACATATAAATGCCACAGACATTTGCAAAAGATATGTTAGCAAAGGCAAGAAACATATCCAAGTGTAGACGTTATTGCAAGAATAGATTGATTATGACTAACTAAATGTGTTGCACATCACTATACCAGAAGTAAATGTAATTTCCTACATCACAACACAGAAGATAGGAAACCTTAAACAGAATACCTACCACATAATGTGTGGATCAGCCATTGACATGGAGGTGATTCAAGTAAATTTGAAAGATTTTCTGTATCTGTTTTGAAAAGGTTAGATATTTCAAAAGTCAGAATGCAGAAAGAAATGATGTAGGCATTAGGGATCCGTTTCCTTTTATCCAACTCTCTCCAAATACCCTGCCACACTTACTGCTCATCTATTTTCTCTGTACAATGTATCACTTTGTTTGCACTCTGTAATCAAAACTGCAACAAAGCGAATATATTTGGCAGACTTGGTTTACAAAACCCAAAATGTATTTTTTTTGACAATCATCCGAACCAAGCCATGTTTGTGACATATCGTAATAATAAGATCTTTCCTCGTGATTAAAGATTAATCTTCAATGTTTTCTCTCTCTAATAGTCGGTTTCTAATCCTGGCAAACAGAGACATTGAACATCTTACAATGTTATGAATATTAATAACAGAAATTTCATTAGCGATGGCAACATAAATTGAAAGCTAAAAACTGTTTATATATCACTGTGCTAAGATGTAGAGACTGCAAATCTAGAAGGGCTGTGCAATTTATTGCCAACTTGTCCTAATCTGATATATGGTCTTAGTGGCAAGTTTGTTAGCACAACAAAGAGAGGCGAGAATATTTAACCCCTTCAGTCCCCTATGTACGTACCGATACGTCCAAAAACCGCATCCCAAGAATCCCCTAAGGACATAGCAATACGTCCTGCCCTTCTTGCAGCAGCAGGGACATATCCCTGCCACTACATGGGAGATCAGGCTGTCGTCTGACAGCCTGGACTCCCCCCTGACAGCAGAAGCCAGCATCACTGGCTTTCTGCTGCCCGATCTCATGTAACAGCTTCCGGCACGAACACCGTAAAAAACTGTTACATTTTTAAACGCTGATTGCAAGATCGGGCATTCCATTCCGCGTCACTGCTGACATATATATATATACCTGTGTGTGTGATCTCATAATGTGGTCACCCTATTGAGGTACCAAAAACCTCTGGGACTGAAGGGGTTAAACACATGTAAATAGTGTATGATTGGATGGATGGATGGATGACTACATTGAATACCCTAAAATAATTAAAAGGGACAAGGCTGCTAAATGCACAGTGAAAATTGGTATATTGTTAAATATTGTTTCATATCTTCCATAAAATTCAGAAACAAATGTAATTGCCGTTAGTCATGCTCAATGACGTGTCAGATTATTTTCGTAGTGACCATATGGACCTTATTTAAGGCCCTCTGTATTAGCCATATCATGAGAAACTCAATTGTATGTCATATGGCCAAGGACGGATTTTAGATTTCTGTCAGGCTTAAATACAAAAGGCCAGATGTTGACAAAAAATGTAATTTACCAACAGAACATTTCAGTCTGTAAGAAAAACAAGAACATTGTGTAAAATTATAACTGAGTACCAGCCACTACCAAATAAAAACCAACTTCCAAGAACCAAAATAACTGCCCTGACTGTAAATATAATCTTCTTTGCCAACATTAGATAATGCTCTTTAAAAGGGTCACTCCAACCATCGAATGCACATTAACACATATATAATATTTATATGCATTCAGCAGATTATCCCCATACCCCACTAGTTTGATATACTTACAGCCAGTCAGCCCCAGCTTATTATCAGACCACAGAGGAGGTGGGGAGCTGCAGCTTCTACTAAGAGAAGTGCTTACTTTTCTGTAGGGTCCCTTTAACATTCAAACATTTAAAGATGAGTGAAAAGATCCTCAAACATTTCCAAACATATTCCTTGGACATACTTGTATATACTAATATTATACCCACATAGTTTTCTTTCCCTCTGAAAAACCATTTTGAAAGTCGGACTTCATAACTGAGATCACCAATACCTGCTGCCCATATTTGAATTCTTTCCAGTCTCTTTAAAGGTGTTAAAAATTGTTCTGCACATTACGTTATCGTTCCATGCACTTCTTTTAATATAATAAAATAACTTGCTTGCTTTTGCAACCACTGCCTGAGAGAGAGTACGACTGTATTATAGACAAATACTTTGATGATGCATAGAGGTGGGGTAGAGTGGAGTGGATGGGAGTTGTTCTGTGGCTTATAGAAGGGGCAGAATTAAAGCCTTTAAAATGGACACTACAATGTAACGTGCCAAATAACAGGAGAGAGGACTACTCTGCCATCATTTGCATTAAAAGGCATTGTATATAGTAACAATCATTGTTAAACAATACATGCTAGCATAAATAATACTAGAAAATAGAAAATAAAAAAGAAAGAAGAAAATCTAAAGGAGTTACGTAGAAGTCAGGGGGAGGCCAGGGAGTCTCTTGGGTGCAATATTTCTTTGGCACCCACCAATTAACACACAGGTTTATACATACACTGTGCCCTAATACTACACACAGTCTCTAATACCACACATTCAGAGACTCTAACATCACACACGATCTCTCCATTTTTCTCTTTCCCCCCACCCATCAACAGTGCAGCTCTCATTTCTCACAGGTAAGCCTCACCTCCTTATGGTTCCCAACCTGTAATACTGAACCAAGTAAGGTCCTAATATAAAGTGACATGTTTACATAAGGTGACAGTTGCAAGGGGCACATACACAATATACTCATTGTACATGTCCTTTCATATCCAAGGATTTATGTTTCTAACCTTTTAACATTTGTAGGACAGAGTTGATAATACCTTTGAGAAACGTTGACATAAAAATAACAGAGAGAAGCACAAATATGCTTTTTATCTATATTAACCTTTTCATGACAATGGCTGATTTTATTTTTTGTACCCTTCGTGACAATGGCCGTTTTAAGAGAGATCATTCCTGCGGTGCTCGTGTTTAGCTGTCAATTTCTTCTTTTCCGTTTACTGAACCCACGCATATATTGTTTTTTATGATACCATTATTTTGATCATATATAATTTACTATAAGAAACAAAGGATAAGAGATGTGAAAAATTGAGAAAAAAGGTCTTTTTCTGACTTTTACTTAAAAAATATTTTATTCATCTACAAAAGCTAATGGAATACCCAGTGTTTTTATGTTGTTTTTTTTTTTAACCGCACATTATAGGGCAATAGGTATAAGCATATTGCTATTTCAAAACCATTTTTATTCAAATATGGTCATACTGCGCCCATATCCTAATTGGGACATCTCAAGCCAGCCATTTCATTTAACCCCATTAAACCATTTATTTATACCTCCTGGTATTTGTCTCTGTCAAACAACACCCCGATATGTGTTGAGCAACATCTCCTGAGTACAGTGATACCACCCATGCATGGGTTGGCAGGGGGCTAAAAGGCCACATTTAGAACTTACACAATTCAAATCCACTTGGCATTCTGACATGTTGACGATCCTACCCCCATGTCCTATTTGGGACATCTTTGATACCGACCAATTCAATTTACCTCTATCAAACCCCAGGGTATTTTAAATGCTGGTGTTTTAACTATTTCCATGCACACATTTGACCACCAGCATTTGTCAAAGTTTGCAGTAGTAATTTTGTATGTTTCCCCACACACATTCTACTTTAGGTATTAATTTACAGCTCCTGGTATGTGTCACTGCCAAAAAACACCCCAATACCTGGTAAGCATCATCTCCTGAATACATGGGTTTGTTGGTTTATTTGGGAGGTAAAAGCCACCTTTGGGAGTTGTGCATTTTTTTTGAATTTCAATATCTGGTCAGTCTGTGCCCATGTCCTATTGTTGGGACACCTTTGAACCTGGCCAATTCGATTTACCCCATCAAATCATACACTAAACACACCGTTGGCATTTAAATTGCCAGTATTTTAACTCTTTTTACGCAAGAAATTTTGTAAAAGGTTTCGCACTTTTAGGATTTGGGATAAAAACACACACACACACACACATATATATATATATATTACAATTAGTTGGAACTGGATGATGGTTCCTCTGATGGTGATATCAGTGGGGAATAAGAGACCATCTTGAGAATTTTTATTTTTTTTAATGGAGGCCGCCATCTTGTGAGAGACAAAATCTTTCTCAGTGGCGCTTGTGGCCGCTCTCCAACCATATTTTTCAATATGGTGAAAAATTTAGAAAAAAAGGTCTTTTTCTGACTTTTACTGAAATCTTTCCGGTATTGAGGCATTTTAGCAACATTGTTTAAGCTTAAATCAAGCGTCCATCGCCATATTATTAATGGCATTTGGGAGAAAAAAAAAAGATTGTGGACATGTCTAAAGTCATGATGTGCCAGTCAAATCAATTGTTGTCAAAGGGTTAACGCTCTGTTATTATGTATTCTGTAGAGTACAACTAAATGCATATTATTATGTCAGTAAACATTGTAATTGGCACCCGCTCCCGAGGGTCCTCGCTACACTTACACTTAAGGGGAAAGTGGGGGGCAAGGGATCATCTCTCACAAGCTCTTCCTCTGCTGGATGCTCACACGCTGCTGCTGACACTATTTACTATTTTGCATGTGACCAGCAGGGAGGGGTGCACGAGTCATGTCAGTGGGTCCAGTCTCTTTATCCTGGTGTGGTCCATGCTTCCGTCTCAAGTTGATTGCAATGTTGTTCAGCAGGTCTCCGACCCTTGGCGTTCCTGACCTTCCTTTTGCTGTAAGATTTGGCTTTGTTTGCTTCCATCCTGTGTATGACCCGGTCCCTCTGACTACCCGCTCTGGAATTCGACCCATATTATCTGACTATTCGTCTGACTACCTGTCTAGTGTATGACCTTTGGCTTTTCTTCATTTGTTTTTTTCATATTCACACTTATTTCGCGAATCATGCCCCAGACCCGTTTTTTTTATTCTCTGTGGGATTGTCTACAATTTTTTAGTTCTCACCTTGCATACTTAAGGGCTATCTATATATACTTATTTCTACCTATTCCGAAGCCTCCTCACTGTTGGGATAATCAAAAACCTGGTGAGCATTTCTTGAGGTTTTACCCCTTGTACTGTTCTACTGGGAGGTCTTCTGCAGTGAGTACTCCGGCTAACAGTAATGTAGTTAAATAACAAAACAAAGGTTGGAACTACATATAATTAAATAAATCACTGCATGATTGGAGAAGACAAGATGCCTAGTTAATGCAAGTGGAGGTCAAGGCATCCATGGCTTCAGGCACAGTTAAAGAGTCTATTGTCCCATGCGGCCCCATCAATGAAGAATGCATATTGAAGAACTAAGCAATTTCTATGTAAAAAAAAAAAATAATTAAATAAAAGTAAAAATAATGTAGAGTATTTCTGTACTAAGCCAGTGTGGCCACTTCATTAAATAAAACACAGACACAGTTTTTTCAATCATAGTTTACGATAGCTATTGGATATATATGGCCACAGTGTATCATCTTGGAAGACCGTATTAACTACATGAACACCTGCTGGCACCCCAATGTATGTCAGCTAAACTGAAAGAGGTCTCAATTACCTGATGATCTGGAACTTGGCTTTCAGTGGTACACATGCATATTAATATTAACTAGCATTACAAGCATTATTGTTAATATAATTTGTTTTATCACAAGCCAGATAAATATTTTTTCCCATACGGCTTCCTTATAAAGCAAATTGGTTTATTGAAGTTTTTTTTATCATTATGCAAAAAAAATACTATTGATACTGCATAAATAAAGATCATAATGGCATGGGAAACTACACAGTTTACAAGGTTACTTTAGTTCAATGTACTGTTATCAGCAGAATAATTTCAATTATATATTCCTCAAACTACTGCATGTGCTTCCACGTGTGCACAAGTGTATTGATCGTCTGCCTAAAAATGCGCCATGATCTACGTCACAAGCATAGATTTAAGCAAGATTTAAAGGTCTTGACATGTACTTTGGAGAACTAAAGAATGTAAAATGTTTGCGTATATTAAGCAGAATACAAATGGGAAGTACATTTCACAAATGAGAAGTGATAAGAAGACAACTCTAGTCCAAAAAAAAAAGAATGTTGATGGTCCATGTGGTGGAAAATACATGAAATTCATTTAACCCCTTAATGAAAAAACTGTTACTCGTAGTACATTTTGAGACAAAGGCACTTTTAACATTTTTCAGTGTTGCTGTTTAGCTGTAATTTTCTTCTTTCTCATTTTGTGCACCCACACATATTATATATTGTTTTTTTTCAGGACAAACAGGGCTTTCTTTAGATACCGTTATTTTTATCATAGCATCTAATTTACTATAAAAAATTATAAAATATGGTGATTTTTTGTTAAAAAAAACTGCTAAATAGATTCTACTATTTGTCCTGAGTTTAGAAATACCAAATTGTTTTTATGTTTTTATTTTATTTGCTTTTTTCTGCACATTATGGGGCAACAAGTACCAATAGCCTTTTGCTATTTCAAAACCATTTTTTCCCAAAGCTGGTCATTCTGCCCCATGTGCTATTTCAGGTATCTTTGATATCTTTGGTATCAGCCGGCCAATGCAGTTTACCCCATCAAACCATATTTTTTTAAAAACTAGACACCCCAAGGTATTTGAAATGCTGGTATTTTAACCATATTTCCATGTACTAGTTCTACCATCAGACTTTGTCAAACTTTATGGTAGTAAAACATTTCTGTATATTTTTCACACACTTTGTACTCCAAGTATAAATTAACCACTCCTGGTATATCTCACTGCCAAACAACACCCCAATAAGTGTTCAGCAACATCTCCTTAGCACAGTGATACATGGGTTTGTTGGGTTATTTGGGAGATAAAAGGCCACCTTTGTGCAGCGTGTGCCCACATCCCATATTTGGGACATCTTTGAAGCTGGCCAATTCAATTTACCCCATCAAATCATCTGGATAGACCCTCTGCGAACTCCTTCATTTTTCAGTTGGTGACGCCATCTTGTGAGTGACGGCAACTTCATTTACATGATGGCACTTGTGGTTGCTCTTCGGAGCAATCACAAGGCGATCGGGGTAGGGGGATTGTGTTGCTACATGCCTCGATATTGAGGCATTATCAGCAACACCGTTTATGCTTAGGAAGTGATTCCGATCGCTTCCTAAGCTGGTTTAGCCGGCCGCAATCTTTGATGATCGGTGTGGCGGCAGCCATTTTTTTGTGGGGAGGCTTTCCTCCCCAAATCCACGGTCAGCCTCACTTGTGAGGCTTCCGTGGATGCTACAAAGCTGCCGATCTCGGCGAAAACACATGTAATTATATTTGTGGTAGGAGCAAAACATGAGCGAATGTCCAGTGGGGCTGAAATGTGCCTAAACCCCAAAAATGTGGGATAGGAAAGAGAGAATATAGGGAAGAGAGACTGATCTTTAAATCTTTGTATCATTTGTATTTGTAGATAAAGACAAGAAAAGGGACGGGGTTAGATGTGTGCCCAAACTATCCAGAGCATGGTAAGCCTAACATGAACTCAGCTAGAATTTATCATTAAAAACGTACTTGATCAACTTCTGTTGATCAATGCAGGGGTTTTTTTTTTTATTATTTGTTTTTGCCATCTGCGTAATTTATTAAATAATCCACTAGCATTAATGGGTTTGTATTTAGGATTACAGGTCTTGAAAGTGAAAACAGATAAGCGTCAGAATACATCAACCATTTTCCCTTGTGCATCTGAATGCACTAAATAGGGGTAAAGCTGCTTACAAAGTAGAAAAGGCTATAGAGGGTCTTCATATGGAGGAGGAACGGATAGAAGGATAGATTTAAGAGTTTGCCAAGGGCAGCATATAACTGCCTAATGATAGATCTAGCTATTGCTGCATGAATCTGAACATATTGTCTGTGCTTCACATATTAATAATTATTACGATGTGAATAATACATTATTAAATAGCTTAGATGGGGCAATAAAGGTATGATTAGGGTGGGTGCATGTGTATGTGCTGAAAAAACAATGCAAGGTGGAATTAAAAAGGAGCTAGATGTGTATATGTGCATAATTATGTTTATTAAATTAGGCTTAGAAACAAATAATCGGTGTATGGGGGTGGAATCTTAAATTATGCTTCACCATGCCTTCAAATAGTGACCTCTCAGGTGAGAAACCTCTGATCACCAGCTACAGAGAGCAGCAAACCACCTGTCACACAAACAATTCCTCGCTGTCTTCCTTGATTCACGTTTGGATGTCATCAATATTTTAAATGCGGCATTGTTACAGAATGAGAAAGAATCAGGTTCTACATGTTACCTCCTTGATATCCCATTTTCTACAGCAGGAAATAAAAAGTCAGAAAAAAAGGGTGAGTGATGTATGGTGACAGCAGCTGACAGTTAGCATGATTAATTTGCTGCTCAATGGCATGAGTCGTTGCTGGCTGCATGGGGACTAGTTTAAAGCGAGACATATGGAATCTGCCCCATTAATCTACTCAATCATGTCATGCTTTAGCATTATTTCTTGATATAATTTTAATTGCTGCAGTTTTGAGGCCATCTGGGGGTAAACTGGTAAAAGAACGAGTTTCCCAAGTGCTCTTTTACAAAAGAAATACAGTACCAGTCAGTGTTACTGGCAGGGCATGTTGACAGCACATGGCTCAATGAGAATCCTAGAGCTTTGCATTTTTCTATTTTTTTATTTTAGAGTATTTTGTATAAAATTGTATAAAAAAGGAAATGCTAAGGAAAAAAGGCAAAAGACTAGAGTTAATGACAGTATAAAGGAACGTAGTAAGTGACAATCAAAGAAACTGGAACAAGTTAAGTAGGAGTTAACATAGGGGGCTTTATTCACTAAACTTCGAGCACTTGCAATTTGGCAATAATGCGATTTTGAGTATAAGCTGGACAAAACTCCAACATTTTTTTGTTTTATGCAAACACGCTGTTTGGGGTCACTGACAAGCTGTTTGAGCGCAAAGATGGCGCACTCAAACAGTTTGGCGACAAAGACATAATTGAAGTGTCTCAGCCTCAGCCAGTTAACCCCCTCTATTATCAGACGTTACAGACATAGTTACACAAACAGACAAACATAGTTGCACACAGTGCTGCTGGCTGCAGGTTACACTGAGCTCTGTGTGGAGAGACACTCGGGAGAGGCTTTTGAACTCATAGCCAATCCGGAGAGTTGAGAAGTCTCTCCTGATTGGCTGAGACCTCCTTCACCCTAGTAAAGGCTCCTCCTCCAGCCCACTCTAATTAGTAGTCCAGTGTAGGACTTTGCCCCCCCCCCCCGAACGGCACCCCCAGAAAAGCCGGAGACCTTCCAACAATAATGGTTGCCCCCCCCATGACAGTCCTAATTGCCAGTATTACTTTTAAGGATCATTTTAGCATGTGTGTTTTGCTTTTTGTAATATCTGCAATATCTCTCCCATTCATTAGGTTACCCAGACAAATTATACAATTATTTTTGTGATGAATGAAAGGTAAAAACTTTCAGTTTTACCTACAATAATTATACATAGCTTGTGCAAATGGGGAAAACCCCGCTAATGCATTACACCTTACCTGTTTTTAGACCGAGACTGGCCATTTGTCACACTGGTGGGCTGCTGACCAAAAGCACCATAAGAACACCGAGCATAAAAATGCACTGTGCAGCCGTGTATATACAGTACATGTTAGCATGTATATGTATGTTACTGTACAGAGTCAGATTGAGTAAGGGTAGCATGAGTGTACTGTATGTGTGTTATTATTTGTGGTTAGCATACAGTTAGGTCTGGAAATATTTAGTCACTAACACAAGATTTGTTATTTTTGCTGCTTACCAAAAGAAATTCAGTTACGGTTAAATAAATTAGTGTTTTAAGTGCAGTCTCTCAGCTTTAAATTGAGAGAATTAACATCCTAATTGGAGGAAGGGTTTGGGAATTATAGCTCTTTAATATGTAGCCACCAATTTTTAAAGGGACCAAAAGTCATTGGATAATTAACTCAAAAGCTGTTTCATGGACAAGTGTGGGCTATTCCTATTTCTTCATCAATTAAGCAGGTAAAATTCCATAATTCAGCAAAGTTCCTTGGACGGCGCTCCACTTTACAGCGTGACAGTGACCCAAAACATACTGCACAAGCAACCCAGGAGTCTTTTAAGGCAAAGAAGTGGAATATTCTGCAATGGCCGAGTTAATCACCTGATCTCAACCTGATCGAGCATGCATTTTACTTGCTGAAGACAAAATTTATGGCAGAAATACCCACAAACAAACAACAACAGGTGCAGTAAAGGCCTGTCAAAGCATCACAAAAGGGGGGAAAACCAAGTGTTTGACAACGTCCATGCATTCCAGATTTCAAGTAGTCATTGCCTGCAGTGGGTTTTAAATGGGTATTAAAAATGAACATTTTATTTATGATTGTGTTGATTTGTCCAATTACATTTGAGCCCCTAAAATAAGGGGAATGTGTATGAAAATGGTTCCAATTCCTAAACCTTTCATACAATATTTTTATTAAACCCCTTGCACTAAAGCTGATGGAGACAGAGAGACAAAATTATGAAAATTGTGTCAGTGTGGGTGTCAGGGTTTGATGTTATTGTGAGTTTGTGTGTCAGTGTGTGGTGTTGAAGTGTCAGGGCTGAGCATAGGGCTAGTGGTGCCTGGTAGGGGAGAAGAAGAGCAGGAGTAAGAATGTGTGGGGATGTACGTGTACAGTGATAGATGAAATGAGTATTAAAGCGTGTTTGCATGTTAGTTATAGGGGGGTCTTGAAGAAATACTGCACCTAAACATGCTTATGGGAGGATCTTAAGCTCGAGTGATAGGTGGTACAATGAGTAAAGCAATGGGTGGGACAATGGGACAGACATGGGGCAGGCTGATGCAAGGAGCCTGGGGGCCCAGGCATTTCTGATGGTGGCCCTGCATGTGTAGAGTAGGGCCTTTTAGAGATGTGATTATGGGTATGGTTTTAACCTTTTACATTTTACGGATTGTTTTATTGTGTGTGTATACTTGGTGAAACATAAGAAATACATTACGCCATGCCTCCAATGGTGATGGAAGACCCTCAGCAACATTTTTTGAGTTGTAAAGGTTTTTAAACTTTATTTGGCTAACACACAGTACCTTGACAAATCACTAAAAAAGTGGAGGATCTCACACGTATCTGCTTTCTGTATGTCCTGTCTTTGTGCTACATTGGGCTAGTAAGTTTTTGCATTTATACCAAGGTGTGCCAGCTTATTTTGTGTTTTGTAGAGAATACAACAAGACCGTGGCAACTCCAAACCAAGTACTCCCTCTACCACCTTCTCCCTTCCCCTCTTCATCCCAGCTAACAACATACACTGTACATGTCTTAACCACTTCAACATTTTACGTATTTTTATCATACACACACACACAAGAACATTCCAGCAAAAAGTCTGTATTGACTTTAAATAGATCATACACAGCTCTTGTAATATTGTTGGCAATCATAAGCCTTTATTTGAAATATATATATATTCCAACTTTTCTGGCTGAAACTGAATAAACCTTACAAGCATTGTCTGCTAAAAGCCTGAGAGACAATGTTTTGCCTCAATCACTAAATCACATTTTACAAAATTTGGGGTAAATTGAAGCTGTAATAAATAGATTGGTACCTTTCTAAAGCTGCTGCAGTTAATCATTACAGAGCTCTTTTGTCATGTATGTTATGCATCCTTTTGCTAAATATATAAGCAGGGCAAAATGCCTTCTCCGAAAATAGGTTATAGTAATTTATATTTACAAATCAGCTCTTCAAATAATCAGAAATGGGAATTACTTAAAAAGCTCATAACAAAACTGAAATATGTTAATATCAAGATAAAGGAAGGGATTTGTTTTAGTAGATTAAGAAGATTAAGCTATATCTAGATAGTCTTCATCTAGCTGGGTTTTAGCATCTGATTGTCAATGCTCATTCTCTATCCTTCTAAGACGCCAGATTAAAGACCATTTCAAGGTCAGGTTAACTTGTCATTGTGAAGCACAGGGGGATTTATTGGGCTGTAACATACATATATACATTTGATCTCTTCTTTTACTAACACCTGAGGGAGACATGAGACTGAGTTAAAAGAGGGATAGCAATGAGTTATAAATACAGAATGTAATAACTAGATTTTGGCGCCGGCCAACTCTTCGTGTTTGTCTTCGTGGAGGAAAAAATCTTCGTATTCCACAAATATTTGCCTGTTCCTATGTTTGTTTTTTGTAGAAGGGGTTAATATGGGGTTAACGTGGTACACACTATGCAGTAGCTTTGGTGCCAGGATTTTAAATGTCCGTACGAGCAACTCTATTGCTCGCCGGCAGGGGCCTCCTCTGCCATCAACCAATGAAGTGCACCTGTACTTCATTGGTTGATGGAAGACGAGCCCCCTTCTGGCAACCAATAGAGTTGCTCGTGCAGACTTTTAAAATCCTGGTGCCGCAACTTGGCCGTGAGAGACCACTGGTCTCCCCACTCCAAGAGTTAAAGGTCCATACGAACAACCAATAGAGTAGCTTGTAAGGACCTTTAACTCTTAGAGCGGGGAGACCATGGTCTCCCCAGGCCAAGTTGCACCTTCAGGAGTTAGAGGGCCGTGCAAGTGGGTCTATTGGTCGCCTGCAGGGGCCTCCTCTGGCATCAACCAATTGGTTGATCCCTAAGGAGGCCCCTGCAGGTGACCAATAGAGTTGCTTAAACAGCCCTTTAACTCCTGACGGGGAACTTGAAATGTCTCTCCACTCCAAGAGTTAAAAGTCTTTAACGTCTGATGGCGAACCTACGGACTTCCGCTCCCGTTATCTACGCAGCATCGCAGGGAGTTAAATGTCCATAAGAACGACTTTATTGATCGCCAGCAGCGGCCTCCTCTAGCATTAACCAATTGGTTGATGCCAGAGGAGGCCCCTGCAGACGACCAATAGAGTCGTTCGCACGACCCTTTAACTCCTGACGGTGAACCTATGGATTTCCGCTCCCGTTAATCGCAGCAATGCTGCGTAGGTAAGGTAGGCTAGATGGGGAAGGGAGCAGGGAGATTAGTAAATTAAGACGAACATGAAGATTCTCTTTCATTTTGCCGCCAGGTAGTATGTTCTGTATTCGGGCTGAACAACAAAAAAAAAATGCACCCTTCTTGTAATAACCCCCAAGATTTGCAGTTCTATGATTCAGTTTTTTTGAAGCATGTCTGTCACTTTATTAAGAAATCTGTAAACCAAGCTGAATATTTACATAATTTTACAGATGTTAATCCTTTGATTTAAATTAGGACTGAGCATTTTTTACATAAACATTAAGGAAGAGCATTCCAAGTCGTTTTTACAGATCGGTTCTAACCATTATGCCAATAGTATACCTAATACATTACAAAAGCCACTCAGAGGGTTAACTGCATTAGAACCTTTACCTTTTCCAGTGAGAAATCTTATTTACTGCCACAAAACATTATCTGCTAGAATAACCTTATTTTTACAGCAACGATGTTGTATTTAGCAGCAATGTATTTGTCACAGAATGGGTTAAGTCATCTTTAATTGAGTATTAAAGATTTCTATTATTTCTAGCCAGGTTTCAAGATGCATCCAAACAGAGATGAAATGCAAGCAGTTTGATTACTCAGCGTTATATCCATACGCTTTCTCGCTAAGACTATTTGCCTAATCAGAATTCCTTTGTGATACAGCTCGCATTACGGCACTAGAGATGATTTAATGCGGGACTGAGACGCATTCTTCTTTGTAAAAATTCAAATATTAGTCGACAGAAACATTTACTTGGTATTTGGAGCAGTTTCACTGTTTTTTTTATGAGAGCTGTAGGAGGGGGTTGATAAGATGTGGAAAAGTAAACTTTAAGTTGTTGACAAATCTGGCACCAAATATTTCACAATATATTCTATGCTTTTTGACTTTTAGAAGTGTGACAGATGGATAGCTACATAGACAGACAGAACAGGCCTGTCACTTTCCCAAGTCTTCCCAATAGCTAAACTAGATTAAATAGGTGTATTGATATCTACACATTAAAACAGCACAACTCAACTGAAATAAAACAGTCTTATGTTTGATTCAGATATCTTTTAAACAAACACACTGATTAAAGAACAAATGTTACCAGATGGGGTAAATTTAGATTTACATTCAGTCCATAATATGCAAAATCCTCAATGTTCTGACACGAGAGCAAGTGCCAACATGATCATGCCATACTTCGACCACGATATCTGTCATGGCCTTACCTCCATCCCTGTTACCGGTGCCTTGGCGGTGGGGGATGAAGTCCTGGCAGCATTGCATCTATCCCGCTCACGGGCACATATATCCTCACTCCCCGCAACACTCCTGGGGACTTGGAGAATCTGCAACACTACCACACGGCCTCCATTGCAAGTACTGGCGTTGCCACTTTCCATGATGGTGCTGTCTCCCTCAAGTAACCTCAGACCGCCTTATGAAGCACCATGCTGAGCAGTATAAAAGCACTTCTCACTCTCCTTCCTGTGCTTAGATATACAGACTGGTGTCCTCTGCAGCTTTCCTATCGCTGTTGCCTTGGCTTTAGTATCCTAAAATTACCTGGTACCTGACTTTTGCTTGCCCTCGCCTCTCTCTCTCATCGCCTTATCTGATCTACCATTGCGGACCTTGGAACCCCGAACCTGGCTTTACTCCTCGCTGATCCTGCCTCCCCTATCAGGACCTTGGTTCACATACTGACCATCCTCTTCTCTCAGTATCAGTGGCTGTGCGATTTACACGATTACTAGCAATCCTGCATATCGGACTCCTCTCATCTGATTGCTAACATGACATTATCACTTAACTATTCCTACTTGATGTCATCAGTTTCACTAAACTGGGAAAATGGCACTGACAACCAGTACATAAATTTAGATTTCTGGATTATCCTGATGAATTAGGGACTGTTATGTTGAGAGGGTCATCTAAAATTTAAACCAATAGCTTAACTATAGAAGATGATATCTAACCAGCCTCACAACTCTAGCTTGACAGAAGGGAGATTTGGTTCTTTGTTGAGATAGATCTCTATTCTCCTACTGTCACTAGTCTACATGTACAGCTTGATTTTGAAGCCATAATCTGCTGTGCTAAAAAAACTGTGTATGGATCAGCAGGGATCAGAGAAGAGGCAAAGATCTCCCAGCTCCCCATTAGATAATCAGTCACTGTGAGACAACCCCTCTCCCTCTATGCATGTAAATACAGAAGGGGAGGGGGCAATCTTGAGAGCTCTGGTAAAACATAATAATAATCCATAGTTGCATTAAGGTTCCCAAAATTGAGTGGGAAGAGGATAAATTCTCCTTGCCAGTATATTCCATCATCACAAAACTCGCATTTCTCTGTTCCTTCCTTTTGGGAAAGGGCATTACAAGGTCAGTTTGAAAACCTAGCTCAATTTTCAAAATATACACAACAGCATATGTACCCAATGATTTCACAAAGAAAATAAAATTGTAGTGAATAAATTCTCAGACAGGAAGAGGAAGGAACTACGTCTGCCCTACAGCAGGAATTAAGCATGATTAAAATAACAGAGAACAGCACTTTGCAATCTACATGTTAGAAATTGATGTGGGCAAGAAGTATTCTGCGGATGTTTGTCCATTTAAACTCAAAGAGAAAAATGTGAAATGTATCTTCCACTATAATTAAAATTTAATAAAATATAGTAATTAGTTTTTGTACTTCTTTTTCTTCTCTTCCTACAATTATATGGTGCCACAGAAGACAGATCGGAGCTTGATTTAACATGGTAATTAAGCCTTCCACTCTTCCCTTTCTAACTTTTGTAGAATCCCTATTCCAATCATGCAGGCTTTGGATCATTTTTATCACTGTTTAAGGCATGATTATATTTTTTTGTTTGTTTTTTTTGTATTTATCTATTTGCATTTTGCTATCAGTACTCTCTACACAGTTCTACTTTTCATTTATATTATATAAATATTGTCTCTAATATTACTTGACTATAATATTTACACTATATGACCAAAAGTATGTGAACATCCAATTCCAAAACCATTGATATTAATATAGAGTTTATTCCCCTTGGCTTTCCACAAGATTTTAGACTGTCTGTTGCAATTTGTGCCCATTGAGCCAAAAGAGCATATGTGAGGTCAGGCATTAATATTGGACAAGAAGGCCTGGCTCGCAATTGGTGTCCCAATTCATGTGTTCAGCAGGGTTAAGGTGAGGGCTCTGTGCAGGACACTCGCATTTCTTTATCTTATCAAACCATGTCTTTATGGACCTTGCTTTGTCCACAGGGGCACAGAGATGGTGGAACAAGAAATGGCTTTTGCTAAGCATATTAGCAATTATATGCTTCCAACTTCACAAAGTTGGAAGCATATAATTGTCCAAAATGTCTTTATATGATGTAGCATCTACATTAATCATCACAAAAGGGCCCCCGAAAAACAGCTCAGATGATGATCATCATATTTAGATAATGGAAAACTGGTATTTTTTTTCATTTTTCTTCATGGAAACACATATTCAACAACAAGTCAATTCAAACATAAAAGTGCAGCACTGCAGTTTTTCATGTCCAAAAAACTGCATTTTTCTACAAACAAACTGCAGTATTATGTGAGATAAAATTGCAGTAATTTTTCGTAAGGGTAGGAATTCTGTGTAGCTGGAATCTCCATGGGAGGGTCATAGCCTGTCATCCCCAGATGTTGTAATGTTAATTTAATGTAATGTTAATTTAATTTGTGGCTTAGTGTAAAATTGAATATAACAATTTTGCATATAATTTTGAAATTGTACCAAACTGTACTCAGGATGCTCGAAATAAAATTCAAATTACATTTATATCATATCTGAAATGTACTGTAGGGTGAATTAGTACGTACTGTAAGCAAGCAATACATTCATTCTGAAATGCTTCTAGCGCACACAGGGGATAACATACAGGATTAAAGATAGTCCGAGTGCATGAGGCATTTTGAAGCATGAAGATTGGGGGAGTCTGACTGTCCTTAGGTATCCTTCAACAATTCAAGGTTTCTTTTTAATCTCATTTCAGCTTGGTTCACTTTATTAAATATTAATATTCCTTGGTTACATGTTTGCTTTTATCTCTGTCTCTCATCTTTACTTTTGTATCAGTACTCTCTTGTATTTCACACTCGTTGGGCACTCCCACTATGAAAGAGAAAAAAGTTGCAATACAATGATATGGAAATAATAATATTAATGCAAATAGGTAATGTCTCTCTGCTTCTTGCATTCTCTTTTATGATATGGCTTATTTCCGTTAAAGTATTACACAATACTAATTGAACAATATGGAACATTGTATCCTAGGGATCTAAAAGCTGTAGCTAAACTGTTGTGAAATATGAAACATTTGATGTGATTGTGTCACAGAGGGGGCATCTAGTGAGAAAAACAACTTGGAAAGTATTAATTTTCAGTTAGAGACATAATAAAAATATTCTAAACTATTAAAAATCAGTGTGAACAATGTGGCCAAAGCTAGATTATATGACCCTCAAAATCTGACTTTGTTAAAATTTACCAAAGACTGTCTCAGCCAACGCTGGAACAGAACAAGGATAGAAAAGAAAGCTAAACCTTCTTAAACTGTACAAACCCAGCTGCACCCCTTCTGGACACCCACAGGAACCTACATTATATGGACAAAAGTATTGGAATACACCTCTTAATTATTAAGTTCAGTTCTTTAAATCAGACCCATTGCCACAGGTATATAACATCAAGCACCTAGCAATGCTGTCTGCATTTACAAACATTTGTGGAAGCGCTTAGGTACAGAAGCAGAAGATCACATAAAGTTACAGAATGGGTAACTGAGTGCTGAGGCACATGGTGTGTAAAAAAATGCCAACCATGTGCCGATTCCATAGCTGAAGAGTTCCAAACCCCCACTGGCATTAATATCAGCAGGAGTGTGAGGGGTTCCACTCTGGCACACAGAGTTCCCAAATCTGCAGACAATTCCCTCTGTTTGAATTTATACCTATCTTTATCGTTGACTGCTTCCCTGTCCCTGTCTCCTTTCTCCTGTTTTTCTCTTGCGTCTTCTTCCTCTTCTCCCATTATATCTTTCTTTGTCCCCTTCTACTTGAACCAGACCTCCTGGAGCACTTCAGAGAGAGTGAGCGAGAGGGTTAGAGAGAGTGTGAGTAAGAGTGAGTGAGAGTGTGGGTATTTTTACATTTTTAAAGGGGGGTGGGCAAATGTAGGATCCCCCAGAAGCCAAATACTCCAGGTTCACCCCTGATTGCCAGTTGGACTAAGCGTTACGGTTTAATGACAATGTGCATGCATCCCTTGGGGCTAAGTTTTGACAAACCTGTTGTGGACGCTCTGAGGCAGGATCTGATTTAGCTTGGTGTGCTGTGCTATCACTGCCTGAATTTTTCTATGCTGCTTTACAGTGGCAGTTCACTTGCATGCACGATTTATGAAATAATAATACTGTGAAGCATATAAAACAATAATAATGGATAAGATGTGTCCCTATGGAAATCTCTTTTTGATCCAGTCCTTAGAGATGCGTAAAGCTAGGAATGCTGATGATAGTTTGCCCTGTTTATAACATCCAACCATTTTCCAGGCAGCGTGCTTCATTCTAAGAACTGAATAACTGCATGAATAAGCCAGTGTATGAATATAATGATCAACATATGTGTTATACATAGATCCCTGTGGGGAATAATGCCCAGCTTGAGTTCCATGTTCATTTCATCACATCACAGCTCCCAGAGGGCATAAAGTAATTAGAAGCTGCTCAGAAATGGCAATTGTATTTCATTGGCCTACACTATACAACTGATCACAGAAAAGGCTATAGATTATACAACTGTCACCTTAGTATTAACGGAGGTCATAAAACATACCTGCCTGAAAGACAACTTCAGACAGAATAGCCATGTTGCTCTAATTGCCTTGGTGAGAGACCCAATAAACGTATTTGAATATTTTAACTTTGTGTCTGGGGACAAGCAAGAAAAGTTAATATACTCATAGCTGGACAACATGAAGTTGGAAACATAATTTCGGTAGGGTAACAATTTATATTTCATCATCCCCATAGCCTCAGGTTGACTGAATAGCTTCACAAACCTTTGGGAAAGTGGATGGTTCCTGGTTACCTGTATTTTATGGAATGTTTGAGTTGAATCTTTCCCCTCAACCTCACATAGGCATTCAGAAGAGTTTAATGTAAATGTATATGAATCACCAACTGAAAAATAGTTCTAACATCTTTAATCACCTAGTTACATTTATTTTCCAGGTGATATAGACAATTTATATGTTCCATACTGAACATATACACATTTACCATGATTCTATGTGCAGGCGTACCCAACATAGGAGATTTACATATAGTTTAATGACAACACCTTGCTATTTCCTATCACCGACTTAGAGAATATACTGTAAGTTGAAGCATCTTGCATTTTATCTGAATAATGATAAAGGGTACACACATGCTGTACAAAGAAATGCACATTACATATGCTTATCACTTGATAGATGCCAAGGAAATAATTTACCGTGCAACATCCAGGCCCCTTTCATCTACCCTGTCAAAGCATGTAAATCTTGTACTATATGTCACAGATTTAAGTTTAAGGGTTTACAAATTCATTGCAAGGGACTGAAATGAGTAAACTCTAGCCTGTTATTGTGTTGTTACTGAACACCTCTCTAAACACAAGGGTGTCTGTTCATTATTCCTGGAGCAAACACCAGTGCAAATTGATTGACTGTACTTATCAAAACATACTCCAAAAAGAGAAGTTTAGTTTTTATTAGTCCAGTATTATTTACTTAAAACCGTTTCCCATGTGAAAACACAAACATGATGGTATGATAAAAAATTACTTAATGTGATGCATGTAAGAGTGAGATACACTAGAAGATAAAAACAAATTATTGTTCTACGTACGCATATATCGATCTTTTATTAAACTGGGTTGAAACCATCAATCTAACTTGGAGACAGAGTCTGATTTGTTTCTCTTTTATGAAAATTGTGTATTTTTTTCACTATTTTTGGTTCTGTTGCCTGGCAATTTAGTAAATTGTATGTTACTGACATGCTCCAAATGTATGCCTTCCTTTCCCTTTTTGGGTTAAAAGGAAAATACCTCTAGCAAAGTAGTCAAGTTGCTCTAAGTATCCCACCAATGTACTCATCATTACTGTTGAATACTGTTCCTGAATTGATACCCATTGCTGAATATGGAATTAACATTCTATTACCATTAATTGTTGGAATGTAAATGGTTCTAATAGACAGGTTCAAAATGACAGAATTTGCAAGAGATTGGTAGATGCCATGAAACGGGGCATGCTTTCAGAACCTTGAAGAGCCACATGTGTAGCCAAGTATCAAATATTATTGTCTTTCTTTTCTTTAACTCTCAGGTTGAATCCCAAAAATAGTACATTTTTGACTAGAATGTTCTGTATTCAGGCACATTGTCCAGGAAATGACACATGCACATTTCCTCTTATAACTCTACAATCAGAGGTCAGGTGAGGCTCTAAGGTAATATTGTTAGAAGCAATCCCCTATATTATATTATTTATACATACACACATTCACTATATGGACAAAAGTACTGGGACACCTGACCATTACACCACCATTTAATGATGATTTATCTGTTAAAAACCTTACACTAACAAGCAAACTCTTGATACTGCTCCCCCATACATTTCTACCCTTAAAAAAAATACTCTCCTACTCGATCTTCATGCTTTCCCTGTGGGCTAGGTCTCTTCCCACATCACCTCTTCCTTATCTCACTTACAATCACTGGTGTAAAGGAAGCCAACCAGCACCATCATCGTACGGGATACTCTGTCTAAGGGGCCACAGCCACTAGCCCAGCCCTGTCAAACCCCACCTCGAAGGCCGAAGTGCCACGCTCCCTGAGTCTGATACCAGAATATGATGTAGTTTCTCGGTACTTATATGTAGGCAGCATGTGAGGACCGCGAGGGAGCAGAAGAGCTCTTTCGACACCAGCCAGTGGACAACAAAAGTATGGAGTGTGTATGTGTTTTATTGTGTGTGTTATTGTGTGTCTGTGTAAGTACATTACTTTATGTATGTAAGTATGTGAGTGTGTATGTATGTAAGTACATTACCATTTGTGTAAGAAATTAAGAATATAACTGTGTTTATAGGTACTTTAGCATGCAGGGAAGGTGGACATTTTTTGTTATATCACTGCTAACCTTTGGAACTCACTTATGCTTAACCTCTAGCTTTCAATCTTCCTCCAGTCTCATGAAATCTGTGAACTGGCACAACCACCTCTCTCTTCTGCTACTAATGCCTCAAGTAATACAACCAGCTTGCTTTTTTCCAACCTGCTTGTTGTATTGTCAGTTTACCTTTAAGTTCTTAGAAATAATTACCATACTTACCAACACCAAGTTTACAAACCTCTACATTGACAAATTCTGTATCATAAGATTTTGACAGGCATGTCTCCGGGTGTCCATGGTGAAATCTTACTCTTGGTGCCACCTCACAGTGTCTACTTGTACACTTAGATAAGGAAAGGTAACAAACTGTCAGTGGTAAAATTGGGTAATACTTATGATATTCTGTTCAATCAACAAGTACCCAAAACATTGAAAAGTTAATAGGAAAAATTAATTTCAGTGGATTGTGTAACACATACTGTAACCTTTCTGTTTCTGCTGGATGTTGTATGGGAAATGCCAGGATTTTGTAAGGAAATCATTTCAAACATTTAGAAGAAATTAAAAAAAACAATATTTCTTGCATACTATAAGCGAGAGGTTATTGCAAGTATCATTTTCCGCTGTCTAAAAAAACAAATCAGGGAAAGACAAGGATTTAATAAGTCATCAGTCAGCAGGGCCGCCAGAATACAGGCAAAGAGGTTTATACATCAAGTGGCTGCATTAACAGCACGCAGAGCAATGCTGATTTACTGACACATCCTTCAGCTTCCACGTCAAACAAAAGGAGCATGCTGTGATATGTGACATGGAGAGAATGAGGGAGAGACACCAAGGCTGTACTGAATATAATATGTATATCAAGAAAAACAACTTCCTGCCATAGGTCTGTGAATGCACACTTACTCATCACTATGAATAAATCCGCATAAATACTCCTAGAAGCCAAAAACAACAAATAATCTGTTTATACACTGAAAGAGGGCCTGGTGTTTTGTGTTGTACCACCAATCCTTGTTGTTCATTATAACCTTGACCTCTTCTAATAATGCCTGCATTTTGTTTCTTTATCCTATTACTTACACAATTGTAGACCATAGGGGATACTAGATGACTAGATCAGTGATGGCGAACCTATGACACGCGTGTCAGTGCTGACACGCGTAGCCATTTGGGGTGACACGCGCAGGATTTCATGCGATTCATCCTCGGCTCCTGCACGGCCGCTGAGGATGAAAGAATCTGTGCTGGAGGAACGGGGGGGGTGGCGGGACGTGCAGTAGCGTACCTAGCGGGGGGCGGTCCGCACCGGGTGCCGCTCATCAGGGGGGTGCCAACTTGCCGGCACCCAGCAGGCTCGCAAGGGAGCGGTATCGGAGGTCTTTTACAGACCACCGGCTCCCTTGAGTGATTTTAAGCCGGTTCAAGGATCTCCCTTGAACCCGGCTTAAAATCACTCAAGGGAGCTGGAGGTCTGTTAAAGACCTCCGATACCACTCCCTTGCGATCCCGGCGCACAACACTGAAGCCGCGCCCACTGCTGTCCGTGCCCTCTGAACCCCGTGCCCTCGGAAGAAGACAGAAGAACTGAAGAAGAAGAGGAGCGAAGAGCAGGAAAAGGAGCTGTAAGGAGAAAAGAGGAAAGGTAGGAAAGCATACACTGAGAGTGGATTGGTGTATGTGTGTGGATTGGTATGTGTGTGTGGATTGGTATGTGTGTGGATTGGTGTATGTGTGTGGATTGGTGTATGTGTGTGGATTGGTATGTGTGTGGATTGGTATGTGTGTGGATTGGTGTATGTGTGTGGATTGGTGTATGTGTGTGGATTGGTGTATGTGTGTGGATTGGTGTGTGTGTGGATTGGTATGTGTGTGTGGATTGGTGTATGTGTGTGTGGATTGGTGTATGTGTGTGTGGATTGGTGTATGTGTGTGTGGATTGGTGTATGTGTGTGGATTGGTATGTGTGTGTGGATTGGTATGTGTGTGTGGATTGGTATGTGTGTGTGGATTGGTGTATGTGTGTGGATTGGTGTATGTGTGTGGATTGGTATGTGTGTGGATTGGTGTATGTGTGTGGATTGGTACCGTATATTCCGGCGTATAAGACGACTTTTTAACCCCAAAAAATCTTCTTAAAAGTGGGGGGTCGTCTTATACGCCGGGTACTTACCAAGCCGGAGGTTCCCACGAAGCCACCAACCTCTCTAGTCACTACGCGCCGGCTATTGATGCCGAGCGCAGGGATGCCGTCATGTCCCGGCGCCCGGGATCAATTGCCGGCGCGTAGTGATGAGGGAGCAGGGAGGCCCGAGGTCTGGCACTAGAGACCTCGGCTTCCCTGCTCTCTAATCACTAGGCGCCGGCTATTGATGCCGAGCGCAGGGATGACGTCATGTCCCGGCGCCCGGCATCAATAGCCGGCGCGTAGTGATTAGAGAGCAGGGAAGCCGAGGTCTGAAGTGCCAGACATCGGGCTCCCACAACTGGATGGAAGAAAGAAGACAGAAGATAAGGTAAGAGATGGGGAGAAAGGGACAAAGGGGGGAGAAATATATATATATACACACACACACACACACACTGGTGTGTATATATATATATATATATATATATATATATATATATATATATACTGGTGTGTGTATATATATATATATATATATATACACATACGTGTGTGTGTGTGTGTATATATATATATATATATATATATATATATATATATACTGGTGTGTGTATATATATATATATATATATATATATATATATACACATACGTGTGTGTGTGTGTGTATATATATATATATATATATATATATATATATATATATATATATATATATATATACACATATACATATACATGTGTGTGTAAAGGCAGGGGTGTGTGGTGAGGGCAGTGTATAAATGTGTATGTCTGGACAGGCATATGTGTAGATATATATATATAGATATATATATTATATATATGTGTGTGTGTGTGTGTATATGTCAGCAAATCAACCAGCAAATCACCGGTAAGGTACATCGCTTGCCGTGATTGGCTGGTTGTTGTACGCTGGGTAGAGGGGTAGTCTTATACGGCGAGTATAGTCCAAACTCTATATTTGGACTGTAAAAGTTGGGGGTCGTCTTATACGCCCAGTCGTCTTATACGCCGGAATATACGGTATATGTGTGTGGATTGGTGTATGTGTGTGGATTAGTATATGTGTGTGGATTGGTATGTGTGTGGATTGGTATGTGTGTGGATTGGTATATATGTGTGGATTGGTATGCGTGTGGATTGGTATATATGTGTGGATTGGTATGCGTGTGGATTGGTAAATGCGGATTGGTAAGTGTGTGAAAGTGATGGGTGTTATGCTGTACCATTTCCAATGTATTTTTCATTATATAATTATGCTCTAAAGTACATCATAACTCCCATCACTCTATACTGTTCCATACAGTGGCAGAGCTGGGAGACAGAGGCCTTGCACCCCCACCGCAGGACTCCTGAAAGGTAAGTAGTTACTAAGCAGGTATGTTAAATAATTTGTTTTTGGTTTATTAAATACAATTATATATTGCAATTATACATTTTTGTAGTTTAAACTATAAATTGCGCAAAATTATAATTTTTTGTCGAAGTGACACACCACACGAGTTATGCTCGATTTTTTGCCGATTTTTGACACACCATGCCAAAAAGGTTGCCCATCACTGGACTAGATACTCAGCAGCTGGGCCTCTCTGTGCTTTCATTTTCAAAAGCAGGAAAGAGAAATAAATGATTATCGTATCGACGACCCTATAGGAAAAAAGTTTTACAAGTAAATGTTAATTCATGTAAACTATTTTTTTTAATAAAAGCTATGATTGAGAAAAATATTTTTTTTGTTTTTATTTCCTTTTATTTTCCAACCTGCCCCCCAGTTATACACATCTGCCCCCAGACTTGCCACTCTGCCCCAGAAATGCCTTTTAACTCTCTAAATGCCACTGTGCCCCATGATATGCCTTTTGACCCCCTATGTGCCACTCTGCCTCCAGAAATGCCACTCTGGCATTTAGGGGGTTAAAAGGCATATCATGGGGCAGAGTGGCATAAAGGGGGTTAAACGCATATCTGGAGGCAGACTGGCATTAAGGGGGGTTAAAGGCATATCATAGAGCACTCTGCCTACAGAAATGTCTTATGCCCCCCATTTAACTCTAACGCCCCAAAAAAATTACCAGTGTTTCTGACTCCCTGGCGTGTAATCGGGGCAGCGTGTAGACGTCTACGGTACTAACATATGAAAAGCAACACAATACAAAATACCATAATTCTCTCCTCCAATATTCATTTTAACTACATTATACGATGCCCTAGTTTAATGTAATTATACTTCGAAGCTAAATAAATCAACTAATCAACTGCCTGCTCAACTAAATCAACCACAATTGTTATAATGAAGAATGATTTTCACAGGGAAAAAGGACAGCGTTGCGAAGTAACACAAAAAGTGTACCGTGAGTTAGAGTCAGCTTCTGCCTGTCCACAGAGACAAACAAAGGTTCTTTCCAGGGTTCAAGATTTGTGGGGCACTACACCTAGAACCTGACCTCTGACTGTTGCTGAGGTGCAGCATTATCAACCATGCTCAACCCTTCTTAATTTGCTGCTTTACAAACATTGCTTATCTAGAAAACAAAAATATATATTAACACTGATGTTAGTAAGCCATATCTTCCAATGGGAGGAAATGCTTGGAAGAAAACCAGTGTGATGCTCATGGTGAGTTCTGGCCATAGTCCGGTTTTTGAAAACTGCAGGAGTGTAAACTAAATCCAAAGCAGATATGACCATTGTTTTCATCTCGGCTTGCTGTTTTGACTTCGGCTTGATCTCTTCTAAATACCGTATTTGCTCGATTATAAGACAACCCTGATTATAAGATGACCCCCCAAATCTGAATATTAATTTAGGAAAAAAAAGAAAAAGCCTGAATATAAGACGACCCTATAGGAAAAATGTTTTACCAGTAAACGTTAATTCATCTAAACAATTTTTATTTAATAAAAGCTATGATTGAGAAAAATATTTTGGTTTTATTTCCTTCTATTTTCCAACCTGCCCCCCAGTTATGCACATCTGCTCCAGAAATGCCTTATACCCCTATATGCCACTGAGCCCCATGATATGCCTTTTAACCCTATATGCCACTGTGCCCCATGATATGCCTTTTAACCCTCTATGCCACTGTGCCCCATGATATGCCTTTTAACCCTATATGCCACTGTGCCCCATGATATGCCTTTTGACCCCCTATGTGCCACTCTGCCTCCATAAATGCCTTATACCCCTATATGCCACTCTGGCTTTTAGAGTGTTAAAAGGCATATTATGGGGAAGAGTGGCATATAGGGAAGTTTAAGGCATTCAGGAGGCAGAGTGGCGTATAGAGGGTTAAAAAGGCATTTCTGGAGGCAGAGTGGCATTAAGGGGGTTAAAAGGCATTTCACAGAGAACTCTGCCTCCAGAAATGCCTTATGCCCCCCATTTAACACTCCCCCCTCCCTCCTCCAAACTTACCGGTGCTTCTGACTCCCCTGTCATGTAGCCGGGGCAGCGTGTAGATCCCACGCACTTACGCTGCAGCCAGAAGGAGGTGTGGCTAGCAGCGAGGGTTGTCTGCGTCCGTCGCGCAGACCTTTCCCCGACTGTCAGAGATCAGAGTTCCCCGGTGCGGGGAACTCTGATCTCTGACAGCCGGGGAAGGTCTGCGCGATGGACGCAGACAACCCCCGCTGCTAGCCACACCTCCTTCCTGCTGCAGCGGAAGGTGTCTACGCGAATTGCGTAGCCATCTACATGCTGTCCCAGCTACACACCGGGGACTCAGAAGTACTGGTAAGTGGGGCGGGGGGGAGACAGGAGGATCCAGGTCCCCTGCAGCTGCGGGGGATCTGGATCTTAGTCGTCTCATGGTCAGACCTATTTGAGGTCTGATTTTAAGACGACCCCGATTATGAGACGAGGGGTATTTTTCAGAGCATTTGCTCTGAAAAAAACCTCGTCTTATAATCGAGCAAATACAGTAATTTAAATATTGCCCCATTGTATCTATATTACATAAGGATTGTTAATTCTGATCATACAGAAAGAGATAGACAACACCTGTGAGCTGTTTAAATCCATCTCCTTTTTAACATCTACGAAAACATCTTTTGGGGAATGGCTGGTACTGTTAAATATTTCGACCTGTTTTCATTATCCCTTTTAAAATAAACAAAAAAGAAAATAAGCATTCTTATAACTGAAGTCTTCTCTAATTGCAGGCTTTTAACCGCTCCCCGTTGAGAACACAGCTCTGATTTTAAGCTTAGTGTGACCACAGGTACAGTCTAATAACGTAAAGTTTTCTCTTAATACTGAATTATTCTGTTCAGCTGGATAGATTAGTAAGAAACAGCAGGCAGGGAAAAATAGATTTTCCTAGCTAAATTAAACTTTCAGATTAAAGGATTTGCCCCGAAATATTCTCTGCAAAGGTGAGGCGAGCACTTAAGGGTATTGAAGGTATTATGTGAGTCTGGAGATCTACTGAGGAGAAACACAACAAACAGGAACATTTTATTGATTAAAGCCCTCAGATTAATGCTGGGTGCAGCTGTCAAGCAGGGGGATTTAACATAGAGGAAGATTCAGGTATTCAAGAGTATTATAATAATAATATTGGTATTACTTTTATTTAATATGCAGGAGGTCTCTTCCTCTTAGTGAAAAAATATATTTCAAACAGTGGGATCTATGTTAGTAAAGAAGCTCATTTCAAAGACAAAATGCTTGAAAACTGCACTTCTATTATTTTCACATTATACTAGAAAACTACATATTTGCTGTGATAATTGCAGTCAAAATTGGATTGTCTAAGACTATAACATCACCCATCCTAAAAAAAAAGTTACAGCTCTAACGAAATTAGCACATGTCTTCATTGATATAGGAAACCCTGATAGGTAATATGAACGATAGAAAGTAAGGCTTGTGCACTAAATCGTGAGTTGTAGATGTGTTCCAGTTAGATAATCCATTGTATACGTGCTAACAGGTGAGGTTTTTGAGCAGGAAGGGTTGGGGTAGAAATTGTATAAAGTATATCTAAACTTAGACGTGGATAATATAAGGGCCCTTCTAACATGAGAAGTTGGGCTTTTATAAAGGGACAATCCAGTGTCTCCCTTTATAATCAATGCACATGAAATTGTTAAATTTGAAAGAATTTGAAAAGTTGAAAACGCCTTAGGGAGCTTTCCATCCCCTCTGTGGTCTGACCTTTTGCAACATTGATTGGCTGCTTGAAGCAAACAATTAGTGGTAGCCATTTAAATCAATGGAAGCACTTTCTGCTTAGACCCACAGCTGACTGCTGTGTGGAAAAACACATTTCCTGCATGGGAAATAGATAAGGGGTGCAGAATCCCTCCACGCGTTTGCAAGGGGACACCACCGAAATGTAAAAGGATCTCTTTAATAGTGCCCCTTTAAGATGCATTATTACAAAAAAGATTGTAACACTGGGATGTAGGCAATGGGCCATGCTGTAGTTTCCAATATTTATACCATTAGGGGTATGTCAGCATTCACAACCCCATAATGTTTGTTGTGGCCCATGGCAAGACTTACCTTTTAGCCATGGGCCTCTGGTAGTAGCCTATGTTTCCTGGTATATTCTCCACCAATACATAGTTAAATCGCAAAGATGAAATGTTACCCAACGCACTCCAGATTATTTATAAAAAAGGACAAAACTGAAAAAGTAAAGGGGCAGTAACAAAGCTCAAAATAATTTTATTACAATTAGGGGTCATAAATACGGATAACCTATATGAATGAATGGGTTTTTATAGACTGGGCAAGGATGGGCAATATAAGTTGCTCAGGAGCGCCAATAACAAATAGTTAACATAATTATGAGGGCTGCTTAAAAAAGATGAAATCTGGAAATAATGAAGTAAGCTCAGAGGTTACATGATTAGGACAAAAAAAAAAAACAGAAACTATCTATTAGCTAAGGTAAGCAACTAATTTTATCACAGTGGTCACATTTTCTATTTTATCTGTCAATTATTAGAACAAATATATATACTATAGATCTGAATAACATTTATTAAGATCGCTTTTCTTTAGCTTTGCTACGCTTCTAGCCTAGTCAGGATACATGTTGGGGGCTACAGAAACCAATGCTTTGTTTTACATGCTAGCTGCAACATAAAGTCTAATGGTGTAAGCATGGAAAACTCTTAACTTGATACTTTGCAAACTGCTTTGCAACACTACCTATGACCTTGCAGCATTTAGTATAGTTCTAGGTTTTAGAGAATTACTACATGGTACAAAACAAAATTTCACGCAGCTAGTTGATCGTGATGATGCCCATGAACAAAAAATAGTGATAAGTAGTCTAGGATGTGATTCCATTTCAGCATCAAATAAACCAGTTTTAGATACTTCTAAAGATGCAAGACTAGTAGAGATTCTGGGATTGGCATGTTTGCTAAATTAAACTACCATCCATCATATTGATAGTATAAAATGATTATCTCCATTCTCCCAGTTGACAGTGATCCGCAATTGTACACAAAACAAATACTTGTGACTAAACAAGGTGAAGGGAGGTGGCACATTGAATTAGATCTTGTTGAAAACAAACTCTGCACAACCACTATTGTGCACTTTGTAGTTTACTTCTCTATGCCATTACACAGACAACTCATTTTCGGAACTTTTGAGTTAAGAGGTGACTTAGCTCTTGGATTTGCGCCACAGGTACTCTAGAGCGTTATTCTCAAGGTCCACATATTTTGAAAACACTCAGGTATGGCAGTCTGTCATTTCACACCTGTGTGTTTATGTCACAGCGACAGATAGACTGAGTAACTGTGTTTCTGTATAAAGAGAGCTCTCTCCCCAGACAGTAAATCAATGTGACTCAGACTTCATATGTCCAATGGAGTAGATTTATACCTTGTCCTGAAGCTGCTTGTGTAAGAGATGCTTCAAACAGTGGCAAACCTTAAAGGGCCTGCTTAAAATAGCTGCGCAGATAATAACTTGATGTTTAATGCACAAATATTAGAAGTCTGCAGGATCCAGTCCGGGATTCCTATGGGGCCGGCATCAGGCACAGGTGCTGGACATTAAAAACCCCTGGAGCCTGATAATCAGAGAGACTGTTGGGGGGAAGAGGAAGTTTCCCTGAGCTCCCAGGGCAAGGAGAGGCCCTGAAGACAACCATCCCTGAGCCAAGCGAGGCAATACCTGTCTGGACATTTTGTGTGCTGTCTGGCTGGGAGGTTTTCCAGAGCCTGGCGTAGCTGGGTCTGGCTGGGAGGTTGAGGTAGTGGGTGATTAGGCTGGTCAGTCTGGACCAGCATAGTTTAGTTAGAGAGGCCTCCAATTGGGAGCTAGGTTTTCTTTTTATGATTTGTTTTTTTTGGGGTGTTGCATTTAAACAGTTAAAATAAATTATCACGTTGCCATGCACTGACTTTGTGTGATGTCCCTAGCATTCCATTGTAACCAAAATCTGAGTTTATACAATCAATTGGCTTATTTTCAAAAAAAGAGTAAGGTTTTGACAGCATGTCAAAAATGTCAGCTCAAGAGAATTTAAAAATGGAAAGAAGTGTTCCTAAGGGGGATGCTGGATTGAAAAAACATGGGATTGTCATAAAAAAAATTGTAAGAACTATTATGAGTTTAAAGACTCATCTTGATGATATAACATATATTTAAAATATAATATTTAGGTCAATAATTGGGAAAAGTATTAATTCATGCAAGTTGATTGGCGGGTATGAGTGTATCCAGAGCCGGCCTTAGGCGTTGTGGCGCCCTGTGCGGACTACTCCTCTGGCGCCCCCCCCTCACTGCCCCCCCTCTCTGCCCCTTCAAAGTACCCCCCCTCTCTGCCCCTTTAAACTACCCCCCCTCAAACTACCCCTCCCCTCTACCCCTTCAAACTACCCCTCCCCTCTGCCCCTTCAAACTACCCCCCCTCTGCCCCTTCAAACTACCCCCCCTCTGCCCCTTCAAACTACCCCCCCCCCACTTACCTTGTTGCCGGAGTCCTGCGGTAAGAGCGGGAGGCATCCGTCTTCTCGCTCTGCCGGCATTTCATGTTGAGCGCCGGTATAGTCCGGCGCTCAACATGAGATGCTGGCACCGCGACGGAGAGTAAGGGGCGCCGAGCGGTTGCCGAGAACTTCACGAGCAACCGCTCGGCGCCCCTGACCGGGACTTAGATTAAAGCATCGTTTTTTTTTTTTAAACTTTATTTAACATCAATGATGTTAAATAAAGTTTAAAAAAAAACAAAAAAAAAAACCGATGCTTTAATCTAAGTCCCGGTCAGGCGCCCCTGCAACCATGGCGCCCTGTGCGGTCGCACAGGTCGCACACCCCTAAGGCCGGCCCTGAGTGTATCAGTGTCTTAATAAATAATAATAATAAATAAATAATAAAAGCACAGCTGTGTAGTCATGGCTCTGACTTCACTCGCTAAAGCTACATTTACTATGTCTGACCATTTGAAATATTGAGAGCAATGACTCGAATTCAGAAAGCATTTCAGAAAGTTTTGGAAATTATTTGACAAAACTAGTAGGTAGAGGGTCAAAGAATTAACTTACATAGGGGTCTCCATAATATCCTGACATTTCATTAAAAAGGTTTTTGTTAGCAATCCAACAATTCACATAGTTGATAAGTCAATACTCACTTATGTATATGTGCTGTTCGTTAATAAACACCTTTGTAGAAGGTTCATATTAGAATTGTTTATATCACCAGATCCAAATTTATCCCAAGAAGAAAAAAGTTTTACATTTTTTTTAATCCTCTACAGAAAATCAAATAAAGGGACAATAATCCCAACATCTGAGGAAAAACTAAGTTGTAGGTGAGTAACTGAGGGCCTTTAGGCAGTCTACGTCAAGAGCTCATAAGAATGCAAACTATAGTGGCTAAGTTATTGAGAGCAGATAACAATTTACATTGTTGCTTCAAATTTTAGCATCTCAATATGCTACATACTAAAGTTATATACCTCTATAAACATTTTGGTAACACATGAATGTTTACTTGTTAAAAAATATACTAGTTAAAATATAAATACCCAAAACATTTCATTCATCTGCTATTTCTGCTTCAAATTGTCAGTATAATGGACATACTGTCTCTCCATAATATATCACAAAGTACAGCATAATAAGAGGGGTAGTCAAAATTCTCAGACTATCTTCATGGGTAATTGTGAGTTGTTTTGGATCTGAACAGGAATGATAAATAAAAAATATTTCTAAAACCTAAAATCTATTTCTTGTGTCCTTTCCAGATACCACAATGCAGAATATTTAAAATATAAAATTTGATACAGGTAAGTTTTAAGGAAACGTTCTAGCAATCAATGAGTTTGTGGGGTTAACAGGGAGCAGGAATTGGTGAAAACAGAGCATTACATAGAATTGGGAATAGGTGAAATGTAATTTGTATGAAGAAGAGGAAATATTTACAGCATAAAATCCAAGTAGGGCTGTGATATGTATCTTCTCGTGTAACACTTAGGGATTAATAAATTATAGTGCTGGCTGGAATCATGCTTTTGTACTTGTATGCACTAGTCTATATCACTATAGAGAACATCCAATGATTATTATCATGTTTTTCCTTAAATCAAGCCATCACATTACATAGCACTGTATAAGGACCAAATAGTACATAACAAGTAGTACATCACACATTATTCAGAATGAAAAGGTTAAAAGGGCTGTACCCAATTAGGCTTAAATAATTTTAAATACATTCTTAAACCTCTTTTTGTTTCTTTTACAGATTGTCAAAGGATGAGCCTTTGATAACTAATGAGTATGTTTCCCTCTCTCTGATTCAACATAATGAAAAATAAGATTTATGTTTGGGTAGACTAGGTCTCACACCTGACACAACTACATTAGACAAATCCAAGAACCCCTCACTTTAGTTCACTGTATGTCCTATTACCACCTTAGTGGTTTACCAAGGGAGAATGAGATGTCCCTGGTTGATGGGCAGTGAAACAGGAAGCTCCATACCTCCATTAAAACCTTACTGAGTTTATGGAGATTTAAGGTGGTAACTTACAATGTAAGAACCTATCACTCTGAATATGATGAATGGATTTGGACAAAGGAGGCATGATGTACCTTGAGTCCACCGGCAAAATGGGTTGCAGGGGATGAAGCAGTGGCTGGGCGACCATTTCAGCTGCTCCACATTCAGTCATCACAGTTATGTCATTGGTCTGAGCAATGCTTTATAGAGCTCTCCTGCAGTAAGGCAGCTGGATCATTTCCAAATTCTACAAAGTTAAGCTGAAATAAATGTGTAAGAGTTAATGTATAGTAACATTTAGGTTTGCTATTTCTTACAGAACTTGTGAAGAACCAAAGGATATTGCTGGGTAGGTTTCATGAAAATGTGTTTTCTTTGAATCTGTGCTTTTTTTTGCTATACTATAACTATAAGGGGAGACTTTCAAATGAAAAAAGAGTCCTCTGAGGTTCTAAAAGATTATGTAATATTACATAATTTCCTATCTTAGCTCATTAAAATTGGATGTGTACTATTGCACATATATTACATGTCATGTAATAATAGCAATCAAACAACTAAAATACAATCGAAAAATTTATTATTATCCATGCAGAAAAGATGAAAAATCTCTTAGCACGAGCCGATTAACTTTTATGATACAGTTGCAATTGGTGTGGTTGCATCCTCTAAAGAAGGATTTCCCTGGCTTCTCTTAGCAGTAACACAAATATTCAGTAAGCAAGAAAATTGCTGGAACATTGACCTGAGATGATTTATTGAGTTTAAGAACATGGACCTAGGAGATGGGCGGGGAGATGGACGTGCTGACGCGATGACGCACGCTCTCGCAGGCGGAGTCATGTGGAACCAGTGAGGCACGGATCGAGGGGGAAGGCTGATGGCGGCGGAGGTAAACTATCCGCTAGTTTTAGCGGTCTAAGGCAGACAAGAGGCTCTCAGAACGAGAGGGAAGGCTGGCGGGGCGGCATTGCTGACAAGAAATTTACATTCTCCGGACGATAAGATGGCGCGAGATACCTAGGAAAGAACCTAGGTTGACGCCACGGGAAAAAAAAAAAAAGACAAGCATCCCACCTCCCGGTAACGGGAGCAAGCCGCTGATTCATAAAGTAATTAAAGCAAATAGCACATTCATCTGTGCTGATAAAATCGTCGTAACTCCCAGCCTCCTGTATGATCCTCCGGTATATGCAGTTTACTGACTTTCTATTAACACCGATATATGATGTCTGGATAAAGCAGAGACTTACAGATAAGTGTACTGAATTTTGTCTCCTCCTTTCAATTCGCTGGATTTGATTGATCTAATACATTTTGGGACTATTTCTATTTATTTATTGTTCTTGTTTATTCATTATTTTTTTGGGTACTATATACGCATCTATAGAACTATATAAAAATATACGTTCCATTTGATAACCCATTTCTCAGATGTCGCTTTAGATCCGATTAGTAAGGTATATTGTAGTATGCTGAAGTGAAGAGGAATAGAAAGGTA